>NC_035109.1:48292869-48649025 GCF_002204515.2 Aedes aegypti | reverse complement strand
ATGTTCGTTTTAGCGCATTTCAGTGTCGATATAATTTATGATTGACGATGAAATATTATCCCAAGAATGGTTGTATCGTATACATGCGTCATTGGATGACTTTGGTGATGGTTCAGACCGATATTAAAGTGACCAAAGATCCCCTGTTGGGGATCGTCCATTAGGTACTCGATTTTCTTACAAGTAAAGTACTAAATATACAAAGATTCCGTACGAAGAGGGAACTTTAAAATTTTAAAATTTTAGGTAATGCACTTAGTAGTTGTTTCTTTTACAGTGATTGTTGGAGTTTTTCAAATTTCAAGTAAAACAAAACTAATAATGTGTACATATTATATTTTATTGGAATGTAAGTAATCGATTCATACAGTCACGGTAACAACATCATCCAATCAAATTTTTTGATTGTTTGCTACGTTTGGCCTTAGCCTTAGATTTTGCTTGTTCTTTTTGCTGCTCTTTTTCTACTTTTTTACGTTCACGTTCCTCAGCCTTAGCCTTTTTAATTTCTTCACGCTTCTTCTTCATTGCTTCGCGATCTTTTGCTCTTTGTACTTTTAGGTTTTCGTTGACACGTTTTTCATCTTCTTTCTTCCGCATTTCATCAAGCCGTTCCTTTGCTGTTAAAACTGGGTAATACTGCTTCGAGTAATAACGATGCTTCGTAGAACGTCGTGGTGTAGGTGGTAGTTTCAAAAACTCTGATAGTCTTCGGGCCGGTCCAGACATCATTGCTACAGAATCTGTCGGAGACGTTTCAGGGTGAATTGAATCTTTGTCGCGTTGTATGTTATCTTCAAACTCAGCATCAATAGTGCGACGGTATTCTGAGCAATTATCAGCTAAAATATAAGCAAAGGGTATTAAAGTACTTTATATTTAATATTCTGAACATCATACCTTCATTATTCCTTATCGCATGATCATTTCCAGCAATTTGCGTTGAATTGTTAGTAGGTGATTCATTATTGAGTTGGCAATAGATGATATCCTCTGTTTCCATTTGCGACGAATTGAGTGATTGGTTCCAAGTATCAGCTGGCACCTCAATTACAATAGGTGGGATTTCATGAGGTAGATTCATATTATCAAATGCAACTGATTCTTCCTCGTCGTTGCTCGTTGCAGCAATCGAGCACATAAGAATACTATCATCAATTGCTGCTGGATCGGTCACCATATCAGGAACAAGTATGTCGGAAGCTATCTGGAGTCTGTTGATATCTTCACCATCTACCGTGTCGCAATTTGTTACGCTGATGTATGGTCTAACAAATTCTTGATAAAAGAATCGAATAGTCCGCTCATCTCGAGAAAGGAGGCCAACATTTCCTTGAATTCTGCTCATTGTTTGAGGTCCAATCATATCTACAGCTTGGATAATTTTGTTTATGTGAACAGACACACATTCATCAGTTGTTTGAAGGGACACAGCTGTATTGTCTCGTGTATTCAGCGTGGAGGATTGTAGATCAACAGTGGTGAATGAATCATGTTGAGGTGATAATGGTGAAGGTGCCAATTCAGCTGGCGGATCAATTTCGTGATTCGAGGCCTCAGATTCTTCGGGAGCATTGCATGTCCGCGCGATACACTTGCTGTAGTCCACATTATCAGGTTCAAATGGACACAATCCACAAACCCTGAATCCATTTTTAATGCTTGCAGGTTTTATACCTTGTGCAACAGTTTGTGCTAATACTTTACCGAAATGTACCAATGTTAGGATTTCTCCATGATGGTCTGAACGCCACTGTTCTACTCCTCGTCTCCATTCGTCCTTCAGCGGTTTAAACACCGCGACGTCTGCAGGTTGTGTTATGTGGGTTGTGTTCGGATAAAGGGAAATTAATACTATTCCTAGCGATAGGCAAAGGTCTGCTACTTCCAAAGACTTGTGGGATGCGTGGCCGTCGACGAAAAAAATAACAGGGAACACTACATTCTGTTGTACTAGGAAAGGATGAAGGATGTTCTGGATGTAAGAACGAAAATTGTTCACATCCATCCAACCTCTTTCGCTTTGGCCAATCCCCCAGGCGTCCGGAAATCCTGCAATAACTTCTTTGCGGAGGCGTTTCCCTGGCAAGATGACATGAGGAGGTACAATACATCCAGCAGCGCTAAAAGCAAACATAACCGTAACGTTTTGCTTTCCTGGTGCTTGTTCGACCTCATAGACGTTGCGCGATCCAGTCCTGGCGAGCACTTCTTTGGACTTTGGATGTAAGTAAAAGGATGTTTCATCTCCATTAAAAACACGCTCCGGGCAATCCAAAATCTCCAACATATCATGCTTCTCAAGCCAGCCCCTAATGGAGCGAAACCAGCCTCGAATATCTCCCTCGCTAACTCTGGCGCTTGCAGAAGACACTGTTTCCGGAGTCCGCAGAGAAAACCCTGGATTACGACGCATAAATGCACCGAACCATTTGCGTCCTAGAACAGTAAAACATCACATTATAACATGCGTTTGGAACGCACCTCTAATGCCTAAATTTCCGCAATATTTCCAGACTTACCAGGGCGATTGTTTTTGAATGGTGTCTCCCGTGGATTAGCTGATAAAAACTCTCCAACTTTGAATTTCAAACCGTTCTTTGTAATCGGGTACCCGCGCTCTTGCATCCCAATCAGCCAGTCAACAATCTGTTGTTCCTCCTCCTTTGTCAAAACGGATCGAGGTCCCGAAACGTTTTTATGCTTCCATCGATCACTCATTCTATATCGCACTGTGGACATGGGCAGCTTTAGTAGCTTACAGGCCGCATACATGGATTTCTTTCCGGATTTAACATATTCCATGCATTTTTGAATCGTCTCCTCCGTGTGTCTCACTGCGCTGATACTCTTACGTCGCTTAGCAATTTTAACCATCCTAAAGAACAGATTTTTAGCTTTCAATAGAACATTAATTACCTAACTAGAGAATTCAACATACCTGGATAATATTTTACAAAAAAACACTGGCAGAATTAATGGATACAGCACTAAACTTTCGCAGCAAACGACACCGCTTACAGATTATTTACATCTGTTGTGACAAACTACTACTAATATTTTTCTCGCTAGCTTTGATCCACTTCGCATGTTGCGAAATAGGGAACACTATGGCTTAACTTTGTCCGTGCATAAAACACCAGTTGTTGTAGATATTCGGACTCTTTAATATAAAATTGATATTCTTAAGTATTTTCATTGATTCTTAGAATATCCTTGTAAAAAAATTAGTCATTTTAAAAAATCACAGCCGCTCAAACAGGTTATTAAAAACTGGCTTGTGTGATAACGAATCCATAAGATAGCAGTGGATATGGTTACTTCGGAAATGAGAATACTTAAAAACACTAGAAATAAGAAAGGATAACTGTAGTAAATTGGCCGAAAATGTAAAAAATTGCCTTGCTTATGACAACTGCTTATAAAATACTGTTATAATTGATGGTAATACTCTATTTTTTCATTTTTTTTGTCAATATAGCCATAACTGGTGCTATGGCGATAACTGGTACGCCTTCCCTACATCGTTATAATTTGAACCGCTCGTGTGTGTGATTATTTGAATAGTTGAGTGCCCTTTGAATCCGCGAAGCCCCTCCGGTTGCTATGTTCGAGTCTCGCGCTGCTGAGTTGTTGTCGGGTAGAACATTAGTTTCAACGTATAGGGTCAACTGTGGTAGTTACCTTCGTAGTCGCGAACTGAGACAGACTCGTTAAGGCGAAGATGAATCGAAGCCAAAGTTCAAATTTTCAAGAGCACGGATCTGGAGAACCGAACATCCGTTTGAGCTGAAAACCTAATCGATTGGTCACCACCAGCTGTTGACCAATCGATTAAGTTTTCAGCTTAAACGGAAGTTTGGTTCTCTAGATCCGTGCTCTAGAAATTTTGAAGTTTGGCTTCGATTCATCTTCACCTTAAGAGGAAAAATGTCAACGTCATATGCAGCCCAGATTCCCCTCTCACGAAACGTCAAATGCAGCCCACCGTTTTTATGGCTGAAAAGTGAAAAGTATTGTGTTCAAAGTAAATTGTTATTGAAAACCTTAGTCAGCGAAACAGTTTTTTCCAAAGTTGCTGATAAATTTAAGCAGAAGATTAATTATTTCTAATGTCTGCTACGTTTGCTGGCATGAAATTTCATTCAAACGGCTATTTATGATTCGATGTGATGCAAACTCAATCATTTTTTGCTGAGAGGTTCATGTGAGGATTTGAACGGCTTGCGCATAATTGGTATAAACACAAAGTGGAATAAGAAAAAACTCAACAATCACAGAAAAAAAACCGTTTTCACGAATCTTGTCTCAGGTCGCGAATTGCAAGCGTACACGAAGCCACAAATCAACCCAATTTTGACTTCTTTTGACGCAATCTGGCTCTTCCGTGGGATAACCCAAATTTGGCATATACCTATCATTAGGTTTGACAACAGCGAAAAAAAAACAACTCAGTGCAAAAAAAAATCCACTCTGCGTTGGCTTTCGAAGTCTCCGTAGTGCGATAAAACCCGAATTTGGCTTATTCCATCGAACTTCGACGCTGGGTCGGTGCGTCTCTCTCTGTTTTTTACAACATTGCTGTTGTGGAAGACGCAAAACAACCCAACCGTGGGTAAAAAAATGTAGTTTACCCAAATTTGAGTTTAAAGAACTTATTTTTTGGGTAGTTTGATTTCTCCGTGTAAGGCAGCTGCGATCAGCTGGTTTTATGTTTACAATGAGCTTTTGACGTTTCGCGACCGGAGTGACCGTTCGATTACAATGGAAAATGTAAAGCTCTGATAACATTCGCATTCTTTCGTTTCGGTTGCATACACACTTTTAACTGTCAGTCCTATCGCGGAAACTTCTCATGGATAGCCTTATATATGAATAGAATATGGCACACAGAGAAAAATCTATGTAAATTTCAGCGTCAAATCATTTACATTAAGGGGAATGACAGATTTGTCGCGAATTTACATGACACATTGTGTAAAATCACTGCAAAATCAGGTAAATACGGAGTGCTTGCTTACACGGTTAAATATAAAAAATCTAAAATGCTTATAAACCATACTGAAACCATATTCGATCTATTCACTCCTTACAAGGCATATCCATGCATTATTATGCCAAAAGATAAACGGGGTTTAATTGTTGTAATGCTTAAAACGATTAAATTCCCATTCTGGCCCTCAAGCTTTTGTTTACTTTCCTCTTGGAATTAGAACATCAGAAAAAAATCAAATGCAATGGAAACTAATCAATGGATACATTTTATTTTGCTGATTCATTAAATAATTGCACATCACATTCAATTAAACAAAGATTAGTGCAAGTAATCATTTCAGTAGGTACCCGGACAAGTTCCTCCTGCAGTTTGGTTCGCAGATTCCAGTAAGTTTTTGGCTGGCGAATTTTGTTTCGGTAGCACCCGCTCCAATTGCTGCTTCATCTTCCAGGTTCAGATTCACACCCGGATAAAAACGTACCATTCAGTGAACGGAATAAACCATTAATGTATAATATAACGTATTGGATACAATACAGCGTATTGTAATTGAATGTCGAAGCAACATTATTCTTGTTTGAATATACAATTCAAAAACAATATAGTATATTGTAACAGAACACTGTATTGTTTTTAATTGGTTTTATACCTTATAATTTTGGTCAAATTCCTATTTTCGCGTAAATCAACTGTTGCTTTTTTCTTTGTAGCTTGGCTGGAAGAAGTAGACAAAACAAGTTCAGAAAGCAACAAATGTTGGGTGAAAAATATTCAAAAAGTAAAAAAAAAGTAGTTTTGTTGAAGTCACTTGACATTAGCTGTAACGACGAATGCAACCATGATAAATATCATGGCACTAATATCCGGTAAGTTGGGGGACAATCCATACAAATTACAAATTCTACACTTTTCACCACTAATTGATATAAAACGAAAATGGCTACTTCCAGAGAAATTATTCATACAATCATTATGGCCTGGAATCATTTCAAGATGCTTACTGTATCATCAGAACGTATATATTTTGACAAAAATCAAATTTATGAAAATCGACCAAAAGTTGTTCTTAGAAAAACTTTTTTATTAAAAATTTCTCCATCATGAAACTTTGTCTTAAACATTTTTTAACTTTCAAGATTCTATGGTGAAAATTTAAAAAATATTAAAAATGGGGTGTTTGTGTAATTTAAAATTAAAGTTTTATTTTCGATTTTTTTATGAAAATAAATAAAATATTTTTTCAGTGTACATTTTTTTCTTATAGTTCAAATGGTTCACTACAACTTCTTCACGGAACATTTTTCTCTAAAATCAACACTTTCAGAGTTAGAATTTTGCAAATAAATTGCATGCAAAAATGTATAGGCCATTTTCAAAAGTTACGCTTGAGTCAAAATGATCAATTTTTCTATGGAAAACACTTATTCTACCATACCAAAAACATGTGCAAAATTTAATCCAAATCGAAGATTATCGAGCACGATTTTTATTTTTTTCGACTCATTCTGGATGGAATTCGTCTATTTTCAAAATGTATGTATGAGAAAACATCTATATTTGTATTGTTACGATATTTAACAACCCATACATTATATTGCAAAAATCTCATATACCATACAGTGAACTGTTCAAAACAATATATTGTACTGTAATTGTATTGTCATTTTACAATATACCGTATTGTATTTCCAATGTATTGAATGATACTGTTACAATACGTTATATTGTTCTTGCATTGTATTTTTTATCCGGGCAGGTTTCGTATGCCAGGTCCGGGTTCCTGGGCACTCCAGGGCTTCCATGCGAACAATGATGAAATCCCCTGCGATATTAGTGAAAAACACAGAGAAAGACTAATATAATGTAACTTACCATAATGTCTCCTTCGTGTCTTCTCAGGAACATTCTTGTTCAAAGCGTTTCTACTGCCAGCTTTTTCCATGTCCATAATCTCCGTGCGGTAGAAACCCTGCTGTTATGAGGCTTTTGTACGAATTCCACTTCGATAAACACCGACATTTTGTTGTTGATGATTAACTTCGATATTTCGAACTTTCCACTGATAAATTAAACTGAAACTCGCACTAGATCGCGGTTTTTTCATGTTTGCTTAAACCGTATTGCAGTAATTGATGTCGGTTGTGGATCCGGAAAATATCACAAAGTGTCAAGTGTAGCGTGAAGCGACTCATATGCACATGGAAAAATAATTCTCAAAAAAGCATTGGAATGATTAAAAAATAATTAGCATGTGCTTATTTTATATGATTAGTAACATATAAAGATGATATAATTCAATATGTATTAAACAATAATCTAAATAGAGTTTTCGTTTTTCTCCGTGTACACGATGTATAACGGAAACTTACATGATGCTGTAAATACGCGACAAAATTGGCATTCCCTGCATGTGCATGATACCAATCTGAAGTTTACTAGGATTTTTCTTTCTATGTAGTTTACATTATTTATCGTTGAATATTTAGTAGAGTTGGTCGGGTTTCATATTTTACAAACCTGAACCCGACTCGCACCGACTTAACCCTCTAATAGTGGTTATCACGTCCAATGGTATGGGTGCCCTAGTGTAGATGTAGTTGTGAACCTTAGAGGAAAACAATATGCACTCTGTCTCGAAAAACACCCAGAATCCGAGTATATTTTTTTTCAAATTGGGTAATATTTCCATATGCATTTTGATGAGTCTGGAAAACGTGTGCAAGTTTCTTTGAGGAAAACAAAAACAAACTGTGTATGACGAGCGTAAGCTAGTCTACGTGTGTTCAAATGTCACTAAGCTCTATACCCAAATTTTTATTTCCGATTTAAATATCATTTGAGTTATCTAAAATCGTTCTTAAAGCGTTTTTGATTTATTTTTGTTCGCAAATCTATGAATTTTGGTTTCTGATTTTAATAATTTTTTGAACATCCCCATCTTTTTTCATTTTTTACTTGAAGCCTCTTCTAGTTACTTATTTTTGGCAATAATAAAAAAATCAAGTTTTACATATACTTTTAAAATTACTTAATCTTCAATTTTGTTCTGTTCTTTTTATTAATTTTACGTGTAATTAACGGAAAAACAGGCTTGAAACGATTTTAAATCCACCAAGCTCTTCTTCTGTGACAGGTTGATAATAGAAAAATATAAAAGGTACGATTTTTTTATATTCCACGTTTAATGAACTTCAGGCATTTGTAGGTTATATAAGAATATATTTATTTAATTTTTTTTCAAAAATACAAAAAAGTTTCGAAAGTTATAAAAAACTTGTCTTATATACATGTTATGAGTCATGGTTTAAGGCAAAAATAAAATCATTTTGATTTCCGAGCCACGAAAAATACACATAATTCCAAAGTGTACCCCGTCTAAAGGCGTGGTTGGGTATTAGAGGGTTAATTTATTTTTTCATACCCGAAACCATCCCGAACTCGAAACAGTAATTCAATGTCAAATCCGAACTCGACTCGAATCCAAAAAAAAAAATCGTTTTTCAAGCTTGAACCCGACTAGAAATCCGAAAATTCTTTGTGAAAAACCCCGCGCAAATCCCAATTTTGTAAACATAGTAAATTAATTGATTTTGATAAATAAGGAAGCTTTCAGGCTGCTGCTTATTCGCAATGCTCGCCAAACCCGACCCAAACGACACTAAAATGCTATTCGTTTCATGCCCGAATTCGACCCATACCCGATTGTTTTGTAGCCTTTTAAACCCGAAAAATTTCAAATTTTTAAATCCAAACCCGATCCGGACCAGTCGGATTCGGGTCTGGTTTCGGTTCTGAAGCCCCTAGACCCGACCATATCTAGTATTTACTCGATTTAAAACCGTGAAAGGAGGGGGTGATCTAGAAATACTGAAAAACGATGGCCGTCATTTTGGAATCTTCTTCTAGTCAGTGGAGAAAAAATTCACATCACGAACGTAGTGTAAGCCAAACATTGTAATTGAACAAAGTATGATTTATTATGGTTGTGACAGACAAGATAATTAGAAATCCACCAAATCGATAGTAAACTACCAGTTTTAGTCAAAGACCTTTGAAAACCAGAAATCTCAGAGGAGAAACATTTTTTTTTTGCGAAAGCGCAATTGACCATGAACAGCTTCTAACATGTTTGCGAATCACTTTAGCTTTGTTGACTCGCGAGAATGACCGATGCGAGTAAATCAGCACTCTGATGCTCGCGAGCACTTTGTACTGTTTTTATTCCGGTTCAGCGGACATGTTCGCTACTTTCCATTACTATCCCCAAGATAGTTCTCAGTTAATAACTGTAGAAGCGCTCATAAGAACAGCTAAGAAGCAGGCTCAGTCTCAGTAGGGATGTATAGTCAGAAAAAAAGAAGAAAATGGAGAATACCAACAAATTTTTAAACTCAATAAGGCAGATACAAATACCTCCCTCCCTTCAAAAATCCGAAAACATAGGAGGGAAGAAAACAAAAATATCCATCAGTATTTTGACATCAGTTATGTATTTGAATTTTTTTAAGTAAAAACCTGACTTAATCCACCGATGGTGAGACTGAACCCTTCTTACATTTCCATACAGGTATGAGATAATTATTATTCATCATTCATTTGGAACCTTGTACCAGTACAGTGGGGATTTGCTCGTTGGTGTTCCGCTACATGGAATGACTCGATGGTTGGATGTCCGCTGGTTGGAAAATATTCCAACTAAAAGCACTCAAATGTCAACAGAAAATGTCAAACTGACTTTGACGTCTGAGTATCGTCGCTTTGAAGTCTCCATATATAGAACAAATGCGTATGTATATGTGCGTTTTGTGGCGATTTGCTGTCCAGATGCGTTCGTGTGGAGCATTTTCACCAGCTGTCAGTCTTTCCTACTAACGGGTCGGATTCGCTAGATGGAAGGCAGTCGTGTTCCAACCAGCGAATCCCCGGTGTATAACTAAACTTTAGGATGTTGTGACTATGTTCTATCTGCCCTAATAGTTTAATGGTTTGCGAAAAAGTCTAGGAAACTGCACGCCAAAAGGCGGATATCGAACTTTATTAGTTTTCATACGCTTATTATCATAGTTTAAGAGGGTCTATAAACCCATGTTGCCATCCTGTAAAATAATATCGAAAAATGAAAAATTGATGTCCTAAAATGATTTTGCCAGCGATTTTTTAAGATTTATGTGCAGGTTTAAATTAAAAAAAGGGGAATTTTAGAGATTTTTGAAAATAATGATTTTTATCTCTGTAATTTATAATTCGATTGCAATATGGTTGTGAATGATATTCGAGCTTTCAATCGACGAAAAAAGAGCTTAAATTGGATTTAAAATAGCTGAGAAATTGATCAAAATGTAAAAAAATGAATATTTCAAAGAAATTTTTTTTTCCAGTACTTTAAAAAATTCTTCCAATGATATCTCTGAAACTAGTAATCCGATTTTAATGAAAATTTGAAGGCTTATGATTGAATTTCAGAGCTTTCATTAGCCGATAAAAGAACTTAAATTGGTTAAAAAATGGCTGAGATATCGATCAAAATGCAGACAGTTGAAAATATTAGAATATGCTTTTTCTAGTACTTCACGATACTGTTTGAATCATAACTCTGTAACGAAATGTCCGATCGCAATGAAATTCAATAGCGTTCTATGGGAATGTTGTAGCTTTCTTTTAGAGCTAAAAGTGTTTAAATCGGTTGACAAACGGCTGAGATAATTGAGTGACATTTTTTGTAACACACACACACACACATACACACACACACATACACGTGCTCAGTTCGTCGAGCTCTATCGATTGGTATATGAGACTTGGCCCTCCGGGCCTCGGATCAAAAGTCGGTTTTTCAAGCGATCTTTATACCCTTCTTATGGTTGTAAGAAGGGTAAAAATGAATATTTCAGAGAAATTTTTTTTTCCAGTACTTTAAAAAATTCTTCCAATGATATCTCTGAAACTAGTAATCCGATTTCAATGAAAATGTGAAGGCTTATGATTGAATGTCAGAGCTTTCATTAGCCGATAAAAGAACTTAAATTGGTTGAAAAATGGCTGAGATATCGATCAAAATGCAGACAGTTGAAAATATTAGAATATGCTTTTTCTAGTACTTCACGATACTGTTTGAATCATAACTCTGTAACGAAATGTCCGATCGCAATGAAATTCAATAGCGTTCTATGGGAATGTTGTAGCTTTCTTTTAGAGCTAAAAGTGTTTAAATCGGTTGACAAACGGCTGAGATAATTGAGTGACATTTTTTGTAACACACACACATACACACACATACGCACACACATACACGGCACCCTACCGGTCGGCCCGTAAAAAAATTGAAGAGCAGCAGTAGCAGCAGCAGAAGAAGAATCGGTCTCGGAAGAACTTCCATCGCCGGGGAATTCTTCGTCGGTGTAGGCTAGGTCCACAGCCGGGGACTAGTTGAGTAGACGTGTCATAGCGCCGGTTTTAGGGTCGTCGGGGCACCAGTGAACCGGAAGCTAGGCTCCACCGGAATCGCTGGACTGACTTCGGCACCCTTCCGGTCGGCTCGAAACGTAGAAAAAGAAGAATCGGTCTCGGGAGAATTTTCACCGCCGGGGAATTCTTCGTCGGTGTAGACTAGGTCCACCGTCGGGGACTAGTCGAGTAGAGTGCGTCGGGACGCTGGTAATGGGTAGTCGAGGCGCCTACGAACCGGAAGTTATGCTCAACCGGAATCGCTGGACCGACCCCGGCATCCTACCAGCTGAACAAAGAAAAGGAGAAGGTCGTCGTAATTGTGTGAGTACGCGCTCTGAATGAGTGCAGAGTAGTGTACAAACTGGAGCCGAAGGGCTCAGAATGTTGCATGTAGGTACTAACAAATTGACGGGTCGCCAATGGGCGAAAATAGGTACTAACAAATTACTAACGGGAGGAGCCGAAGGGCTCAGCATGAGGCACAACGTTGAACGGTTTTAAAACTGCTAACAGGAGCCGAAGGGCTCAGGAGCCAAAGGGCTCAGGAGCCGAAGGGCTCAGGAGCCAAAGGGCTCAGGAGCCGAAGGGCTCAGGAGCCGAAGGGCTCAGCATGTAGAATAACAATTTGAAGAGGTGCGCTCAGCACGTTAGCCTCCCCTCCGAAGTAATACCGGAAGGTGGTTCCGGAGGGTTATGGTACTAAACCTAGGAGAGTGTTTTTAGTGGGGAAGGCACATTGTGGATCCCACACCGCGCCAAAAATTACACTGGCATGAGCATGAACATATACAGGCCAGTCTATGAAGATTTTTAAACTCCTAGTTGCATGAAAAAAAAAAAAAAAAAAAACACATACACACACATACACACACACGGACATGTGCTCAGTTCGTCGAGCTCTATCGATTGGTATATGAGACTTGGCCCTCCGGGCCTCGGATCAAAAGTCGGTTTTTCAAGCGATCTTTATACCCTTCTTATGGTTGTAAGAAGGGTAAAAAGGGGAATTTTAGAGATTTTTGAAAATAATGATTTTTATCTCTGTAATTTATAATTCGATTGCAATATGGTTGTGAATGATATTCGAGCTTTCAATCGACGAAAAAAGAGCTTTAATTGGATTTAAAATAGCTGAGAAATTGATCAAAATGTAAAAAAATGAATATTTCAGAGAAATTTTTTTTTCCAGTACTTTAAAAAATTCTTCCAATGATATCTCTGAAACTAGTAATCCGATTTCAATGAAAATTTGAAGGCTTATGATTGAATGTCAGAGCTTTCATTAGCCGATAAAAGAACTTAAATTGGTTCAAAAATGGCTGAGATATCGATCAAAATGCAGACAGTTGAAAATATTAGAATATGCTTTTTCTAGTACTTCACGATACTGTTTGAATCATAACTCTGTAACGAAATGTCCGATCGCAATGAAATTCAATAGCGTTCTATGGGAATGTTGTAGCTTTCTTTTAGAGCTAAAAGTGTTTAAATCGGTTGACAAACGGCTGAGATAATTGAGTGACATTTTTTGTAACACACACACATACACACACACATACACACACACGGACATGTGCTCAGTTCGTCGAGCTCTATCGATTGGTATATGAGACTTGGCCCTCCGGGCCTCGGATCAAAAGTCGGTTTTTCAAGCGATCTTTATACCCTTCTTATGGTTGTAAGAAGGGTAAAAAGGGGAATTTTAGAGATTTTTGAAAATAATGATTTTTATCTCTGTAATTTATAATTCGATTGCAATATGGTTGTGAATGATATTCGAGCTTTCAATCGACGAAAAAAGAGCTTAAATTGGATTTTAAATAGCTGAGAAATTGATCAAAATGTAAAAAAATGAATATTTCAGAGAAATTTTTTTTTTCCAGTACTTTAAAAAATTCTTCCAATGATATCTCTGAAACTAGTAATCCGATTTCAATGAAAATTTGAAGGCTTATGATTGAATGTCAGAGCTTTCATTAGCCGATAAAAGAACTTAAATTGGTTAAAAAATGGCTGAGATATCGATCAAAATGCAGACAGTTGAAAATATTAGAATATGCTTTTTCTAGTACTTCACGATACTGTTTGAATCATAACTCTGTAACGAAATGTCCGATCGCAATGAAATTCAATAGCGTTCTATGGGAATGTTGTAGCTTTCTTTTAGAGCTAAAAGTGTTTAAATCGGTTGACAAACGGCTGAGATAATTGAGTGACATTTTTTGTAACACACACACACATACACACACACATACGCACACACATACACACACACATACACACACACATACACACACACACATACACACACACGGACATGTGCTCAGTTCGTCGAGCTCTATCGATTGGTATATGAGACTTGGCCCTCCGGGCCTCGGATCAAAAGTCGGTTTTTCAAGCGATCTTTATACCCTTCTTATGGTTGTAAGAAGGGTAAAAAGGGGAATTTTAGAGATTTTTGAAAATAATGATTTTTATCTCTGTAATTTATAATTCGATTGCAATATGGTTGTGAATGTTATTCGAGCTTTCAATCGACGAAAAAAGAGCTTTAATTGGATTTAAAATAGCTGAGAAATTGATCAAAATGTAAAAAAATGAATATTTCAGAGAAATTTTTTTTTTCCAGTACTTTAAAAAATTCTTCCAATGATATCTCTGAAACTAGGAATCCGATTTCAATGAAAATTTGAAGGCTTATGATTGAATGTCAGAGCTTTCATTAGCCGATAAAAGAACTTAAATTGGTTCAAAAATGGCTGAGATATCGATCAAAATGCAGACAGTTGAAAATATTAGAATATGCTTTTTCTAGTACTTCACGATACTGTTTGAATCATAACTCTGTAACGAAATGTCCGATCGCAATGAAATTCAATAGCGTTCTATGGGAATGTTGTAGCTTTCTTTTAGAGCTAAAAGTGTTTAAATCGGTTGACAAACGGCTGAGATAATTGAGTGACATTTTTTGTAACACACACACATACACACACACACATACGCACACACATACACACACACATACACACACACATACACACACACGGACATGTGCTCAGTTCGTCGAGCTCTATCGATTGGTATATGAGACTTGGCCCTCCGGGCCTCGGATCAAAAGTCGGTTTTTCAAGCGATCTTTATACC
The DNA here is from genome assembly GCF_002204515.2 of Aedes aegypti. Lineage (NCBI taxonomy): Eukaryota > Metazoa > Arthropoda > Insecta > Diptera > Culicidae > Aedes > Aedes aegypti. The sequence goes on along the minus strand of NC_035109.1, from coordinate 48,634,438 downwards.
CTTCTTATGGTTGTAAGAAGGGTAAAAAGGGGAATTTTAGAGATTTTTTAAAATTATGATTTTTATCTCTGTAATTTATAATTCGATTGCAATATGGTTGTGAATGATATTCGAGCTTTCAATCGACGAAAAAAGAGCTTAAATTGGATTTAAAATAGCTGAGAAATTGATCAAAATGTAAAAAAATGAATATTTCAGAGAAATTTTTTTTTTCCAGTACTTTAAAAAATTCTTCCAATGATATCTCTGAAACTAGTAATCCGATTTCAATGAAAATTTGAAGGCTTATGATTGAATGTCAGAGCTTTCATTAGCCGATAAAAGAACTTAAATTGGTTAAAAAATGGCTGAGATATCGATCAAAATGCAGACAGTTGAAAATATTAGAATATGCTTTTTCTAGTACTTCACGATACTGTTTGAATCATAACTCTGTAACGAAATGTCCGATCGCAATGAAATTCAATAGCGTTCTATGGGAATGTTGTAGCTTTCTTTTAGAGCTAAAAGTGTTTAAATCGGTTGACAAACGGCTGAGATAATTGAGTGACATTTTTTGTAACACACACACATATACGCACACACATACACACACACATACACACACACGGACATGTGCTCAGTTCGTCGAGCTCTATCGATTGGTATATGAGACTTGGCCCTCCGGGCCTCGGATCAAAAGTCGGTTTTTCAAGCGATCTTTATACCCTTCTTATGGTTGTAAGAAGGGTAAAAAGGGGGAATTTTAGAGATTTTTGAAAATAATGATTTTTATCTCTGTAATTTATAATTCGATTGCAATATGGTTGTGAATGTTATTCGAGCTTTCAATCGACGAAAAAAGAGCTTTAATTGGATTTAAAATAGCTGAGAAATTGATCAAAATGTAAAAAAATGAATATTTCAGAGAAATTTTTTTTTTCCAGTACTTTAAAAAATTCTTCCAATGATATCTCTGAAACTAGTAATCCGATTTCAATGAAAATTTGAAGGCTTATGATTGAATGTCAGAGCTTTCATTAGCCGATAAAAGAACTTAAATTGGTTAAAAAATGGCTGAGATATCGATCAAAATGCAGACAGTTGAAAATATTAGAATATGCTTTTTCTAGTACTTCACGATACTGTTTGAATCATAACTCTGTAACGAAATGTCCGATCGCAATGAAATTCAATAGCGTTCTATGGGAATGTTGTAGCTTTCTTTTAGAGCTAAAAGTGTTTAAATCGGTTGACAAACGGCTGAGATAATTGAGTGACATTTTTTGTAACACACACACATACACACACACACATACGCACACACATACACACACACATACACACACACATACACACACACGGACATGTCTGGGTTGCAAAATGGTGAGTCGACAACCAGGAAGGAGCGTCCAACATAGCTCTGGTCCTCACAAGCCCCTACCTCACGCTTCCACGGGTCTAACGATGACAAAGACCGCCAGCTAAGGGTTGCGTACTTAGCTGGTAGTGCAACCTGGGCACTGTTGTCCTTCTGACATCAGCTAGAGTGAGGAGGTGCCAGGTGGAAGCTTGGGATTTTTACCCTTTCCAAGCGAAACTCATACATACAGCCGTATGGAATACCACCTTTGGTACTTCCTTCGGGAGGTGGCCGAGCGTCTGGTCCATCTGACCAGGGGCTCAAGCATGGTCTACCTAGGATGTGGCGGGGGTTCATCAGTGGGCTCTGGTGAATCTCTACAAAAAACCACATATCTGTAAGTAACCCTGAACAAGCGACCTGGTACCGCTTTCAAAGTGCCTTAGCCCAACCATTGGAGTGCCAACCGGCACATTAGGATCGATGCCAGTAAGATCCTAATTACGGCATACTGGCTGCAAGGACAAGGACAAGGTCAAGGACTGTATCAACACGACGTTATAGAGCTGACAATCGCTCTATTCCACTTCCTTAGTAAGAATGGGTGACACTATTCTGAAACGGCAGGTGGGCTAATGGAACGGTTGCCCCCGTCCCGTTAAAACCGTGGCAGGCCTCCTAGTACGTTCAAAGCTCGCCACCTTAGCTGGTGGAAGTAGGCTCAGATGGATATTCCTGACTAGCGTCGATCTGGCTCTGAACCCGGTACCCCATGAAGGACCGTGTCAGCCCTCGCGTGGACCTCACTGCAAGCAAAGGTACCCATGGGATCACAAGGACGACTACTTACGACGGGTGGAGATAGCGGCTTGGAGGGGGGACCCTTAAGCATGGAAGTTAACAACATCAACGTAGGTGAAACAGCGAATCCGTTCGCAAAAAGTGGCTTGCCGAGGTCGCCACCGAAGCAATGCCAACAGCAGGAGCTGGAACAGCAGCAGCTGGAACACCAGCAGAGCGAAGATGAACTGCACGAGCAGCGAACACGTGAACAGGAGCGGCGGGATAAGTCGCAAAGTGAGCAGGAGCAGCGTGAGAAACAGCAGCAACATCAGCTGCAAAGTGCGTGGAAGTTACCCCCGAGGCAATCGAAGGTGGAAGCGGCGAAAACCGTCGTAGATGAGCTTCGGGAATTCGTCGATAAGAGGCACAACGTGCACAAAGACATTAAGGACCTCGTGGCAAGGATTCAAGGAACCCTCGGATCCGCCGTCAAGGACTGGAGGAAAGTGATGCAGAGGATTGAAGCTGTTGAAACCGAGTTAGCGGCGACCAAAAAGGCCCTGGCAGCTGCGGTAGTGCAGCCGGAAAAAACCGGCATAGCCCCTCGGAAAGACAGCAAGGGGAAAGAAAGGTCAGCGGGAATAGGAACTACGCCAAGTTTCACCCCCAAAAGACATAGGTCGTCACCAGGAGACGAAAGACAGGCTGTATCCAAGAAGCCGAAAAACGTAAATCCAAAACCGGCGGATGAAGTGCTCAGAGGGGGACCTGGCGATATCCCATGGCAAGAGGTCCGGAACAAGAAGAAGAGAGGCAAACAGGAGAGTGCCAGAAAGCAAAGGCCAATCAGGAAGAAGGCAAAATGCGAAGCTGTTGTCGTCAAAACTAGCGAGGACACTTATGCTGAAGTCTTGCGGGCCATGAGGACGGACCCTCAACTAAAGGAGTTTAGTGCCGACGTTCAGAAGATCAGACGCACCCAGACGGGAGACATGCTCATCGAGCTAAAAAAAGACTCGGTGAACAAAAGCTCGACATACAAAGAGCTAACCGAGAGAGTCATGGGCGAAAAGGTGCAGGTGAAAGCCATGTGCCCTGAAGTGACACTCCAATTGCGGGATCTGGATTGGATCACCACCGAAGAGGAAGTGAGGACCGCCATAAAGGAGCAGTGCGATCTGGAAACGGTGCAGATGACAGTACGGCTAAGAAGAGCACCGCTTGGTACACAGGCGGCGTCCATAAAGCTCCCAGTAGACGCAGCCAACAAAGCGCTGGAAGTCGGGAAAATTCGAGTCGGTTGTTCAGTATGTCCACTGAAGATCTCCCAGAGACCGGAGGGATGCTACAGGTGCCTGGAATACGGCCACCTGGCACGGAACTGCGAAGGACCAGACAGAAGTAAGCTCTGTAGATGGTGTGGCGACGAAGGTCACAAGGCGCAAGATTGCAACAATAAGCAAAGGTGCCTGATCTGCAAGGACAAAAGTCGCAACAGACACGCGACGGGAGGCCCTAAGTGTCCGGCCTTCAAGCAAGCGAGAAATTCTAAACCGCAGTGGAGGTAACTCAGCTAAACCTCAACCACTGTGACACAGCGCAACAGCTGCTGTGGAAGTCCGTATCGGAATCGAAGTGCGACGTAGCTATCCTTGCCGAGCCGTATCGAGTACCAGCTGGAAACGGTAACTGGATCGCTGATAAGGCGAAGACAGCGGCAATCTGGACGATGGGGAGGTATCCTATCCAGGAAATAGTGTTCCAGGCGGACGAAGGCTTCGTTATTGCAAAGCTTAACGATGTGTACGTGTGTAGCTGCTACGCACCCCCCCGCTGGACATTGGACCAGTTCAACGAGATGCTGGACGAGCTAACCGATAAGCTAGCCGACCGGAGACCAGTCGTCATCGCTGGCGACTTCAATGCTTGGGCAGTTGAGTGGGGCAGCCGTCTCACCAACCCAAGAGGGCGTAGTCTACTAGAAGCGCTGGCAAGGCTGGACGTAGACTTGGGTAACGAAGGAACAACCAGCACCTACCGTAGAGATGGCCGGGAATCAATAATCGACATCACTTTCTGTAGTCCTGTGTTGACGGGAGGCCTGAACTGGAGAGTCTGCGATGGGTACACTCATAGCGATCATCAGGAGGTCCGGTATAGAATTGGTGGAAGAACACAATGCTCACAGAGAGCGAGTACACCTCATGAGCAGATGTGGAAAACGAAACGTTTTAACGAAGAGCTTTTCGTGGAAGCCCTCAGAAGAGAAGAGCAGGTTCTGAACTTGAGATCGGAGGAGTTAACGGCTGCGATGGTACGAGCATGCGACATTGCCATGCCACGGAAGGTCGAGCCGAAATACAGACGTCGTCCGGTATACTGGTGGAATGAGACACTTGGCAACCTCCGCAAAAGATGTCTCCAAGCCAGGAGACGGATGCAAAGAGCCAAAACCGATGGTGAGAGGGAAGAGCGAAGAGTAACATTGAGGGCGGCGAAAGCCGATCTGAAAAGAGAAATTTCGCTGAGCAAGAGAACGTGCTTCAAGGAGTTGTGTCGCGATGCCAATGCAAATCCGTGGGGAGATGCATACAGGGTGGCGATGGCCAAGATCAGTGGTCCAGCCGTACCCGCTGAAACATGCCCAGAGAAGTTGCAGATTATCGTCGACGGGTTGTTCCCACAACACGCGCCAACGGTCTGGCCACCGACACCGTATGGCCAGGAAGGTGAAGAAAGAGCAATCATTACCAATGAGGAGCTCATAGAGGCGGCCAAGAAAATGAAGCCGAAGAAAGCGCCTGGCCCTGATGGTATCCCCAACGTAGCGTTGAAAGCTGCTATCACGGCCAACCCAGATATGTTCCGGACATCACTCCAGATCTGCTTAGATGAGGGACATTTCCCAGCACAGTGGAAAAGGCAAAAACTGGTTCTGCTACCGAAACCGGGTAAGCCCCCCGGTGAACCAGGCTCGTTTCGGCCGATATGTTTGCTTGACATACTCGGAAAGCTGTTGGAGAGGATCATCCTCAATAGACTGATGGCGTTCACTGAGGGAGAGCGTGGACTGTCGGAGTGGCAGTATGGATTCCGGAAAGGAAAGTCAACGGTAGATGCCATCAAAACAGTGATTGACACAGCCGACAAAGCAAGGACAAAAAAACGTAGAGGTAACCGTTACTGTGCTGTCGTGACGATAGATGTGAGAAACGCCTTTAACAGTGCAAGCTGGGAAGCCATTGCTGTGGCGTTACATAAAATGAAGGCTCCGGATTATCTGTGCAAGATACTAGGAAGCTACTTTGAAAACCGGGTCTTGAGCTACAGCACTAGCGAAGGACAGAAGACGAGGTCGGTAAATGCGGGAGTTCCACAGGGCTCTATCCTGGGTCCAACGTTGTGGAATGCTATGTACGACGGAGTGCTGACGCTTAGGCTGCCAACAGGCGTCAAAATCGTTGGATTTGCAGACGACATCACGCTTGTGGTCATTGGTGACTCACTGGAAAGGGTGGAGGTTCTCGCTACAGAAGCAGTGGACGCAGTCGAAAACTGGATGTACGAGAAGAAACTGGTGATAGCCCACCAAAAAACGGAGCTGTTGCTTATCAGCAATCGAAAAGTGGTGCAGAAGGCTGAGATTACAGTGGGAGAACACACCATAGCCTCAAAGCGGGAGCTAAAACACCTCGGCGTAATGATCGACGATCGGCTGAACTTCAACTGCCATGTCGATTACGCGTGCGAGAAAGCAGCAAGGGCAGTCACGGCGCTGTCCAGGATCATGCCGAATAACTCGGCGATTTGCAGCAGTAAGCGGAGGCTATTGTCTAGCGTGGCTACGTCGATCCTGAGGTACGCTAGCCCGGCGTGGGGAACCGCAATGAAGACGAAGAGGAACCGAGTCAAGCTTAGCAGCACGTATAGGCTGATGGCCATGCGGGTAGCGAGTGCCTACCGAACCATATCTTCGGAGGCAGTATGCGTGATTGCCGGAATGGTCCCTATCGGCTACGTTTTGGAAGAGGATAAGGAGTGCTACGAAGCTAGTAGTACTAGAGGATCCCGGAAGATTGCCCGAGCCGACACGATGGTGAAATGGCAACGCGAGTGGGATACCGCTGAGAAGGGAAGGTGGACTTATCGCCTTATTCCAAATCTGGCGAAATGGGTGAGCAGATCCCATGGAGAAGTCAACTTCCACTTGACGCAGTTCTTGTCAGGTCACGGCTGCTTCAAGAAATATCTGCACAGGTTCGGCCACGCAGAGTCGCCGCTCTGCGCTGAGTGCCCAGTCGTAGAGGAGTCGCCGGAACACGTCATTTTCGAGTGTCCACGTTTTGCTGCGGAACGTAGCGAGATGACAGCGGTCTGCGGTGCTGACGTAACCGTAGACAACGTAGTGGATAGAATGTGTAGCGATGAGGTGATGTGGAACGCGGTGAACATGGCGGTGACGAAAATAATGTCATTGCTTCAGCGGAAGTGGAGGGAGGAACAAGCCGGTGAACCGGAAGTCAGTCTCCAACCGGAATCGCCGAACCGACCTCGGCACCCAACCGGTAGGTAAGCTTGATCCACCGTCGGGGACAAGACCGAGTAGATCGTGGAAAAGCCCCGGAAATTGTAGGCTTCGTGGCCGTGCGGTTAGCGGCGTCAGTCGTTTAGGCATATTGTGCCATGAAGTGTGGGTTCGATTCCCACTCCAGTCGGTGGAAACTTTTCGTCAAACGAAAAATTCATCATTGGGCTACTGGGTGTTTCGTGTTGTCCGTTGCCTAATGTTTGTGATTGTTCAGTCTGTGCAGCCTTGAGCTGAAGACGGTGTAAATTGTCTTGCCAAATTGGTCGTCAGGGCACCTGTGAACCGGAAGTCATCCACCAACCGGAATCGCAGGATCGACCTTGGCACCTATCCGGGCAGCATCGGTACCGGAAGAACTTCCACCTCCGGGGAAGTCTTCGTCGGGGTAGGGTAGATTCACCGCCGGGGACTATCCGAATAGTGCGCGAGAACCTGGAGTGCTAAATGGCATGCGTCCAGCACCGAGAGAACTTCCTTCGTCAGGGAGTTTCTGGCACCCATGGTATCGGGAGCCGAATGGCTGAATATGGCATGTTTAGATCACAAACAAGGAATACTAACAAATTATTAATGGGAGCCGAAGGGCTCAGCATGGCATGGATTAGGAACTAACAAATTAATGATGGAGCCGAAGGGCTTAATGAAGGGTGCGCGTAGCATGTGTCGCCTCTTCTTCGAAGTAATACCGCAAGGTGGTGCCGGAGAAGAATTCTTTACGGTGACGGTGTACCTAGGAGACTGTTTTTTAGTGGGTAGGCGCCCCATTGCGAATCCCACACAGTGCCAAACCATACACTGTGGCATGAGCATGAACAAATACAGGCCAGTCTTGAGAAGATTTTTTAACTCCTAGAGATGCATGAAAAAAAAACACACGGACATGTCTGTTTCCGGAAGTATCTGCATCGGTTCGGACATGCTTCTTCACCTTGTTGCCCGGAGTGCGAGAATGTGGAGGAAACACCGGAGCACGTAGTCTTCGAATGTCCTAGGTTCGAAGAAGTGAGGAGGGACATGCGAGGAGTCACTGTCGATAACGTTGTCGAAGAGATGTGCCGAGAAGAAAGCATTTGGAACGCTGTCGATAGCACGGTATCGAGAATTATGTCCGAGCTTCAGAGGAAGTGGCGTAGTGACCAACGATCTGCTAGCTAGAGTGAACACACGAAAAGGAAGAATGGCTGCTCGGTTTCGGGAGACATTCCTTTGCCGGGGAACTCTCTGACGGAGTAGGCTAGATCCACCGTCGGGGACTAGCTGAGTAGACGCGGCGTTGCACCGGTCCCGGGTCGTAGGAGCACCAGTGTACCGGACGATAGGCTTCACCGGAATCGCTGGACTGACTTCGGCACCCTACCGGTCGTCCTGTAAAAAAGTGAAGATCAGCAGTAGCAGCAGCAGCAGCAGCAGCAGCAGTAGGAGAATCGGTCTCGGGAGAACTTCCATCGCCGGGGAATTCTTCGTCGGTGTAGGCTAGGTCCACCGCCGGGGACTAGTTGAGTAGACGTGTCATAGCGCCGGTTTTAGGGTCGTCGGGGCACCAGTGAACCGGAAGCTAGGCTCCACCGGAATCGCTGGACTGACTTCGGCACCCTTCCGGTCGGCTCGAAACGTAGAAAAAGAAGAATCGGTCTCGGGAGAATTTTCACCGCCGGGGAATTCTTCGTCGGTGTAGACTAGGTCCACCGTCGGGGACTAGTCGAGTAGAGTACGTCGGGACGCTGGTAATGGGTAGTCGAGGCGCCTACGAACCGGAAGTTATGCTCAACCGGAATCGTTGGACCGACCTCGGCATCCTACTAGCTGAACAAAGAAAAGGAGAAGGTCGTCGTAACTGTGTGAGTACGCGCCCTGAATGAGTGCAGAGTAGTGTACAAACTGGAGCCGAAGGGCTCAGAATGTTGCATGTAGGTACTAACAAATTGACGGGTCGCCAATGGGCGAAAATAGGTACTAATAAATTACTAACGTGAGGAGCCGAAGGGCTCAGCATGAGGCACAACGTTGAACGGTTTTAAAACTGCTAACAGGAGCCGAAGGGCTCAGGAGCCAAAGGGCTCAGGAGCCGAAGGGCTCAGGAGCCGAAGGGCTCAGCATGTAGAGTAACAAATTGAAGAGGTGCGCTCAGCACGTTAGCCTCCCCTCCGAAGTAATACTGGAAGGTGGTTCCGGAGGGTTATGGTACTAAACCTAGGAGAGTGTTTTTAGTGGGGAAGGCACATTGTGGATCCCACACCGCGCCAAAAATTACACTGGCATGAGCATGAACATATACAGGCCAGTCTATGAAGATTTTTAAACTCCTAGTTGCATGAAAAAAAAAAAAAAAAAAAAAAAAAACACACGGACATGTGCTCAGTTCGTCGAGCTCTATCGATTGGTATATGAGACTTGGCCCTCCGGGCCTCGGATCAAAAGTCGGTTTTTCAAGCGATCTTTATACCCTTCTTATGGTTGTAAGAAGGGTAAAAAGGGGAATTTTAGAGATTTTTGAAAATAATGATTTTTATCTCTGTAATTTATAATTCGATTGCAATATGGTTGTGAATGTTATTCGAGCTTTCAATCGACGAAAAAAGAGCTTTAATTGGATTTAAAATAGCTGAGAAATTGATCAAAATGTAAAAAAATGAATATTTCAGAGAAATTTTTTTTTTCCAGTACTTTAAAAAATTCTTCCAATGATATCTCTGAAACTAGTAATCCGATTTCAATGAAAATTTGAAGGCTTATGATTGAATGTCAGAGCTTTCATTAGCCGATAAAAGAACTTAAATTGGTTAAAAAATGGCTGAGATATCGATCAAAATGCAGACAGTTGAAAATATTAGAATATGCTTTTTCTAGTACTTCACGATACTGTTTGAATCATAACTCTGTAACGAAATGTCCGATCGCAATGAAATTCAATAGCGTTCTATGGGAATGTTGTAGCTTTCTTTTAGAGCTAAAAGTGTTTAAATCGGTTGACAAACGGCTGAGATAATTGAGTGACATTTTTTGTAACACACACACACACACATACACACACACACATACACGTGCTCAGTTCGTCGAGCTCTATCGATTGGTATATGAGACTTGGCCCTCCGGGCCTCGGATCAAAAGTCGGTTTTTCAAGCGATCTTTATACCCTTCTTATGGTTGTAAGAAGGGTAAAAATGAATATTTCAGAGAAATTTTTTTTTCCAGTACTTTAAAAAATTCTTCCAATGATATCTCTGAAACTAGTAATCCGATTTCAATGAAAATGTGAAGGCTTATGATTGAATGTCAGAGCTTTCATTAGCCGATAAAAGAACTTAAATTGGTTGAAAAATGGCTGAGATATCGATCAAAATGCAGACAGTTGAAAATATTAGAATATGCTTTTTCTAGTACTTCACGATACTGTTTGAATCATAACTCTGTAACGAAATGTCCGATCGCAATGAAATTCAATAGCGTTCTATGGGAATGTTGTAGCTTTCTTTTAGAGCTAAAAGTGTTTAAATCGGTTGACAAACGGCTGAGATAATTGAGTGACATTTTTTGTAACACACACACATACACACACATACGCACACACATACACGGCACCCTACCGGTCGGCCCGTAAAAAAATTGAAGAGCAGCAGTAGCAGCAGCAGAAGAAGAATCGGTCTCGGAAGAACTTCCATCGCCGGGGAATTCTTCGTCGGTGTAGGCTAGGTCCACAGCCGGGGACTAGTTGAGTAGACGTGTCATAGCGCCGGTTTTAGGGTCGTCGGGGCACCAGTGAACCGGAAGCTAGGCTCCACCGGAATCGCTGGACTGACTTCGGCACCCTTCCGGTCGGCTCGAAACGTAGAAAAAGAAGAATCGGTCTCGGGAGAATTTTCACCGCCGGGGAATTCTTCGTCGGTGTAGACTAGGTCCACCGTCGGGGACTAGTCGAGTAGAGTGCGTCGGGACGCTGGTAATGGGTAGTCGAGGCGCCTACGAACCGGAAGTTATGCTCAACCGGAATCGCTGGACCGACCCCGGCATCCTACCAGCTGAACAAAGAAAAGGAGAAGGTCGTCGTAATTGTGTGAGTACGCGCTCTGAATGAGTGCAGAGTAGTGTACAAACTGGAGCCGAAGGGCTCAGAATGTTGCATGTAGGTACTAACAAATTGACGGGTCGCCAATGGGCGAAAATAGGTACTAACAAATTACTAACGGGAGGAGCCGAAGGGCTCAGCATGAGGCACAACGTTGAACGGTTTTAAAACTGCTAACAGGAGCCGAAGGGCTCAGGAGCCAAAGGGCTCAGGAGCCGAAGGGCTCAGGAGCCAAAGGGCTCAGGAGCCGAAGGGCTCAGGAGCCGAAGGGCTCAGCATGTAGAATAACAATTTGAAGAGGTGCGCTCAGCACGTTAGCCTCCCCTCCGAAGTAATACCGGAAGGTGGTTCCGGAGGGTTATGGTACTAAACCTAGGAGAGTGTTTTTAGTGGGGAAGGCACATTGTGGATCCCACACCGCGCCAAAAATTACACTGGCATGAGCATGAACATATACAGGCCAGTCTATGAAGATTTTTAAACTCCTAGTTGCATGAAAAAAAAAAAAAAAAAAAAACACATACACACACATACACACACACGGACATGTGCTCAGTTCGTCGAGCTCTATCGATTGGTATATGAGACTTGGCCCTCCGGGCCTCGGATCAAAAGTCGGTTTTTCAAGCGATCTTTATACCCTTCTTATGGTTGTAAGAAGGGTAAAAAGGGGAATTTTAGAGATTTTTGAAAATAATGATTTTTATCTCTGTAATTTATAATTCGATTGCAATATGGTTGTGAATGATATTCGAGCTTTCAATCGACGAAAAAAGAGCTTTAATTGGATTTAAAATAGCTGAGAAATTGATCAAAATGTAAAAAAATGAATATTTCAGAGAAATTTTTTTTTCCAGTACTTTAAAAAATTCTTCCAATGATATCTCTGAAACTAGTAATCCGATTTCAATGAAAATTTGAAGGCTTATGATTGAATGTCAGAGCTTTCATTAGCCGATAAAAGAACTTAAATTGGTTAAAAAATGGCTGAGATATCGATCAAAATGCAGACAGTTGAAAATATTAGAATATGCTTTTTCTAGTACTTCACGATACTGTTTGAATCATAACTCTGTAACGAAATGTCCGATCGCAATGAAATTCAATAGCGTTCTATGGGAATGTTGTAGCTTTCTTTTAGAGCTAAAAGTGTTTAAATCGGTTGACAAACGGCTGAGATAATTGAGTGACATTTTTTGTAACACACACACACACATACACACACACATACGCACACACATACACACACACATACACACACACACATACACACACACACATACACACACACGGACATGTGCTCAGTTCGTCGAGCTCTATCGATTGGTATATGAGACTTGGCCCTCCGGGCCTCGGATCAAAAGTCGGTTTTTCAAGCGATCTTTATACCCTTCTTATGGTTGTAAGAAGGGTAAAAAGGGGAATTTTAGAGATTTTTGAAAATAATGATTTTTATCTCTGTAATTTATAATTCGATTGCAATATGGTAGTGAATGTTATTCGAGCTTTCAATCGACGAAAAAAGAGCTTTAATTGGATTTAAAATAGCTGAGAAATTGATCAAAATGTAAAAAAATGAATATTTCAGAGAAATTTTTTTTTCCAGTACTTTAAAAAATTCTTCCAATGATATCTCTGAAACTAGTAATCCGATTTCAATGAAAATTTGAAGGCTTATGATTGAATGTCAGAGCTTTCATTAGCCGATAAAAGAACTTAAATTGGTTAAAAAATGGCTGAGATATCGATCAAAATGCAGACAGTTGAAAATATTAGAATATGCTTTTTCTAGTACTTCACGATACTGTTTGAATCATAACTCTGTAACGAAATGTCCGATCGCAATGAAATTCAATAGCGTTCTATGGGAATGTTGTAGCTTTCTTTTAGAGCTAAAAGTGTTTAAATCGGTTGACAAACGGCTGAGATAATTGAGTGACATTTTTTGTAACACACACACACACATACACACACACATACGCACACACATACACACACACATACACACACACACATACACACACACACATACACACACACGGACATGTGCTCAGTTCGTCGAGCTCTATCGATTGGTATATGAGACTTGGCCCTCCGGGCCTCGGATCAAAAGTCGGTTTTTCAAGCGATCTTTATACCCTTCTTATGGTTGTAAGAAGGGTAAAAAGGGGAATTTTAGAGATTTTTGAAAATAATGATTTTTATCTCTGTAATTTATAATTCGATTGCAATATGGTAGTGAATGTTATTCGAGCTTTCAATCGACGAAAAAAGAGCTTTAATTGGATTTAAAATAGCTGAGAAATTGATCAAAATGTAAAAAAATGAATATTTCAGAGAAATTTTTTTTTCCAGTACTTTAAAAAATTCTTCCAATGATATCTCTGAAACTAGGAATCCGATTTCAATGAAAATTTGAAGGCTTATGATTGAATGTCAGAGCTTTCATTAGCCGATAAAAGAACTTAAATTGGTTAAAAAATGGCTGAGATATCGATCAAAATGCAGACAGTTGAAAATATTAGAATATGCTTTTTCTAGTACTTCACGATACTGTTTGAATCATAACTCTGTAACGAAATGTCCGATCGCAATGAAATTCAATAGCGTTCTATGGGAATGTTGTAGCTTTCTTTTAGAGCTAAAAGTGTTTAAATCGGTTGACAAACGGCTGAGATAATTGAGTGACATTTTTTGTAACACACACACACATACGCACACACATACACACACACATACACACACACGGACATGTGCTCAGTTCGTCGAGCTCTATCGATTGGTATATGAGACTTGGCCCTCCGGGCCTCGGATCAAAAGTCGGTTTTTCAAGCGATCTTTATACCCTTCTTATGGTTGTAAGAAGGGTAAAAAGGGGGAATTTTAGAGATTTTTGAAAATAATGATTTTTATCTCTGTAATTTATAATTCGATTGCAATATGGTTGTGAATGTTATTCGAGCTTTCAATCGACGAAAAAAGAGCTTTAATTGGATTTAAAATAGCTGAGAAATTGATCAAAATGTAAAAAAATGAATATTTCAGAGAAATTTTTTTTTTCCAGTACTTTAAAAAAATCTTCCAATGATATCTCTGAAACTAGTAATCCGATTTCAATGAAAATTTGAAGGCTTATGATTGAATGTCAGAGCTTTCATTAGCCGATAAAAGAACTTAAATTGGTTAAAAAATGGCTGAGATATCGATCAAAATGCAGACAGTTGAAAATATTAGAATATGCTTTTTCTAGTACTTCACGATACTGTTTGAATCATAACTCTGTAACGAAATGTCCGATCGCAATGAAATTCAATAGCGTTCTATGGGAATGTTGTAGCTTTCTTTTAGAGCTAAAAGTGTTTAAATCGGTTGACAAACGGCTGAGATAATTGAGTGACATTTTTTGTAACACACACACATACACACACACACATACGCACACACATACACACACACATACACACACACATACACACACACGGACATGTCTGTTTCCGGAAGTATCTGCATCGGTTCGGACATGCTTCTTCACCTTGTTGCCCGGAGTGCGAGAATGTGGAGGAAACACCGGAGCACGTAGTCTTCGAATGTCCTAGGTTCGAAGAAGTGAGGAGGGACATGCGAGGAGTCACTGTCGATAACGTTGTCGAAGAGATGTGCCGAGAAGAAAGCATTTGGAACGCTGTCGATAGCACGGTATCGAGAATTATGTCCGAGCTTCAGAGGAAGTGGCGTAGTGACCAACGATCTGCTAGCTAGAGTGAACACACGAAAAGGAAGAATGGCTGCTCGGTTTCGGGAGACATTCCTTTGCCGGGGAACTCTCTGACGGAGTAGGCTAGATCCACCGTCGGGGACTAGCTGAGTAGACGCGGCGTTGCACCGGTCCCGGGTCGTAGGAGCACCAGTGTACCGGACGATAGGCTTCACCGGAATCGCTGGACTGACTTCGGCACCCTACCGGTCGTCCTGTAAAAAAGTGAAGATCAGCAGTAGCAGCAGCAGCAGCAGCAGCAGCAGCAGTAGGAGAATCGGTCTCGGGAGAACTTCCATCGCCGGGGAATTCTTCGTCGGTGTAGGCTAGGTCCACCGCCGGGGACTAGTTGAGTAGACGTGTCATAGCGCCGGTTTTAGGGTCGTCGGGGCACCAGTGAACCGGAAGCTAGGCTCCACCGGAATCGCTGGACTGACTTCGGCACCCTTCCGGTCGGCTCGAAACGTAGAAAAAGAAGAATCGGTCTCGGGAGAATTTTCACCGCCGGGGAATTCTTCGTCGGTGTAGACTAGGTCCACCGTCGGGGACTAGTCGAGTAGAGTACGTCGGGACGCTGGTAATGGGTAGTCGAGGCGCCTACGAACCGGAAGTTATGCTCAACCGGAATCGTTGGACCGACCTCGGCATCCTACTAGCTGAACAAAGAAAAGGAGAAGGTCGTCGTAACTGTGTGAGTACGCGCCCTGAATGAGTGCAGAGTAGTGTACAAACTGGAGCCGAAGGGCTCAGAATGTTGCATGTAGGTACTAACAAATTGACGGGTCGCCAATGGGCGAAAATAGGTACTAATAAATTACTAACGTGAGGAGCCGAAGGGCTCAGCATGAGGCACAACGTTGAACGGTTTTAAAACTGCTAACAGGAGCCGAAGGGCTCAGGAGCCAAAGGGCTCAGGAGCCGAAGGGCTCAGGAGCCGAAGGGCTCAGCATGTAGAGTAACAAATTGAAGAGGTGCGCTCAGCACGTTAGCCTCCCCTCCGAAGTAATACTGGAAGGTGGTTCCGGAGGGTTATGGTACTAAACCTAGGAGAGTGTTTTTAGTGGGGAAGGCACATTGTGGATCCCACACCGCGCCAAAAATTACACTGGCATGAGCATGAACATATACAGGCCAGTCTATGAAGATTTTTAAACTCCTAGTTGCATGAAAAAAAAAAAAAAAAAAAAAAAAAAAAAACACACGGACATGTGCTCAGTTCGTCGAGCTCTATCGATTGGTATATGAGACTTGGCCCTCCGGGCCTCGGATCAAAAGTCGGTTTTTCAAGCGATCTTTATACCCTTCTTATGATTGTAAGAAGGGTAAAAAGGGGAATTTTAGAGATTTTTGAAAATAATGATTTTTATCTCTGTAATTTATAATTCGATTGCAATATGGTTGTGAATGTTATTCGAGCTTTCAATCGACGAAAAAAGAGCTTTAATTGGATTTAAAATAGCTGAGAAATTGATCAAAATGTAAAAAAATGAATATTTCAGAGAAATTTTTTTTTTCCAGTACTTTAAAAAATTCTTCCAATGATATCTCTGAAACTAGGAATCCGATTTCAATGAAAATTTGAAGGCTTATGATTGAATGTCAGAGCTTTCATTAGCCGATAAAAGAACTTAAATTGGTTCAAAAATGGCTGAGATATCGATCAAAATGCAGACAGTTGAAAATATTAGAATATGCTTTTTCTAGTACTTCACGATACTGTTTGAATCATAACTCTGTAACGAAATGTCCGATCGCAATGAAATTCAATAGCGTTCTATGGGAATGTTGTAGCTTTCTTTTAGAGCTAAAAGTGTTTAAATCGGTTGACAAACGGCTGAGATAATTGAGTGACATTTTTTGTAACACACACACACATACACACACACACATACGCACACACATACACACACACATACACACACACGGACATGTGCTCAGTTCGTCGAGCTCTATCGATTGGTATATGAGACTTGGCCCTCCGGGCCTCGGATCAAAAGTCGGTTTTTCAAGCGATCTTTATACCCTTCTTATGGTTGTAAGAAGGGTAAAAAGGGGAATTTTAGAGATTTTTTAAAATTATGATTTTTATCTCTGTAATTTATAATTCGATTGCAATATGGTTGTGAATGATATTCGAGCTTTCAATCGACGAAAAAAGAGCTTAAATTGGATTTAAAATAGCTGAGAAATTGATCAAAATGTAAAAAAATGAATATTTCAGAGAAATTTTTTTTTTCCAGTACTTTAAAAAATTCTTCCAATGATATCTCTGAAACTAGTAATCCGATTTCAATGAAAATTTGAAGGCTTATGATTGAATGTCAGAGCTTTCATTAGCCGATAAAAGAACTTAAATTGGTTAAAAAATGGCTGAGATATCGATCAAAATGCAGACAGTTGAAAATATTAGAATATGCTTTTTCTAGTACTTCACGATACTGTTTGAATCATAACTCTGTAACGAAATGTCCGATCGCAATGAAATTCAATAGCGTTCTATGGGAATGTTGTAGCTTTCTTTTAGAGCTAAAAGTGTTTAAATCGGTTGACAAACGGCTGAGATAATTGAGTGACATTTTTTGTAACACACACACACATACGCACACACATACACACACACATACACACACACGGACATGTGCTCAGTTCGTCGAGCTCTATCGATTGGTATATGAGACTTGGCCCTCCGGGCCTCGGATCAAAAGTCGGTTTTTCAAGCGATCTTTATACCCTTCTTATGGTTGTAAGAAGGGTAAAAAGGGGAATTTTAGAGATTTTTGAAAATAATGATTTTTATCTCTGTAATTTATAATTCGATTGCAATATGGTTGTGAATGTTATTCGAGCTTTCAATCGACGAAAAAAGAGCTTTAATTGGATTTAAAATAGCTGAGAAATTGATCAAAATGTAAAAAAATGAATATTTCAGAGAAATTTTTTTTTTCCAGTACTTTAAAAAATTCTTCCAATGATATCTCTGAAACTAGTAATCCGATTTCAATGAAAATTTGAAGGCTTATGATTGAATGTCAGAGCTTTCATTAGCCGATAAAAGAACTTAAATTGGTTAAAAAATGGCTGAGATATCGATCAAAATGCAGACAGTTGAAAATATTAGAATATGCTTTTTCTAGTACTTCACGATACTGTTTGAATCATAACTCTGTAACGAAATGTCCGATCGCAATGAAATTCAATAGCGTTCTATGGGAATGTTGTAGCTTTCTTTTAGAGCTAAAAGTGTTTAAATCGGTTGACAAACGGCTGAGATAATTGAGTGACATTTTTTGTAACACACACACATACACACACACACATACGCACACACATACACACACACATACACACACACATATGGGCAGCAGGGACAGGAGTCCAGGGGCTTGACGAACCCCCCCTCTGCGAGTCGGGTGGGAGCTTAGGAAGCATTTCTTAAGCGAAAAAACTCCATGCATCCGTTTGGATTACCACCTTTTGGCACTTCTCTCGAGAAGTGACCGAGCTCCTCCCAGTTAGCTCAAGCAGAGGATGCCTAGGATGTGGTGGGGGTTCAACAGTGGGCTCTGTTGGATCTCTGCAAAAAGCCACATATCCGCAAGCAACTCCGTACAAGCGGCCTGGCACCGCTTTCAAAGTGCCATAGCCCAACCATTGGAGTGCCAACCGGCACATCAGGATCGATGCCAGTAACATCCTGATTATGGTATACTGGTGAAGGCGTTCAACATCGGACAAGCTACGGATCACGGATTGGATGGCGTTATTGGGCTGACAGTCGGGCCATTCTGCTCCCTGATTAAGGAAGGGTGACACCGACCTGAAACGGCGAGTGGGCTCATGGTTCGATTGCCTCCGTCCCGTTAAAACCTTGGCAGGCCTCCGGATACGTTCGAAATCTGTCCATCAGTTCTGATGAGTACGTAGGTTCGGATGGAACATTCCCGATCTACGCCGATCTGGCACTGTACCCGGCCCCCATAAGGGTCCGTGTCAACCCTCGCATGGCCTCAATGCTTGCAGGTATAGTTGCTTGCAGGTACAGATAACCATGGGATCGTGAAGGCGACTACGTACGGCGGATGGAGATAGCGGCTCGGAGGGGGGACCCTGAAGAATGGAAGTAAGCGTAATTGAAGTTGAGGAAGAAGTGACAAATCCGTTTGTCAAGAGTGGATTGGTGAGGACACCGCCGCCGCAAACCCAGCAGGTGCAAAAGCAGCCCACGAACGAGCAGCAGGCTCAGCAGCAGGGTCAGCAGCAGTATAGCGTGTGGACGAAACCACCACAACAACCGAGGGTAGAGACAGCGAAAAAGTTGGTGGACGAGCTGCACGAGTATGTGGATAAGAGAAGTAACGTGCACAAAGACATCAAGGCGTTGGTGATTAAGCTCCAAGGCGCTCTTGGTTCAGCTGTAAAGGAGTGGAAAAACGTAGTGCAGAGAGCAGAAGCAGGGGAGAAGGAGTTGTTAGCGGTTAAAACTGCCTTAGAGGCATGTCGCGCAGCGGAAATGCGAAGGGCAGAAGCCGACACAGCTACGAGGGAGGTCAGCGCGGCGAGAAGTATCCCCCCAGGGGTGCAGTCCACGCCCTTCTTCACACCGAAGAGGCCAAGGGCATCGCCTGGAGATGTCAGACCAGGTGGTCCCAAGAGACACAAGGATGTCCGTGTCACTGGAGCTAAACCACCACCAGAAGCAACCGACGTGGTAAACAGCCACACTGAATGGCAGGTCGTTGGCAAAAAGAATAGAAAGAAGGAGAAAGCGAGCAAGAAAAAACCGCCCGAAAAACGTAAGGTCGTCAGGACGAGGAATAAGAGCGAGGCTCTCATCGTCAAAGCGAGTGACGACTCGTACGCCGAAGTTCTACGCGCTATGCGGATGAACCCGGATCTTAAGGAGCTAGGGGAAGACGTGCAAAAGGTCAGGCGCACTCGTAATGGAGAGATGCTCTTTGAGCTGAAAAGAGATCCCAAGGCAGGCAGCATCTCGTACAAGGAGCTTACCGAGAAAGCTCTCGGAAACAAGGTGGAAGTAAGAGCCTTGTGCCCGGAAGCGACTCTCCTGTGTAAAGATCTGGACGAGATTACCACGGAGGAGGAAGTAAAATTAGCCCTGAAGGAGCAATGCGAGCTAGGAGAGGTCCAGATGACCATCCGTATCAGGAATGGGCCTGATGGCACGAAGGTAGCATCAATTAAGCTGCCAGTAGATGCAGCTAATAAAGCGTTGAGAGTGGAGAAAGTATGTGTGGGCTGGTCTGTGTGCCCGCTGAGCGTTTCCCAGCAACCGGACGTGTGCTTCAAGTGTCTGGGCATTGGTCACTTCGCACGGAATTGCCAAGGGCCGGATAGGAGCAAACTATGCAGAAGGTGTGGCGAGGAAGGTCACAAGGCAAAGGATTGCTCGAAGCCTCCGAAATGCCTAATTTGCGCTGCTACGGGGGATAACGAACACCCTACAGGCGGTAGCAGATGCCCAGCCTCCAAACGAGCGAGAGCAACGAAGTCCCAGTGGAGGTAGTGCAAATCAACCTCAACCACTGTGATACGGCACAACATCTTCTGCGGCAATCTGTTGCGGAACATAGATGCGATGTTGCGATAATTTCGGAGCCATACCAAATTCCACCCGGAGATGGAAACTGGATATCAGACGGAACCAAAACTGCAGCGATATGGACAGTGGGAAAATACCCCATTCAAGAAGTGGTGCACTGCGCAGATGAAGGATTCGTTATAGCCAAAATCAACGGTGTCTTCATCTGTAGTTGTTATGCACCTCCACGATGGACGATCGAACAGTTCAACCGGATGTTGGACAAACTGACGGAAGAGCTAACCGACCGAAGACCAGTGGTAGTAGCTGGAGACTTCAATGCTTGGGCGGTCGAATGGGGCAGCCGCTTCACGAACCCAAGGGGGAGCAGCCTTCTGGAGGCCCTAGCTAAGTTGAACGTCGATCTCGCCAATGACGGTACCACCACCACCTACCGTAAGGATGGTCGAGAGTCTATCATCGATGTCACTTTCTGCAGCCCAGGAATGATACGTGATATGAACTGGAGAGTATGCGAGGATTACACCCACAGCGACCACCAAGCGATTCGGTACCGCTTTGGGCACTGTTTGCAGATGGAATCGAGTGGAGCCCAGATATACGAGCGGAGGTGGAAAACAGAGATTTTTAACAAGGACGTGTTCGTGGAAGCGATGAGGCGTGAGAATAACTTAGTAAACCTAAGCGCAGAGGAGTTGACTGCAGCCCTATCGCGGGCGTGCGATGCAACTATGCCGAGGATGGGGAAACCTAGAAACTGTCGACGACCAGCCTACTGGTGGAATTCGACGATCGGTGACCTACGCGCACATTGCTTCCAAGCTAGGAGGAGGATGCAGAGGGCTAGCAACAACGTCGAAAGAGAAGAAAGAAGATTGCCCTATAGGGCGGCAAGGGCCGCACTCAACAAGGCAATCAAGCTCAGCAAGAAAGCGTGCCTGGAAGAGCTCTACCGCAATGCCAACGAAAACCCGTGGGGGAATGCCTACAAAGTGGCCATGGCAAAGATGAAAGGTCCAGCAATACCACCCGACAGATGTCCGGAGAAAATGAAGGTTATTATCGAAACTCTTTTTCCGACGCACGAGCCTACGGTCTGGCCACCTACACCGTACGATGAACAGGATGTACACGACGAAGAGACCCGTGTAACGAACGAGGAACTGGTCGTGGTATCGAAAGCCTTACCAGTGAAGAAGGCACCGGGTCCGGACGGGATTCCAAACTTGGCCCTTAAAACGGCAATCCAGGAGAATCCAGACATGTTCAGGACTACACTGCAAAAATGTATGGAGGACGGAAACTTTCCCGACATTTGGAAGCGACAAAAGCTGGTGCTGCTACCAAAGCCAGGTAAGCCGCCCGGCGATCCTTCTGCATATAGGCCGATATGCTTGTTGGATACTGTCGGAAAACTGTTGGAGAGAGTGATTCTTAACAGGCTTACGAAGTATACGGAGAACGAGAACGGTCTATCGAACATGCAGTATGGATTCCGGAAAGGTAGATCTACGATAGATGCCATCCGAATGGTAGTGGAAACCATGGAGACGGCACAGAAGCAGCAGAGGAGAGGGAACCGATATTGTGCGGTTGTCACTCTTGACGTTAAAAACGCTTTCAACAGCGCCAGCTGGGTAGCAATTGCCGACTCGTTGCACAGGTTGAGGGTGCCTAAGTATCTATGTCAGATTCTGAAAAGCTATTTTCAGAACCGGACACTGATATATGAAACAGATGCCGGGATCAGAAATCTGTTGGTTACGGCGGGCGTTCCACAGGGATCCATCTTGGGTCCCACCCTTTGGAATGTCATGTACGATGAAGTGCTGAAGCTGAACCTGCCCAGAGGAGTCAAGATTGTCGGTTTTGCGGACGATGTAGTGCTTGTAGTGATCGGCGAATCACGGGAAGAGGTGGAGGTACTGGCAACGGAGGCGATAGATGCCGTGGAAAATTGGATGCGAGAGAAGAAGCTAGCGTTGGCCCATCAAAAGACTGAATTGGTTATGATCAGTAACCGGAAGGCAGTACAAAATGTGAGCATCATGGTCGGTGAGTGCATCATAAACTCGAAGCGAGAAGTGAAACACCTGGGCGTGATGTTGGACGACCGTTTGAATTTCAACAGTCACGTCGACTACGTCTGCAATAAGGCGACAAAGGTGATATCGGCCTTATCCCGAATTATGCCTAACAATTCTGCGATTACCAGTAGCAAGAGGAGGCTACTGGCGAGCGTGTCAACGTCGATCATCCGGTATGCAGCTCCAGCGTGGTCGGCGGCACTGAAGACAGGACGAAATCGTGCCCAGTTGAACCGTACGTTTAGGCTGATGGCAATGCGTGTAGCGAGTGCGTATCGAACGATATCATCGCACGCCGTGCACGTAATAGCCGGAATGATTCCTATCTGCCTTCTACTGGAGGAGGATAGCGAGTGCTACAGGGATCGAGCCACAGGGAGAGGCCGGAACAGAGCGAGAGCCAACACGCTTAGTAAATGGCAGCAGCAATGGAACAACGCAGAGAAGGGCAGGTGGACTTACCGACTGATTCCAAACGTGTCGATATGGACCACTAGAGCGCACGGCGAGATTAATTTTCAACTGACGCAATTCCTGTCTGGTCATGGCTGCTTTAAGCAGTACTTGCACAGGTTCGGCCACGCAAGGTCACCGTTGTGCCCTGAATGCCGAGACATAGAAGAAACACCAGAGCACGTAGTCTTTACTTGCCCACGGTTTGCACAGCAGCGAAGCGAAATGACTGCCATCGTCGGAGACGACGTGAACGTGGAAAATATCGTCCTAAAGATGTGTAGTAATGAAGATAAGTGGAACGCGGTGAACCGATCTGTTGTTCAGATTATGTCAACACTACAGCGGACATGGCGAGAGGAGCAGCGTCAGATGACGTAGGCAGCCCTGCCGAACGAAGAAGGGCGCCGGACTGTTTTCGACACTCTAAAAGAGCGGACGAAGGGAAAGTGATACTGCTCGGTTCCGGGAGATATTCCTTTGCCGGGGAACTCTCCGCCGGAGTAGGCTAGATCCACCGCCGGGGACTAGCTGAGTAGACGCGACGTAGCACCGGTCCCGGGTCGTAGGAGCACCAGTGAACCGGAAGTTAGCCTCCACCGGAATCGCTGGACTGACTCCGGCACCCTACCGGTCGGCCCGTAAAAAATTAAAGAGCAGCAGTAGCAGCATCAGAAGAAGAATCGGTATCGGAAGAACTTCCATCGCCGGGGAATTCTTCGTCGGTGTAGGCTAGGTTCACCGCCGGGGACTAGTTGAGTAGACGTGTCATAGCGACGGTTGAGGGTCGTCGAGGCACCAGTGAACCGGAAGCTAGGCTCCACCGGAATCGCTGGACTGACTTCGGCACCCCTCCGGTCGGCTCGTATCGTAGAAGTAGAAGAATCGGTATCGGGAGAAATTCCACCGCCGGGGAACTCTCCGTCGGTGTAGATTAGGTCCACCGTCGGGGACTGGTCGAGTAGAATACGTCGGAACGCTGGTATTGAATAGTCGGGGCGCCTACGAACCGGAAGTTATGCTCAACCGGAATCGTTGGACCGACCTCGGCATCTTACCAGCTGAACTATGGAAAGGAGATAGTCGCCGTAACCGTACGAGTGCGGGCTTTGTATGAGCTCAGAGTGGTGCACAAACTGGAGCCGAAGGGCTCAGAATGTTGCATGTAGGTACTAACAAATTGACGGGTCGCCAAAGGGCGAAAATAGGTATTAACAAATTACTAACGAGTGGAGCCGAAGGGCTCAGCATGAGGCACGTCGTTGAACGGTTTTAAAACTGCTAACAGGAGTCGAAGGGCTCAGGAGCCAAAGGGCTCAGGAGCCGAAGGGCTCAGGAGCCGAAGGGCTCAGCATGTAGAATAACAAATTGAAGTGGTGCGCTCAGCACGTTGTCCTCCCCTTCGAAGTAATACCGGAAGGTAGTTCCGGAGGGTGATGGTGATGGTACTAAACCTAGGAGAGTGTTTTTAGTGGGGAAGGCACTAAGTGGATCCCACACCGCGCCAAAAATTACACTGGCATGAGCATGAACAAATACAGGCCAGTCTATGAAGATTTTTAAACTCCTAGTTGCATGAAAAAAAAAAAAAAAACATACACACACACATACACACACACGGACATGTGCTCAGTTCGTCGAGCTCTATCGATTGGTATATGAGACTTGGCCCTCCGGGCCTCGGATCAAAAGTCGGTTTTTCAAGCGATCTTTATACCCATCTTATGGTTGTAAGAAGGGTAAAAAGGGGAATTTTAGAGATTTTTTAAAATAATGATTTTTATCTCTGTAATTTATAATTCGATTGCAATATGGTTGTGAATGTTATTCGAGCTTTCAATCGACGAAAAAAGAGCTTTAATTGGATTTAAAATAGCTGAGAAATTGATCAAAATGTAAAAAAATGAATATTTCAGAGAAATTTTTTTTTTCCAGTACTTTAAAAAATTCTTCCAATGATATCTCTGAAACTAGTAATCCGATTTCAATGAAAATTTGAAGGCTTATGATTGAATGTCAGAGCTTTCATTAGCCGATAAAAGAACTTAAATTGGTTCAAAAATGGCTGAGATATCGATCAAAATGCAGACAGTTGAAAATATTAGAATATGCTTTTTCTAGTACTTCACGATACTGTTTGAATCATAACTCTGTAACGAAATGTCCGATCGCAATGAAATTCAATAGCGTTCTATGGGAATGTTGTAGCTTTCTTTTAGAGCTAAAAGTGTTTAAATCGGTTGACAAACGGCTGAGATAATTGAGTGACATTTTTTGTAACACACACACATACACACACACACATACGCACACACATACACACACACATACACACACACATACACACACACGGACATGTGCTCAGTTCGTCGAGCTCTATCGATTGGTATATGAGACTTGGCCCTCCGGGCCTCGGATCAAAAGTCGGTTTTTCAAGCGATCTTTATACCCTTCTTATGGTTGTAAGAAGGGTAAAAAGGGGAATTTTAGAGATTTTTTAAAATTATGATTTTTATCTCTGTAATTTATAATTCGATTGCAATATGGTTGTGAATGATATTCGAGCTTTCAATCGACGAAAAAAGAGCTTAAATTGGATTTAAAATAGCTGAGAAATTGATCAAATTGTAAAAAAATGAATATTTCAGAGAAATTTTTTTTTCCAGTACTTTAAAAAATTCTTCCAATGATATCTCTGAAACTAGTAATCCGATTTCAATGAAAATGTGAAGGCTTATGATTGAATGTCAGAGCTTTCATTAGCCGATAAAAGAACTTAAATTGGTTCAAAAATGGCTGAGATATCGATCAAAATGCAGACAGTTGAAAATATTAGAATATGCTTTTTCTAGTACTTCACGATACTGTTTGAATCATAACTCTGTAACGAAATGTCCGATCGCAATGAAATTCAATAGCGTTCTATGGGAATGTTGTAGCTTTCTTTTAGAGCTAAAAGTGTTTAAATCGGTTGACAAACGGCTGAGATAATTGAGTGACATTTTTTGTAACACACACACACACACACATACACACACACACATACACACACACACATACACACACACACATACACACACACATACACGTGCTCAGTTCGTCGAGCTCTATCGATTGGTATATGAGACTTGGCCCTCCGGGCCTCGGATCAAAAGTCGGTTTTTCAAGCGATCTTTATACCCTTCTTATGGTTGTAAGAAGGGTAAAAAGGGGAATTTTAGAGATTTTTGAAAATAATGATTTTTATCTCTGTAATTTATAATTCGATTGCAATATGGTTGTGAATGATATTCGAGCTTTCAATCGACGAAAAAAGAGCTTAAATTGGATTTAAAATAGCTGAGAAATTGATCAAAATGTAAAAAAATGAATATTTCAGAGAAATTTTTTTTTCCAGTACTTTAAAAAATTCTTCCAATGATATCTCTGAAACTAGTAATCCGATTTCAATGAAAATTTGAAGGCTTATGATTGAATGTCAGAG
Organism: Aedes aegypti; assembly: GCF_002204515.2. Taxonomy (NCBI): domain Eukaryota; kingdom Metazoa; phylum Arthropoda; class Insecta; order Diptera; family Culicidae; genus Aedes; species Aedes aegypti. The sequence continues at coordinate 48,608,324 of NC_035109.1, read as the reverse complement.
CTTTCATTAGCCGATAAAAGAACTTAAATTGGTTCAAAAATGGCTGAGATATCGATCAAAATGCAGACAGTTGAAAATATTAGAATATGCTTTTTCTAGTACTTCACGATACTGTTTGAATCATAACTCTGTAACGAAATGTCCGATCGCAATGAAATTCAATAGCGTTCTATGGGAATGTTGTAGCTTTCTTTTAGAGCTAAAAGTGTTTAAATCGGTTGACAAACGGCTGAGATAATTGAGTGACATTTTTTGTAACACACACACACACACATACACACACACACATACACACACACATACACGTGCTCAGTTCGTCGAGCTCTATCGATTGGTATATGAGACTTGGCCCTCCGGGCCTCGGATCAAAAGTCGGTTTTTCAAGCGATCTTTATACCCTTCTTATGGTTGTAAGAAGGGTAAAAAGGGGAATTTTAGAGATTTTTGAAAATAATGATTTTTATCTCTGTAATTTATAATTCGATTGCAATATGGTTGTGAATGATATTCGAGCTTTCAATCGACGAAAAAAGAGCTTAAATTGGATTTAAAATAGCTGAGAAATTGATCAAAATGTAAAAAAATGAATATTTCAGAGAAATTTTTTTTTTCCAGTACTTTAAAAAATTCTTCCAATGATATCTCTGAAACTAGTAATCCGATTTCAATGAAAATTTGAAGGCTTATGATTGAATGTCAGAGCTTTCATTAGCCGATAAAAGAACTTAAATTGGTTCAAAAATGGCTGAGATATCGATCAAAATGCAGACAGTTGAAAATATTAGAATATGCTTTTTCTAGTACTTCACGATACTGTTTGAATCATAACTCTGTAACGAAATGTCCGATCGCAATGAAATTCAATAGCGTTCTATGGGAATGTTGTAGCTTTCTTTTAGAGCTAAAAGTGTTTAAATCGGTTGACAAACGGCTGAGATAATTGAGTGACATTTTTTGTAACACACACACACACACATACACACACACACATACACACACACATACACGTGCTCAGTTCGTCGAGCTCTATCGATTGGTATATGAGACTTGGCCCTCCGGGCCTCGGATCAAAAGTCGGTTTTTCAAGCGATCTTTATACCCTTCTTATGGTTGTAAGAAGGGTAAAAAGGGGAATTTTAGAGATTTTTGAAAATAATGATTTTTATCTCTGTAATTTATAATTCGATTGCAATATGGTTGTGAATGTTATTCGAGCTTTCAATCGACGAAAAAAGAGCTTTAATTGGATTTAAAATAGCTGAGAAATTGATCAAAATGTAAAAAAATGAATATTTCAGAGAAATTTTTTTTTCCAGTACTTTAAAAAATTCTTCCAATGATATCTCTGAAACTAGTAATCCGATTTCAATGAAAATTTGAAGGCTTATGATTGAATGTCAGAGCTTTCATTAGCCGATAAAAGAACTTAAATTGGTTAAAAAATGGCTGAGATATCGATCAAAATGCAGACAGTTGAAAATATTAGAATATGCTTTTTCTAGTACTTCACGATACTGTTTGAATCATAACTCTGTAACGAAATGTCCGATCGCAATGAAATTCAATAGCGTTCTATGGGAATGTTGTAGCTTTCTTTTAGAGCTAAAAGTGTTTAAATCGGTTGACAAACGGCTGAGATAATTGAGTGACATTTTTTGTAACACACACACACATACACACACACATACGCACACACATACACACACACATACACACACACGGACATGTGCTCAGTTCGTCGAGCTCTATCGATTGGTATATGAGACTTGGCCCTCCGGGCCTCGGATCAAAAGTCGGTTTTTCAAGCGATCTTTATACCCTTCTTATGGTTGTAAGAAGGGTAAAAAGGGGAATTTTAGAGATTTTTGAAAATAATGATTTTTATCTCTGTAATTTATAATTCGATTGCAATATGGTTGTGAATGTTATTCGAGCTTTCAATCGACGAAAAAAGAGCTTTAATTGGATTTAAAATAGCTGAGAAATTGATCAAAATGTAAAAAAATGAATATTTCAGAGAAATTTTTTTTTTCCAGTACTTTAAAAAATTCTTCCAATGATATCTCTGAAACTAGTAATCCGATTTCAATGAAAATTTGAAGGCTTATGATTGAATGTCAGAGCTTTCATTAGCCGATAAAAGAACTTAAATTGGTTAAAAAATGGCTGAGATATCGATCAAAATGCAGACAGTTGAAAATATTAGAATATGCTTTTTCTAGTACTTCACGATACTGTTTGAATCATAACTCTGTAACGAAATGTCCGATCGCAATGAAATTCAATAGCGTTCTATGGGAATGTTGTAGCTTTCTTTTAGAGCTAAAAGTGTTTAAATCGGTTGACAAACGGCTGAGATAATTGAGTGACATTTTTTGTAACACACACACACATACACACACACACACATACACACACACATACACGGGTTGCAAAATGGTGAGTCGACAACTAGGAAAGAGCGACCAACATAGCTCTGGTCCTCACAAGCCCCTACCTCACGCTTCCACGGGTCTAACGATGACAAAGACCGCCAGCTAAGGGTTGCGTACTTAGCTGGTAGTGCAACCTGGGCACTGTTGTCCTTCTGACATCAGCTAGAGTGAGGGGGTGCCAGGTGGGAGCTTGGGATTCTTACCTTTTCCAAGCGAAACTAGTACATACAGCCGTGTGGAATACCACCTTTAGTACTTCCCATGGGAAGTGGCCGAGCGTCTGGTCCATCTGACCAGGGGCTCAAGCATGGTCTACCTAGGATGTGGCGGGGGTTCATCAGTGGGCTCTGGTGAATCTCTACAAAAAACCACAGATCTGCAAGTAGCCCTGAACAAGCGACCTGGTACCGCTTTCAAAGTGCCTTAGCCCGTCATCTGGAGTGCCAACCGGCACATTAGGATCGACGCCAGTAAGATCTTAATTACGGCATACTGGCGGCATGGACTGAGGAACTGGAACAAGGAACACGACATATCTACGCTACAGAGCTGACAGCCGCACTATTCTACTCCCTTAGTAAGGATGGGTGACACTTCCCTGAAACGGCGGGTGGGCCAATAGTGCGGTTGCCCCCGTCCCGTTAAAACCGTGGCAGGCCTTCAAGTACGTTCGACGTCTGTCCATCAAGCGTGATGAGTACATAGGTTCGGATGTAGCATCCCCGATCTACGCCGATCTGGCACTGTACCCGGCCCCCATAAGGGTCCGTGTCAACCCACGCATGGCCTCACTGCCTACAACGCTCATAGGCACGAGATAACCATGAGATCGCGAAGGCGACTATGTACGACGGATGAAGATAGCGGCTCGGAGGGGGGACCCACTAAAATGGAGAGTATTGATGACACCAAGGCAGTTGGAGAAGACGCGAACGCGTTCGCAAGAAGTGGTAGGGTTGCGAGATCACCAGTTACACCACTGGACACCGTAGCGAGTACTAGCCAAGTACATAGTGAGCCACAAGCAACACAGCAGGAGAGGACGTTGCTAAACCGCGTGTTCACATCTAATTCGAGTAGCAGCACTACCCACAACGAGTCGCGACTGGAGAAGTCGAGTTTGGCAGACATTAGGAGGAAGGTTAACGAGCTCTACGAGTTCGTGAAGGAGAGAAATAATGTGCACTTGAAAATTAAGCACATGGTGACGAGCATTAGGTCCGCCGTATCAGCAGCTGAGCGTGAGCAAAATGCGCTCAGAATGCGAGCGGAAACGGCTGAGAAAGCTCTTACGGAAGCAGCGGAACGACCTTCGACGGATGTTCAGGAGACGCCGAGAAGTCACCAAAATACCCGCTCGGAGAAAAGGATCAGGGAATCACCTGGCGATCAAGAGGATGCAAAGAAGCACAAAAACGAGAAGAAAGGCGTCAACAACCAGAGAGATGCTGGAAGTGAAGGTGAATGGCGTATCGTCGGAAGTCAGCAGAAGAAGAAGAAACACCGGAAAGTGAAGGAAGGAAAGAAGCCGGAACAGAAGAAGAAAGAAACACGTCAACCTCCTAGGCTGAGGTACAAGGGTGATGCTCTGGTCGTGGAAGCGAACGACAAAACAACGTACGCTGCGCTCCTCAAAAGAGTGAAGGAAGATCCGGAGCTAAAGGAACTGGGCGAAAACGTTGTCAAAACGCGGCGCACGCAGAAGGGCGACATGATCTTCGTTCTGAAGAAAGACCCCTCTGTCAAGAGCACGGTGTACAAGGAGCTCATCGCCAAATCCTTGGGCGACGAGGCCAACGTAAGAGCTCTTTCGCAGGAGGCAGTAGTCGAGTGTAGAGATCTGGATGAGATCACGACGGAAGAAGACCTGAAGTGGGCACTGGCCGAGCAGTGTAACCTAGAAGGACAGATGTCTATGCGGATAAGGAAGTCGTATGGAGGCACACAGACGGCGGCAATACGATTGCCAGTGGATGCTGCCAACAAACTGGTGGCGTTAGGCACGATCAAAGTTGGTTGGTCGGTGTGCCCGCTGAGATTGGTACCTAGAGTCGCCAAGCAAATGGAGAGATGCTTCAAATGCAGGGGATTCGGCCATCAGTCGAGAAACTGTAAGGGCCCGGACAGGTCCGACCTATGCTGGAATTGCGGCGGAAATGGCCACGTTGCTCGGGACTGTACAAAGCGGACTAGGTGCCTGCTATGCATGCCGGAGGACGGAAACGATCATCCGACGGGAGGCTTCAAATGCCCGGCGTATAAAAAAGCGAAGGCGGGCCAATAAGGATGGAGATCACACAAGTGAATCTCAATCATTGCGACACTGCACAGCAACTGTTGTGGCAGTTCACGACAGAAACCAAGTGCGATGTAGCAATAATTGCGGAGCCATATCGGGTTCCCCTCGAAAACGGTAATTGGGTGGCTGATAGAGCAGGTATGGTGGCAATACAGGTGATGGGCAGGTTCCCCATACAAGAAGTAGTCGATAGCTCACACGACGGCTTTGTTATTGCCAAAGTCAACGGAGTCTTCGTATGCAGCTGTTATGCGCCTCCGAGATGGACAGATGAAGAGTACAATAGTATGTTGGATTTGCTCACAGATACGCTGGTGGGAAGAACGCCGGTAGTCATAGCAGGAGATTTCAACGCCTGGGCCGTAGAGTGGGGCAGCAGATTGACCAACGCCAGGGGGTACAGCTTACTCGAAGCTCTGGCGAAGCTAGATGTGAGGCTGTGCAACGAAGGGGCTGTCAGTACATTCCGTAAAGACGGTCGGGAGTCCATCATCGATGTTACGTTCTGTAGCCCATTGTTGTTGGATGACATGAATTGGAGGGTGAGCGAGGAATATTCCCACAGTGATCATCAGGCGATTCTCTACAGCATCGGCCGGCGAATCTCCCCAGCGCCGATGGGAATGAGGACATACGAGCGGAAGTGGAAGACAAAGGACTTCGACAAGGAGGTGTTTATTGAGGCGCTTCGAACATACAGCAGGGCGAACCTTGACGCAGAAGAGTTGACAGAAGTGGTAGCAACGGCTTGTGATGCATCGATGCCGAGAAAGTTGGAGCCTAGGAACCGAAGGCGCCCAGCGTACTGGTGGAATGAGACGCTTAGTACCCTCCGTGCTGCATGCTTCCGAGCCAGAAGACGCGTCCAGAGAGCAAGAACCGAAGTAGAGAGGGAGGAACGGAGAATCGCTTTCCGTGAAGCTAGAGCTGCTTTCAAACAAGAGATTAAGCGGAGCAAGTCCAGCTGTTACAAGGAGCTATGTCGAGAAGCCGAAGAAAACCCTTGGGGCAACGCCTACCGTATTGTGATGGCGAAGTTTAAGGGTCCGGCGACACCAGTCGAAACATGTCCAGACAAGTTGAGGATTATCGTGGAAGGTCTGTTTCCGCATCATGACCCAACAGTGTGGCCGCCTACGCCATACGAAGACGAGGAAGAAGAACCCGGAGGTGTGCGAATCTCTAATGAAGAGCTACTAGCAGTGGCGAAGGGTCTGAAGGTGAAGAAAGCTCCCGGTCCGGATGGGATCCCCAATGTAGCACTAAAAACCGCGATATTGGCGTTCCCGGATTTGTTCAGGACGACGCTGCAGAAACTCCTGAATGAAGGCTGTTTCCCAGACAGTTGGAAGGTTCAGAAGCTGGTGTTGGTGCCAAAACCAGGGAAGCCACCAGGGGACCCAGCATCGTATAGACCTATATGTTTGCTGGACACACTTGGTAAGCTCCTGGAAAGGATCATCCTTAACAGGCTGACACAATGCACAGAGAGCGAGAGTGGCTTATCGAAGAGACAATTCGGATTCCGGAAAGGGGTCTCGACGGTGGATGCAATCCGGACAGTTGTGCAGAATGCGGAGAAGGCATCCAAACAGAAGAGGAGAGGCAATCGGTTCTGCGCCGTAGTGACGATTGACGTCAAAAATGCTTTCAACAGCGCCAGCTGGGAGGCTATAGCCTTAGCACTGCATAGAATGCGAGTTCCTGGCTACTTGTGCAGTATGCTAAAAAGCTATTTCCAAAACAGAATCCTGGTATATGAAACGGAGTTGGGTCAAAAGTCGATCAGGATCACGGCAGGAGTGCCACAAGGCTCAATCCTTGGTCCAACGCTTTGGAACGCGATGTACGATGGAGTATTAATGCTGGAGCTACCTAACGGAGTGGAAATCGTTGGATTCGCAGATGATGTCGTTCTAACGGTGACTGGCGAGACGTTGGAAGAGGTCAAAATGCTGACGACGGAAGCGATTGACACGATTGAAGCGTGGATGACCGGAGCAAAACTGCAGCTGGCTCATCATAAGACGGAGCTAGTGCTGGTTAGCAACCTCAAAGCTGTTCAGAGGGTTGAAATCAACATCGGTAGACAAGACATTTCATCAAAACGTGCTTTGAAGCATCTGGGGGTGATGGTAGATGACCGTCTAAACTTCAACGCTCACGTGGACTACGCCTGCGAAAAGGCGTCGAAGGCGGTCAACACGATAGCGAGGATCATGCCGAACGTCGGAGGACCGAGAAGTAGTAAAAGGCGTCTCCTAGCGAGTGTAGCGGTGTCTATTCTCAGGTATGGAGTCCCAGTTTGGGCCGCAGCGGTAAAAACCAAGCGTAATCGGAGGATGTTGAACAGCACATTCCGACTCATGGCCATACGAGTAGCGAGCGCCTATAGGACGATTTCATCGGAGGCAGTATGCGTTATCGCTGGCATGATGCCCATCTGCATCACCCTGGCCGAGGACGTGGAGTGTTATGAGCGAAGAGGCACCAGAAATGTGAGAAGGATCGTCAGAACGGACTCGTTGGCTAAGTGGCAGCAAGAGTGGAACAACGCGGAGAAGGGAAGGTGGACTTACCGTCTAATTCCAAATGTGTCACTGTGGGTTAATAGGAAGCATGGAGAAGTGAACTTCCATCTGACGCAGTTTCTGTCCGGACACGGCTGTTTCCGGAAGTATCTGCATCGGTTCGGACATGCTTCTTCACCTTGTTGCCCGGATTGCGAGAATGTGGAGGAAACACCGGAGCACGTAGTCTTCGAATGTCCTAGGTTCGAAGAAGTGAGGAGGGACATGCGAGGAGTCACTGTCGATAACGTTGTCGAAGAGATGTGCCGAGAAGAAAGCATTTGGAACGCTGTCGATAGCACGGTATCGAGAATTATGTCCGAGCTTCAGAGGAAGTGGCGTAGTGACCAACGATCTGCTAGCTAGAGTGAACACACGAAAAGGAAGAATGGCTGCTCGGTTTCGGGAGACATTCCTTTGCCGGGGAACTCTCTGACGGAGTAGGCTAGATCCACCGTCGGGGACTAGCTGAGTAGACGCGGCGTTGCACCGGTCCCGGGTCGTAGGAGCACCAGTGTACCGGACGATAGGCTTCACCGGAATCGCTGGACTGACTTCGGCACCCTACCGGTCGTCCTGTAAAAAAGTGAAGATCAGCAGTAGCAGCAGCAGCAGCAGCAGCAGCAGTAGGAGAATCGGTCTCGGGAGAACTTCCATCGCCGGGGAATTCTTCGTCGGTGTAGGCTAGGTCCACCGCCGGGGACTAGTTGAGTAGACGTGTCATAGCGCCGGTTTTAGGGTCGTCGGGGCACCAGTGAACCGGAAGCTAGGCTCCACCGGAATCGCTGGACTGACTTCGGCACCCTTCCGGTCGGCTCGAAACGTAGAAAAAGAAGAATCGGTCTCGGGAGAATTTTCACCGCCGGGGAATTCTTCGTCGGTGTAGACTAGGTCCACCGTCGGGGACTAGTCGAGTAGAGTACGTCGGGACGCTGGTAATGGGTAGTCGAGGCGCCTACGAACCGGAAGTTATGCTCAACCGGAATCGTTGGACCGACCTCGGCATCCTACTAGCTGAACAAAGAAAAGGAGAAGGTCGTCGTAACTGTGTGAGTACGCGCCCTGAATGAGTGCAGAGTAGTGTACAAACTGGAGCCGAAGGGCTCAGAATGTTGCATGTAGGTACTAACAAATTGACGGGTCGCCAATGGGCGAAAATAGGTACTAATAAATTACTAACGTGAGGAGCCGAAGGGCTCAGCATGAGGCACAACGTTGAACGGTTTTAAAACTGCTAACAGGAGCCGAAGGGCTCAGGAGCCAAAGGGCTCAGGAGCCGAAGGGCTCAGGAGCCGAAGGGCTCAGCATGTAGAGTAACAAATTGAAGAGGTGCGCTCAGCACGTTAGCCTCCCCTCCGAAGTAATACTGGAAGGTGGTTCCGGAGGGTTATGGTACTAAACCTAGGAGAGTGTTTTTAGTGGGGAAGGCACATTGTGGATCCCACACCGCGCCAAAAATTACACTGGCATGAGCATGAACATATACAGGCCAGTCTATGAAGATTTTTAAACTCCTAGTTGCATGAAAAAAAAAAAAAAAAAAAAAAAAAACACACGGACATGTGCTCAGTTCGTCGAGCTCTATCGATTGGTATATGAGACTTGGCCCTCCGGGCCTCGGATCAAAAGTCGGTTTTTCAAGCGATCTTTATACCCTTCTTATGGTTGTAAGAAGGGTAAAAAGGGGAATTTTAGAGATTTTTGAAAATAATGATTTTTATCTCTGTAATTTATAATTCGATTGCAATATGGTTGTGAATGATATTCGAGCTTTCAATCGACGAAAAAAGAGCTTTAATTGGATTTAAAATAGCTGAGAAATTGATCAAAATGTAAAAAAATGAATATTTCAGAGAAATTTTTTTTTCCAGTACTTTAAAAAATTCTTCCAATGATATCTCTGAAACTAGTAATCCGATTTCAATGAAAATGTGAAGGCTTATGATTGAATGTCAGAGCTTTCATTAGCCGATAAAAGAACTTAAATTGGTTGAAAAATGGCTGAGATATCGATCAAAATGCAGACAGTTGAAAATATTAGAATATGCTTTTTCTAGTACTTCACGATACTGTTTGAATCATAACTCTGTAACGAAATGTCCGATCGCAATGAAATTCAATAGCGTTCTATGGGAATGTTGTAGCTTTCTTTTAGAGCTAAAAGTGTTTAAATCGGTTGACAAACGGCTGAGATAATTGAGTGACATTTTTTGTAACACACACACACATACACACACACACACACACATACACACACACGGACATGTGCTCAGTTCGTCGAGCTCTATCGATTGGTATATGAGACTTGGCCCTCCGGGCCTCGGATCAAAAGTCGGTTTTTCAAGCGATCTTTATACCCTTCTTATGGTTGTAAGAAGGGTAAAAAGGGGAATTTTAGAGATTTTTGAAAATAATGATTTTTATCTCTGTAATTTATAATTCGATTGCAATATGGTTGTGAATGTTATTCGAGCTTTCAATCGACGAAAAAAGAGCTTTAATTGGATTTAAAATAGCTGAGAAATTGATCAAAATGTAAAAAAATGAATATTTCAGAGAAATTTTTTTTTTCCAGTACTTTAAAAAATTCTTCCAATGATATCTCTGAAACTAGTAATCCGATTTCAATGAAAATTTGAAGGCTTATGATTGAATGTCAGAGCTTTCATTAGCCGATAAAAGAACTTAAATTGGTTAAAAAATGGCTGAGATATCGATCAAAATGCAGACAGTTGAAAATATTAGAATATGCTTTTTCTAGTACTTCACGATACTGTTTGAATCATAACTCTGTAACGAAATGTCCGATCGCAATGAAATTCAATAGCGTTCTATGGGAATGTTGTAGCTTTCTTTTAGAGCTAAAAGTGTTTAAATCGGTTGACAAACGGCTGAGATAATTGAGTGACATTTTTTGTAACACACACACATACACACACACACATACACACACACATACACACACATACACATCGTGCCACCTGGCACGAAACTGCGAAGGACTAGACAGAAGTAAGCTCTGTAGATGGTGTGGCGACGAAGGTCACAAGGCGCAGGATTGCAACAATAAGCAAAGGTGCCTGATTTGCAAGGACAAAAGTCGCAACAGACACGCGACGGGAGGCCCTAAGTGCCCGGCCTTCAAGCAAGCGAGAAATTCTAAACCGCAGTGGAGGTAACTCAGCTAAACCTCAACCACTGTGACACAGCGCAACAGCTGCTGTGGAAGTCCGTATCGGAATCGAAGTGCGACGTAGCTATCCTTGCCGAGCCGTATCGAGTACCAGCTGGAAACGGTAACTGGATCGCTGATAAGGCGAAGACAGCGGCAATCTGGACGATGGGGAGGTATCCTATCCAGGAAATAGTGTTCCAGGCGGACGAAGGCTTCGTTATTGCAAAGGTTAACGATGTGTACGTGTGCAGCTGCTACGCACCCCCCCGCTGGACATTGGACCAGTTCAACGAGATGCTGGACGAGCTAACCGATAAGCTAGCCGACCGGAGACCAGTCGTCATCGCTGGCGACTTCAATGCTTGGGCAGTTGAGTGGGGCAGCCGTCTCACCAACCCAAGAGGGCGTAGTCTACTAGAAGCGCTGGCAAGGCTGGACGTAGACTTGGGTAACGAAGGAACAACCAGCACCTACCGTAGAGATGGCCGGGAATCAATAATCGACATCACTTTCTGTAGTCCTGTGTTGACGGGAGGCCTGAACTGGAGAGTCTGCGATGGGTACACTCATAGCGATCATCAGGAGGTCCGGTATAGAATTGGTGGAAGAACACAATGCTCACAGAGAGCGAGTACACCTCATGAGCAGATGTGGAAAACGAAACGTTTTAACGAAGAGCTTTTCGTGGAAGCCCTCAGAAGAGAAGAGCAGGTTCTGAACTTGAGATCGGAGGAGTTAACGGCTGCGATGGTACGAGCATGCGACATTGCCATGCCACGGAAGGTCGAGCCGAAATACAGACGTCGTCCGGTATACTGGTGGAATGAGACACTTGGCAACCTCCGCAAAAGATGTCTCCAAGCCAGGAGACGGATGCAAAGAGCCAAAACCGATGGTGAGAGGGAAGAGCGAAGAGTAACATTGAGGGCGGCGAAAGCCGATCTGAAAAGAGAAATTTCGCTGAGCAAGAGAACGTGCTTCAAGGAGTTGTGTCGCGATGCCAATGCAAATCCGTGGGGAGATGCATACAGGGTGGCGATGGCCAAGATCAGTGGTCCAGCCGTACCCGCTGAAACATGCCCAGAGAAGTTGCAGATTATCGTCGACGGGTTGTTCCCACAACACGCGCCAACGGTCTGGCCACCGACACCGTATGGCCAGGAAGGTGAAGAAAGAGCAATCATTACCAATGAGGAGCTCATAGAGGCGGCCAAGAAAATGAAGCCGAAGAAAGCGCCTGGCCCTGATGGTATTCCCAACGTAGCGTTGAAAGCAGCTATCACGGCCAACCCAGATATGTTCCGGACATCACTCCAGATCTGCTTAGATGAGGGACATTTCCCAGCACAGTGGAAAAGGCAAAAACTGGTTCTGCTACCGAAACCGGGTAAGCCCCCCGGTGATCCAGGCTCGTTTCGGCCGATATGTTTGCTCGACACACTCGGAAAGCTGTTGGAGAGGATCATCCTCAATAGACTGATGGCGTTCACTGAGGGAGAGCGTGGACTGTCGGAGTGGCAGTTTGGATTCCGGAAAGGAAGGTCAACGGTAGATGCCATCAAAACAGTGATTGACACAGCCGACAAAGCAAGGACAAAAAAAAGAAGAGGTAACCGTTACTGTGCTGTCGTGACGATAGATGTGAGAAACGCCTTTAACAGTGCAAGCTGGGAAGCCATTGCTGTGGCGTTACATAAAATGAAGGTTCCGGATTATCTGTGCAAGATACTAGGAAGCTACTTTGAAAACCGGGTCTTGAGCTACAGCACTAGCGAAGGACAGAAGACGAGGTCGGTAAATGCGGGAGTTCCACAGGGCTCTATCCTGGGTCCAACGTTGTGGAATGCTATGTACGACGGAGTGCTGACGCTTAGGCTGCCAACAGGCGTCAAAATCGTTGGATTTGCAGACGACATCACGCTTGTGGTCATTGGTGACTCACTGGAAAGGGTGGAGGTTCTCGCTACAGAAGCAGTGGACGCAGTCGAAAACTGGATGTACGAGAAGAAACTGGTGATAGCCCACCAAAAAACGGAGCTGTTGCTTATCAGCAACCGAAAAGTGGTGCAAAAGGCTGAGATTACAGTAGGAGAACACACCATAGCCTCAAAGCGGGAGCTAAAACACCTCGGCGTAATGATCGACGATCGGCTGAACTTCAACTGCCATGTCGATTACGCGTGCGAGAAAGCAGCAAGGGCAGTCACGGCGCTGTCCAGGATCATGCCGAATAACTCGGCGATTTGCAGCAGTAAGCGGAGGCTATTGTCTAGCGTGGCTACGTCAATCCTGAGGTACGCTAGCCCGGCGTGGGGAACCGCAATGAAGACGAAGAGAAACCGAGTCAAGCTTAGCAGCACGTATAGGCTGATGGCCATGCGGGTAGCGAGTGCCTACCGAACCATATCTTCGGAGGCAGTATGCGTGATTGCCGGAATGGTCCCTATCGGCTACGTTTTGGAAGAGGATAAGGAGTGCTACGAAGCTAGTAGTACTAGAGGAGCCCGGAAGATTGCCCGAGCCGACACGATGGTGAAATGGCAACGCGAGTGGGATACCGCTGAGAAGGGAAGGTGGACTTATCGCCTTATTCCAAATCTGGCGAAATGGGTGAGCAGATCCCATGGAGAAGTCAACTTCCACTTGACGCAGTTCTTGTCAGGTCACGGCTGCTTCAAGAAATATCTGCACAGGTTCGGCCACGCAGAGTCGCCGCTCTGCGCTGAGTGCCCAGTCGTAGAGGAGTCGCCGGAACACGTCATTTTCGAGTGTCCACGTTTTGCTGCGGAACGTAGCGAGATGATAGCGGTCTGCGGTGCTGACGTAACCGTAGACAACGTAGTGGATAGAATGTGTAGCGATGAGGTGATGTGGAACGCGGTGAACATGGCGGTGACGAAAATAATGTCATTGCTTCAGCGGAAGTGGAGGGAGGAACAAGCCGGTGAACCGGAAGTCAGTCTCCAACCGGAATCGCCGAACCGACCTCGGCACCCAACCGGTAGGTAAGCTTGATCCACCGTCGGGGACAAGACCGAGTAGATCGTGGAAAAGCCCCGGAAATTGTAGGCTTCGTGGCCGTGCGGTTAGCGGCGTCAGTCGTTTAGGCATATTGTGCCATGAAGTGTGGGTTCGATTCCCACTCCAGTCGGTGGAAACTTTTCGTCAAACGAAAAATTCATCATTGGGCTACTGGGTGTTTCGTGTTGTCCGTTGCCTAATGTTTGTGATTGTTCAGTCTGTGCAGCCTTGAGCTAAAGACGGTGTAAATTGTCTTGCCAAATTGGTCGTCAGGGCACCTGTGAACCGGAAGTCATCCACCAACCGGAATCGCAGGATCGACCTTGGCACCTATCCGGGCAGCATCGGTACCGGAAGAACTTCCACCTCCGGGGAAGTCTTCGTCGGGGTAGGGTAGATTCACCGCCGGGGACTATCCGAATAATGCGCGAGAACCTGGAGTGCTAAATGGCATGCGTCCAGCACCGAGAGAACTTCCTTCGTCAGGGAGTTTCTGGCACCCATGGTATCGTGAGCCGAATGGCTGAATATGGCATGAATATGGCATGTTTAGATCACAAACTAGGAATACTAACAAATTATTAATGGGAGCCGAAGGGCTCAGCATGGCATGGATTAGGAACTAACAAATTAATGATGGAGCCGAAGGGCTTAATGAAGGGTGCGCGTAGCATGTGTCGCCTCTTCTTCGAAGTAATACCGCAAGGTGGTGCCGGAGAAGAATTTTTTACGGTGACGGTGTACCTAGGAGACTGTTTTTTAGTGGGTAGGCGCCCCATTGCGAATCCCACACAGTGCCAAACCATACACTGTGGCATGAGCATGAACAAATACAGGCCAGTCTTGAGAAGATTTTTTTAACTCCTAGAGATGCATGAAAAAAAAAAAAAAAAAAAAATACACATGAGTGACATTTTTTGTAACACACACACACATACACACACACACATACACGTGGGTTGCAAAATGGTGAGTCGACAACTAGGAAGGAGCGACCAACATAGCTCTGGTCCTCACAAGCCCCTACCTCACGCTTCCACGGGTCTAACGATGACAAAGACCGCCAGCTAAGGGTTGCGTACTTAGCTGGTAGTGCAACCTGGGCACTGTTGTCCTTCTGACATCAGCTAGAGTGAGGGGGTGCCAGGTGGGAGCTTGGGATTCTTACCTTTTCCAAGCGAAACTAGTACATACAGCCGTATGGAATACCACCTTTAGTACTTCCCTTGGGAAGTGGCCGAGCGTCTGGTCCTTCTGACTAGGGGCTCAAGCATGGTCTACCTAGGATGTGGCGGGGGTTCATCAGTGGGCTCTGGTGAATCTCTACAAAAAACCACAGATCTGCAAGTAGCCCTGAACAAGCGACCTGGTACCGCTTTCAAAGTGCCTTAGCCCATCATCTGGAGTGCCAACCGGCACATTAGGATCGACGCCAGTAAGATCTTAATTACGGCATACTGGCGGCATGGACTGAGGAACTGGAACAAGGAACACGACATATCTACGCTACAGAGCTGACAGCCGCACTATTCTACTCCCTTAGTAAGGATGGGTGACACTTCCCTGAAACGGCGGGTGGGCCAATAGTGCGGTTGCCCCCGTCCCGTTAAAACCGTGGCAGGCCTTCAAGTACGTTCGACGTCTGTTCATCAAGCGTGATGAGTACATAGGTTCGGATGTAGCATCCCCGATCTACGCCGATCTGGCACTGTACCCGGCCCCCATAAGGGTCCGTGTCAACCCACGCATGGCCTCACTGCCTACAACGCTCATAGGTATGAGATAACCATGGGATCGCAAAGGCGACTATGTACGACGGATGAAGATAGCGGCTCGGAGGGGGGACCCACTAAAATGGAGAGTATTGATGACACCAAGGCAGTTGGAGAAGACGCGAACGCGTTCGCAAGAAGTGGTAGGGTTGCGAGATCACCAGTTACACCACTGGACACCGTAGCGAGTACTAGCCAAGTACATAGTGAGCCACAAGCAACACAGCAGGAGAGGACGTTGCTAAACCGCGTGTTCACACCCAATTCGAGTAGCAGCACTACCCACAACGAGTCGCGACTGGAGAAGTCGAGTTTGGCAGACATTAGGAGGAAGGTTAACGAGCTCTACGAGTTCGTGAAGGAGAGAAATAATGTGCACTTGAAAATTAAGCACATGGTGACGAGCATTAGGTCCGCCGTATCAGCAGCTGAGCGTGAGCAGAATGCGCTCAGAATGCGAGCGGAAACGGCTGAGAAAGCTCTTAAGGAAGCAGCGGAACGACCTACGACGGATGTTCAGGAGACGCCGAGAAGTCACCAAAATACCCGCTCGGAGAAAAGGTTCAGGGAATCACCTGGAGAACAAGAGGATGCAAAGAAGCACAAAAACGAGAAGAAAGGCGTCAACAACCAGAGAGATGCTGGAAGTGAAGGTGAATGGCGTATCGTCGGAAGTCAGCAGAAGAAGAAGAAAAACCGGAAAGTGAAGGAAGGAAAGAAGCCGGAACAGAAGAAGAAAGAAACACGTCAACCTCCTAGGCTGAGGTACAAGGGTGATGCTCTGGTCGTGGAAGCGAACGACAAAACAACGTACGCTGCGCTCCTCAAAAGAGTGAAGGAAGATCCGGAGCTAAAGGAACTGGGCGAAAACGTTGTCAAAACGCGGCGCACGCAGAAGGGCGACATGATCTTCGTTCTGAAGAAAGACCCCTCTGTCAAGAGCACGGCGTACAAGGAGCTCATCGCCAAATCCTTGGGCGACGAGGCCAACGTAAGAGCTCTTTCGCAGGAGGCAGTGGTCGAGTGCAGAGATCTTGATGAGATCACGACGGAAGAAGACCTGAAGTGGGCACTGGCCGAGCAGTGTAACCTAGAAGGACAGATGTCTATGCGGTTAAGGAAGTCGTATGGAGGCACACAGACGGCGGCAATCCGGTTGCCAGTGGATGCTGCCAACAAACTGGTGGCGCTAGGCACGATCAAAGTTGGTTGGTCGGTGTGCCCGCTGAGATTGGTACCTAGAGTCGCCAAGCAAATGGAGAGATGCTTCAAATGCAGAGGATTCGGCCATCAGTCAAGAAACTGTAAGGGCCCGGACAGGTCCGACCTATGCTGGAATTGCGGCGGAAATGGTCACGTTGCTCGGGACTGTACAAAGCGGACTAGGTGCCTGCTATGCATGCCGGAGGACGGAAACGATCATCCGACGGGAGGCTTCAAATGCCCGGCGTATAAAAAAGCGAAGGCGTGCCAATAAGGATGGAGATCACGCAAGTGAATCTCAATCATTGCGACACTGCACAGCAACTGTTGTGGCAGTTCACGACAGAAACCAAGTGCGATGTAGCAATAATTGCGGAGCCATATCGGGTTCCCCTCGAAAACGGTAATTGGGTGGCTGATAGAGCAGGTATGGTGGCAATACAGGTGATGGGCAGGTTCCCCATTCAAGAAGTAGTCGATAGCTCACACGACGGATTTGTTATTGCCAAAGTCAACGGAGTCTTCGTATGCAGCTGTTATGCGCCTCCGAGATGGACAGACGAAGAGTACAATAGTATGTTGGATTTGCTCACAGATACGCTGGTGGGAAGAACGCCGGTAGTCATAGGAGGAGATTTCAACGCCTGGGCCGTAGAGTGGGGCAGCAGATTGACCAACGCCAGGGGGTACAGCTTACTCGAAGCTCTGGCGAAGCTAGATGTGAGGCTGTGCAACGAAGGGGCTGTCAGTACATTCCGTAAAGACGGTCGGGAGTCCATCATCGATGTTACGTTCTGTAGCCCATTGTTGTTGGATGACATGAATTGGAGGGTGAGTGAGGAATATTCCCACAGTGATCATCAGGCGATTCTCTACAGCATCGGCCGGCGAATCTCCCCAGCGCCGATGAGAATGAGGACATACGAGCGGAAGTGGAAGACAAAGGACTTCGACAAGGAGGTGTTTATTGAGGCGCTTCGAACATACAGCAGGGCGAACCTTGACGCAGAAGAGTTGACAGAAGTGGTAGCAACGGCTTGTGATGCATCGATGCCGAGAAAGTTGGAGCCTAGGAACCGAAGGCGCCCAGCGTACTGGTGGAATGAGACGCTTAGTACCCTCCGTGCTGCATGCTTCCGAGCCAGAAGACGCGTCCAGAGAGCAAGAACCGAAGTAGAGAGAGAGGAACGGAGAATCGCTTTCCGTGAAGCTAGAGCTGCTTTCAAACAAGAGATTAAGCGGAGCAAGTCCAGCTGTTACAAGGAGCTATGTCGAGAAGCCGAAGAAAACCCTTGGGGCAACGCCTACCGTATTGTGATGGCGAAGTTTAAGGGTCCGGTGACACCAGTCGAAACATGTCCAGACAAGTTGAGGATTATCGTGGAAGGTCTGTTTCCGCATCATGACCCAACAGTGTGGCCGCCTACGCCATACGAAGACGAGGAAGAAGAACCCGGAGGTGTGCGAATCTCTAATGAAGAGCTACTAGCAGTGGCGAAGGGTCTGAAGGTGAAGAAAGCTCCTGGTCCTGATGGGATCCCCAATGTAGCACTAAAAACCGCGATATTGGCGTTCCCGGATTTGTTCAGGACGACGCTGCAGAAACTCTTGGATGAAGGCTGTTTCCCAGACAGTTGGAAGGTTCAGAAGCTGGTGTTGGTGCCAAAACCAGGGAAGCCACCAGGGGACCCAGCATCGTATAGACCTATATGTTTGCTGGACACACTTGGTAAGCTCCTGGAAAGGATCATCCTTAACAGGCTGACACAATGCACAGAGAGCGAGAGTGGCTTATCGAAGAGACAATTCGGATTCCGGAAAGGGGTCTCGACGGTGGATGCAATCCGGACAGTTGTACAGAATGCGGAGAAGGCATCCAAACAGAGGAGGAGAGGCAATCGGTTCTGCGCCGTAGTGACGATTGACGTCAAAAATGCTTTCAACAGCGCCAGCTGGGAGGCTATAGCCTTAGCACTGCATAGAATGCGAGTTCCTGGCTACTTGTGCAGTATGCTAAAAAGCTATTTCCAAAACAGAGTCCTGGTATATGAAACGGAGTTGGGTCAAAAGTCGATCAGGATCACGGCAGGAGTGCCACAAGGCTCAATCCTTGGTCCAACGCTTTGGAACGCGATGTACGATGGAGTATTAATGCTGGTGCTACCTAACGGAGTGGAAATTGTTGGATTCGCAGATGATGTCGTTCTAACGGTGACTGGCGAGACGTTGGAAGAGGTCAAAATGCTGACGACGGAAGCGATTGACACGATTGAAGCGTGGATGACTGGAGCAAAACTGCAGCTGGCTCATCATAAGACGGAGCTAGTGCTGGTTAGCAACCTCAAAGCTGTTCAGAGGGTTGAAATCAACATCGGTAGGCAAGATATTTCATCAAAACGTGCTTTGAAGCATCTGGGGGTGATGGTAGATGACCGTCTAAACTTCAACGCTCACGTGGACTACGCCTGCGAAAAGGCGTCGAAGGCGGTCAACACGATAGCGAGGATCATGCCGAACGTCGGAGGACCGAGAAGTAGTAAGAGGCGTCTCCTAGCGAGTGTAGCGGTCTCTATTCTCAGGTATGGAGTCCCAGTCTGGGCCGCAGCGGTAAAGACCAAGCGTAATCGGAGGATGTTGAACAGCACATTCCGTCTCATGGCCATACGAGTAGCGAGCGCCTATAGGACGATTTCATCGGAGGCAGTATGCGTTATCGCTGGCATGATGCCCATCTGCATCACCCTGGCCGAGGACGTGGAGTGTTATGAGCGAAGAGGCACCAGAAATGTGAGAAGGATCGTTAGAACGGACTCGTTGGCTAAGTGGCAGCAAGAGTGGAACAACGCGGAGAAGGGAAGGTGGACTTACCGTCTAATTCCAAATGTGTCACTGTGGGTTAATAGGAAGCATGGAGAAGTGAACTTCCATCTGACGCAGTTTCTGTCCGGACACGGCTGTTTCCGGAAGTATCTGCATCGGTTCGGACATGCTTCTTCACCTTGTTGCCCGGATTGCGAGAATGTGGAGGAAACACCGGAGCACGTAGTCTTCGAATGTCCTAGGTTCGAAGAAGTGAGGAGGGACATGCGAGGAGTCACTGTCGATAACGTTGTCGAAGAGATGTGCCGAGAAGAAAGCATTTGGAACGCTGTCGATAGCACGGTATCGAGAATAATGTCCGAGCTTCAGAGGAAGTGGCGTAGCGACCAACGATCTGCTAGCTAGAGTGAACGCACGAAAGGGAAGAATGGCTGCTCGGTTCCGGGAGATATTCCTTTGCCGGGGAACTCTCCGCCGGAGTAGGCTAGATCCACCGTCGGGGACTAGCTGAGTAGACGCGACGTAGCACCGGTCCCGGGTCGTAGGAGCACCAGTGAACCGGAAGTTAGCCTCCACCGGAATCGCTGGACTGACTCCGGCACCCTACCGGTCGGCCCGTAAAAAAATTGAAGAGCAGCAGTAGCAGCAGCAGAAGAAGAATCGGTCTCGGAAGAACTTCCATCGCCGGGGAATTCTTCGTCGGTGTAGGCTAGGTCCACCGCCGGGGACTAGTTGAGTAGACGTGTCATAGCGCCGGTTTTAGGGTCGTCGGGGCACCAGTGAACCGGAAGCTAGGCTCCACCGGAATCGCTGGACTGACTTCGGCACCCTTCCGGTCGGCTCGAAACGTAGAAAAAGAAGAATCGGTCTCGGGAGAATTTTCACCGCCGGGGAATTCTTCGTCGGTGTAGACTAGGTCCACCGTCGGGGACTAGTCGAGTAGAGTGCGTCGGGACGCTGGTAATGGGTAGTCGAGGCGCCTACGTACCGGAAGTTATGCTCAACCGGAATCGTTGGACCGACCCCGGCATCCTACCAGCTGAACAAAGAAAAGGAGAAGGTCGTCGTAATTGTGTGAGTACGCGCTCTGAATGAGTGCAGAGTAGTGTACAAACTGGAGCCGAAGGGCTCAGAATGTTGCATGTAGGTACTAACAAATTGACGGGTCGCCAATGGGCGAAAATAGGTACTAACAAATTACTAACGGGAGGAGCCGAAGGGCTCAGCATGAGGCACAACGTTGAACGGTTTTAAAACTGCTAACAGGAGCCGAAGGGCTCAGGAGCCAAAGGGCTCAGGAGCCGAAGGGCTCAGGAGCCGAAGGGCTCAGCATGTAGAATAACAAATTGAAGAGGTGCGCTCAGCACGTTAGCCTCCCCTCCGAAGTAATACCGGAAGGTGGTTCCGGAGGGTTATGGTACTAAACCTAGGAGAGTGTTTTTAGTGGGGAAAGCACTTTGTGGATCCCACACCGCGCCAAAAATTACACTGGCATGAGCATGAACATATACAGGCCAGTCTATGAAGATTTTTAAACTCCTAGTTGCATGAAAAAAAAAAAAAAAAACACACACGGACATGTGCTCAGTTCGTCGAGCTCTATCGATTGGTATATGAGACTTGGCCCTCCGGGCCTCGGATCAAAAGTCGGTTTTTCAAGCGATCTTTATACCCTTCTTATGGTTGTAAGAAGGGTAAAAAGGGGAATTTTAGAGATTTTTGAAAATAATGATTTTTATCTCTGTAATTTATAATTCGATTGCAATATGGTTGTGAATGTTATTCGAGCTTTCAATCGACGAAAAAAGAGCTTTAATTGGATTTAAAATAGCTGAGAAATTGATCAAAATGTAAAAAAATGAATATTTCAGAGAAATTTTTTTTTCCAGTACTTTAAAAAATTCTTCCAATGATATCTCTGAAACTAGTAATCCGATTTCAATGAAAATGTGAAGGCTTATGATTGAATGTCAGAGCTTTCATTAGCCGATAAAAGAACTTAAATTGGTTGAAAAATGGCTGAGATATCGATCAAAATGCAGACAGTTGAAAATATTAGAATATGCTTTTTCTAGTACTTCACGATACTGTTTGAATCATAACTCTGTAACGAAATGTCCGATCGCAATGAAATTCAATAGCGTTCTATGGGAATGTTGTAGCTTTCTTTTAGAGCTAAAAGTGTTTAAATCGGTTGACAAACGGCTGAGATAATTGAGTGACATTTTTTGTAACACACACACATACACACACACATACACACACACATACACACACACGGACATGTGCTCAGTTCGTCGAGCTCTATCGATTGGTATATGAGACTTGGCCCTCCGGGCCTCGGATCAAAAGTCGGTTTTTCAAGCGATCTTTATACCCTTCTTATGGTTGTAAGAAGGGTAAAAAGGGGAATTTTAGAGATTTTTGAAAATAATGATTTTTATCTCTGTAATTTATAATTCGATTGCAATATGGTTGTGAATGTTATTCGAGCTTTCAATCGACGAAAAAAGAGCTTTAATTGGATTTAAAATAGCTGAGAAATTGATCAAAATGTAAAAAAATGAATATTTCAGAGAAATTTTTTTTTTCCAGTACTTTAAAAAATTCTTCCAATGATATCTCTGAAACTAGTAATCCGATTTCAATGAAAATGTGAAGGCTTATGATTGAATGTCAGAGCTTTCATTAGCCGATAAAAGAACTTAAATTGGTTGAAAAATGGCTGAGATATCGATCAAAATGCAGACAGTTGAAAATATTAGAATATGCTTTTTCTAGTACTTCACGATACTGTTTGAATCATAACTCTGTAACGAAATGTCCGATCGCAATGAAATTCAATAGCGTTCTATGGGAATGTTGTAGCTTTCTTTTAGAGCTAAAAGTGTTTAAATCGGTTGACAAACGGCTGAGATAATTGAGTGACATTTTTTGTAACACACACACACATACACACACACACATACACACACACATACACGTGCTCAGTTCGTCGAGCTCTATCGATTGGTATATGAGACTTGGCCCTCCGGGCCTCGGATCAAAAGTCGGTTTTTCAAGCGATCTTTATACCCTTCTTATGGTTGTAAGAAGGGTAAAAAGGGGAATTTTAGAGATTTTTGAAAATAATGATTTTTATCTCTGTAATTTATAATTCGATTGCAATATGGTTGTGAATGTTATTCGAGCTTTCAATCGACGAAAAAAGAGCTTTAATTGGATTTAAAATAGCTGAGAAATTGATCAAAATGTAAAAAAATGAATATTTCAGAGAAATTTTTTTTTTCCAGTACTTTAAAAAATTCTTCCAATGATATCTCTGAAACTAGTAATCCGATTTCAATGAAAATTTGAAGGCTTATGATTGAATGTCAGAGCTTTCATTAGCCGATAAAAGAACTTAAATTGGTTAAAAAATGGCTGAGATATCGATCAAAATGCAGACAGTTGAAAATATTAGAATATGCTTTTTCTAGTACTTCACGATACTGTTTGAATCATAACTCTGTAACGAAATGTCCGATCGCAATGAAATTCAATAGCGTTCTATGGGAATGTTGTAGCTTTCTTTTAGAGCTAAAAGTGTTTAAATCGGTTGACAAACGGCTGAGATAATTGAGTGACATTTTTTGTAACACACACACACATACACACACACACATACACACACACATACACGTGCTCAGTTCGTCGAGCTCTATCGATTGGTATATGAGACTTGGCCCTCCGGGCCTCGGATCAAAAGTCGGTTTTTCAAGCGATCTTTATACCCTTCTTATGGTTGTAAGAAGGGTAAAAAGGGGAATTTTAGAGATTTTTGAAAATAATGATTTTTATCTCTGTAATTTATAATTCGATTGCAATATGGTTGTGAATGTTATTCGAGCTTTCAATCGACGAAAAAAGAGCTTTAATTGGATTTAAAATAGCTGAGAAATTGATCAAAATGTAAAAAAATGAATATTTCAGAGAAATTTTTTTTTCCAGTACTTTAAAAAATTCTTCCAATGATATCTCTGAAACTAGTAATCCGATTTCAATGAAAATGTGAAGGCTTATGATTGAATGTCAGAGCTTTCATTAGCCGATAAAAGAACTTAAATTGGTTGAAAAATGGCTGAGATATCGATCAAAATGCAGACAGTTGAAAATATTAGAATATGCTTTTTCTAGTACTTCACGATACTGTTTGAATCATAACTCTGTAACGAAATGTCCGATCGCAATGAAATTCAATAGCGTTCTATGGGAATGTTGTAGCTTTCTTTTAGAGCTAAAAGTGTTTAAATCGGTTGACAAACGGCTGAGATAATTGAGTGACATTTTTTGTAACACACACACACATACACACACACACATACACACACACATACACGTGCTCAGTTCGTCGAGCTCTATCGATTGGTATATGAGACTTGGCCCTCCGGGCCTCGGATCAAAAGTCGGTTTTTCAAGCGATCTTTATACCCTTCTTATGGTTGTAAGAAGGGTAAAAAGGGGAATTTTAGAGATTTTTGAAAATAATGATTTTTATCTCTGTAATTTATAATTCGATTGCAATATGGTTGTGAATGTTATTCGAGCTTTCAATCGACGAAAAAAGAGCTTTAATTGGATTTAAAATAGCTGAGAAATTGATCAAAATGTAAAAAAATGAATATTTCAGAGAAATTTTTTTTTTCCAGTACTTTAAAAAATTCTTCCAATGATATCTCTGAAACTAGTAATCCGATTTCAATGAAAATTTGAAGGCTTATGATTGAATGTCAGAGCTTTCATTAGCCGATAAAAGAACTTAAATTGGTTCAAAAATGGCTGAGATATCGATCAAAATGCAGACAGTTGAAAATATTAGAATATGCTTTTTCTAGTACTTCACGATACTGTTTGAATCATAACTCTGTAACGAAATGTCCGATCGCAATGAAATTCAATAGCGTTCTATGGGAATGTTGTAGCTTTCTTTTAGAGCTAAAAGTGTTTAAATCGGTTGACAAACGGCTGAGATAATTGAGTGACATTTTTTGTAACACACACACATACACACACACATACACACACACATACACGTGCTCAGTTCGTCGAGCTCTATCGATTGGTATATGAGACTTGGCCCTCCGGGCCTCGGATCAAAAGTCGGTTTTTCAAGCGATCTTTATACCCTTCTTATGGTTGTAAGAAGGGTAAAAAGGGGAATTTTAGAGATTTTTGAAAATAATGATTTTTATCTCTGTAATTTATAATTCGATTGCAATATGGTTGTGAATGATATTCGAGCTTTCAATCGACGAAAAAAGAGCTTTAATTGGATTTAAAATAGCTGAGAAATTGATCAAAATGTAAAAAAATGAATATTTCAGAGAAATTTTTTTTTTCCAGTACTTTAAAAAATTCTTCCAATGATATCTCTGAAACTAGTAATCCGATTTCAATGAAAATTTGAAGGCTTATGATTGAATGTCAGAGCTTTCATTAGCCGATAAAAGAACTTAAATTGGTTCAAAAATGGCTGAGATATCGATCAAAATGCAGACAGTTGAAAATATTAGAATATGCTTTTTCTAGTACTTCACGATACTGTTTGAATCATAACTCTGTAACGAAATGTCCGATCGCAATGAAATTCAATAGCGTTCTATGGGAATGTTGTAGCTTTCTTTTAGAGCTAAAAGTGTTTAAATCGGTTGACAAACGGCTGAGATAATTGAGTGACATTTTTTGTAACACACACACACATACACACACACACATACGCACACATACACACACACGGACATGTGCTCAGTTCGTCGAGCTCTATCGATTGGTATATGAGACTTGGCCCTCCGGGCCTCGGATCAAAAGTCGGTTTTTCAAGCGATCTTTATACCCTTCTTATGGTTGTAAGAAGGGTAAAAAGGGGAATTTTAGAGATTTTTGAAAATAATGATTTTTATCTCTGTAATTTATAATTCGATTGCAATATGGTTGTGAATGTTATTCGAGCTTTCAATCGACGAAAAAAGAGCTTTAATTGGATTTAAAATAGCTGAGAAATTGATCAAAATGTAAAAAAATGAATATTTCAGAGAAATTTTTTTTTTCCAGTACTTTAAAAAATTCTTCCAATGATATCTCTGAAACTAGTAATCCGATTTCAATGAAAATGTGAAGGCTTATGATTGAATGTCAGAGCTTTCATTAGCCGATAAAAGAACTTAAATTGGTTGAAAAATGGCTGAGATATCGATCAAAATGCAGACAGTTGAAAATATTAGAATATGCTTTTTCTAGTACTTCACGATACTGTTTGAATCATAACTCTGTAACGAAATGTCCGATCGCAATGAAATTCAATAGCGTTCTATGGGAATGTTGTAGCTTTCTTTTAGAGCTAAAAGTGTTTAAATCGGTTGACAAACGGCTGAGATAATTGAGTGACATTTTTTGTAACACACACACACATACACACACACATACACACACACATACACGTGCTCAGTTCGTCGAGCTCTATCGATTGGTATATGAGACTTGGCCCTCCGGGCCTCGGATCAAAAGTCGGTTTTTCAAGCGATCTTTATACCCTTCTTATGGTTGTAAGAAGGGTAAAAAGGGGAATTTTAGAGATTTTTGAAAATAATGATTTTTATCTCTGTAATTTATAATTCGATTGCAATACGGTTGTGAATGTTATTCGAGCTTTCAATCGACGAAAAAAGAGCTTTAATTGGATTTAAAATAGCTGAGAAATTGATCAAAATGTAAAAAAATGAATATTTCAGAGAAATTTTTTTTTTCCAGTACTTTAAAAAATTCTTCCAATGATATCTCTGAAACTAGTAATCCGATTTCAATGAAAATTTGAAGGCTTATGATTGAATGTCAGAGCTTTCATTAGCCGATAAAAGAACTTAAATTGGTTAAAAAATGGCTGAGATATCGATCAAAATGCAGACAGTTGAAAATATTAGAATATGCTTTTTCTAGTACTTCACGATACTGTTTGAATCATAACTCTGTAACGAAATGTCCGATCGCAATGAAATTCAATAGCGTTCTATGGGAATGTTGTAGCTTTCTTTTAGAGCTAAAAGTGTTTAAATCGGTTGACAAACGGCTGAGATAATTGAGTGACATTTTTTGTAACACACACACACATACACACACACACATACACACACACATACACGTGCTCAGTTCGTCGAGCTCTATCGATTGGTATATGAGACTTGGCCCTCCGGGCCTCGGATCAAAAGTCGGTTTTTCAAGCGATCTTTATACCCTTCTTATGGTTGTAAGAAGGGTAAAAAGGGGAATTTTAGAGATTTTTGAAAATAATGATTTTTATCTCTGTAATTTATAATTCGATTGCAATATGGTTGTGAATGTTATTCGAGCTTTCAATCGACGAAAAAAGAGCTTTAATTGGATTTAAAATAGCTGAGAAATTGATCAAAATGTAAAAAAATGAATATTTCAGAGAAATTTTTTTTTCCAGTACTTTAAAAAATTCTTCCAATGATATCTCTGAAACTAGTAATCCGATTTCAATGAAAATGTGAAGGCTTATGATTGAATGTCAGAGCTTTCATTAGCCGATAAAAGAACTTAAATTGGTTCAAAAATGGCTGAGATATCGATCAAAATGCAGACAGTTGAAAATATTAGAATATGCTTTTTCTAGTACTTCACGATACTGTTTGAATCATAACTCTGTAACGAAATGTCCGATCGCAATGAAATTCAATAGCGTTCTATGGGAATGTTGTAGCTTTCTTTTAGAGCTAAAAGTGTTTAAATCGGTTGACAAACGGCTGAGATAATTGAGTGACATTTTTTGTAACACACACACACACACATACACACACACACATACACACACACACATACACACACACATACACGTGCTCAGTTCGTCGAGCTCTATCGATTGGTATATGAGACTTGGCCCTCCGGGCCTCGGATCAAAAGTCGGTTTTTCAAGCGATCTTTATACCCTTCTTATGGTTGTAAGAAGGGTAAAAAGGGGAATTTTAGAGATTTTTGAAAATAATGATTTTTATCTCTGTAATTTATAATTCGATTGCAATATGGTTGTGGATGATATTCGAGCTTTCAATCGACGAAAAAAGAGCTTTAATTGGATTTAAAATAGCTGAGAAATTGATCAAAATGTAAAAAAATGAATATTTCAGAGAAATTTTTTTTTTCCAGTACTTTAAAAAATTCTTCCAATGATATCTCTGAAACTAGTAATTTGATTTCAATGAAAATTTGAAGGCTTATGATTGAATGTCAGAGCTTTCATTAGCCGATAAAAGAACTTAAATTGGTTCAAAAATGGCTGAGATATCGATCAAAATGCAGACAGTTGAAAATATTAGAATATGCTTTTTCTAGTACTTCACGATACTGTTTGAATCATAACTCTGTAACGAAATGTCCGATCGCAATGAAATTCAATAGCGTTCTATGGGAATGTTGTAGCTTTCTTTTAGAGCTAAAAGTGTTTAAATCGGTTGACAAACGGCTGAGATAATTGAGTGACATTTTTTGTAACACACACACACATACACACACACACATACACACACACATACACGTGCTCAGTTCGTCGAGCTCTATCGATTGGTATATGAGACTTGGCCCTCCGGGCCTCGGATCAAAAGTCGGTTTTTCAAGCGATCTTTATACCCTTCTTATGGTTGTAAGAAGGGTAAAAAGGGGAATTTTAGAGATTTTTGAAAATAATGATTTTTATCTCTGTAATTTATAATTCGATTGCAATATGGTTGTGAATGATATTCGAGCTTTCAATCGACGAAAAAAGAGCTTTAATTGGATTTAAAATAGCTGAGAAATTGATCAAAATGTAAAAAAATGAATATTTCAGAGAAATTTTTTTTTTCCAGTACTTTAAAAAATTCTTCCAATGATATCTCTGAAACTAGTAATTCGATTTCAATGAAAATTTGAAGGCTTATGATTGAATGTCAGAGCTTTCATTAGCCGATAAAAGAACTTAAATTGGTTAAAAAATGGCTGAGATATCGATCAAAATGCAGACAGTTGAAAATATTAGAATATGCTTTTTCTAGTACTTCACGATACTGTTTGAATCATAACTCTGTAACGAAATGTCCGATCGCAATGAAATTCAATAGCGTTCTATGGGAATGTTGTAGCTTTCTTTTAGAGCTAAAAGTGTTTAAATCGGTTGACAAACGGCTGAGATAATTGAGTGACATTTTTTGTAACACACACACACATACACACACACACATACACACACACATACACGTGCTCAGTTCGTCGAGCTCTATCGATTGGTATATGAGACTTGGCCCTCCGGGCCTCGGATCAAAAGTCGGTTTTTCAAGCGATCTTTATACCCTTCTTATGGTTGTAAGAAGGGTAAAAAGGGGAATTTTAGAGATTTTTGAAAATAATGATTTTTATCTCTGTAATTTATAATTCGATTGCAATATGGTTGTGAATGATATTCGAGCTTTCAATCGACGAAAAAAGAGCTTTAATTGGATTTAAAATAGCTGAGAAATTGATCAAAATGTAAAAAAATGAATATTTCAGAGAAATTTTTTTTTCCAGTACTTTAAAAAATTCTTCCAATGATATCTCTGAAACTAGTAATCCGATTTCAATGAAAATTTGAAGGCTTATGATTGAATGTCAGAGCTTTCATTAGCCGATAAAAGAACTTAAATTGGTTAAAAAATGGCTGAGATATCGATCAAAATGCAGACAGTTGAAAATATTAGAATATGCTTTTTCTAGTACTTCACGATACTGTTTGAATCATAACTCTGTAACGAAATGTCCGATCGCAATGAAATTCAATAGCGTTCTATGGGAATGTTGTAGCTTTCTTTTAGAGCTAAAAGTGTTTAAATCGGTTGACAAACGGCTGAGATAATTGAGTGACATTTTTTGTAACACACACACACATACACACACACACATACACACACACATACACGTGCTCAGTTCGTCGAGCTCTATCGATTGGTATATGAGACTTGGCCCTCCGGGCCTCGGATCAAAAGTCGGTTTTTCAAGCGATCTTTATACCCTTCTTATGGTTGTAAGAAGGGTAAAAAGGGGAATTTTAGAGATTTTTTAAAATTATGATTTTTATCTCTGTAATTTATAATTCGATTGCAATATGGTTGTGAATGATATTCGAGCTTTCAATCGACGAAAAAAGAGCTTAAATTGGATTTAAAATAGCTGAGAAATTGATCAAAATGTAAAAAAATGAATATTTCAGAGAAATTTTTTTTTCCAGTACTTTAAAAAATTCTTCCAATGATATCTCTGAAACTAGTAATCCGATTTCAATGAAAATTTGAAGGCTTATGATTGAATGTCAGAGCTTTCATTAGCCGATAAAAGAACTTAAATTGGTTCAAAAATGGCTGAGATATCGATCAAAATGCAGACAGTTGAAAATATTAGAATATGCTTTTTCTAGTACTTCACGATACTGTTTGAATCATAACTCTGTAACGAAATGTCCGATCGCAATGAAATTCAATAGCGTTCTATGGGAATGTTGTAGCTTTCTTTTAGAGCTAAAAGTGTTTAAATCGGTTGACAAACGGCTGAGATAATTGAGTGACATTTTTTGTAACACACACACACACACATACACACACACATACACACACACATACACGTGCTCAGTTCGTCGAGCTCTATCGATTGGTATATGAGACTTGGCCCTCCGGGCCTCGGATCAAAAGTCGGTTTTTCAAGCGATCTTTATACCCTTCTTATGGTTGTAAGAAGGGTAAAAAGGGGAATTTTAGAGATTTTTGAAAATAATGATTTTTATCTCTGTAATTTATAATTCGATTGCAATATGGTTGTGAATGATATTCGAGCTTTCAATCGACGAAAAAAGAGCTTTAGTTGGATTTAAAATAGCTGAGAAATTGATCAAAATGTAAAAAAATGAATATTTCAGAGAAATTTTTTTTTTCCAGTACTTTAAAAAATTCTTCCAATGATATCTCTGAAACTAGTAATCCGATTTCAATGAAAATTTGAAGGCTTATGATTGAATGTCAGAGCTTTCATTAGCCGATAAAAGAACTTAAATTGGTTCAAAAATGGCTGAGATATCGATCAAAATGCAGACAGTTGAAAATATTAGAATATGCTTTTTCTAGTACTTCACGATACTGTTTGAATCATAACTCTGTAACGAAATGTCCGATCGCAATGAAATTCAATAGCGTTCTATGGGAATGTTGTAGCTTTCTTTTAGAGCTAAAAGTGTTTAAATCGGTTGACAAACGGCTGAGATAATTGAGTGACATTTTTTGTAACACACACACACATACACACACACACATACGCACACACATACACACACACATACACACACACGGACATGTGCTCAGTTCGTCGAGCTCTATCGATTGGTATATGAGACTTGGCCCTCCGGGCCTCGGATCAAAAGTCGGTTTTTCAAGCGATCTTTATACCCTTCTTATGGTTGTAAGAAGGGTAAAAAGGGGAATTTTAGAGATTTTTGAAAATAATGATTTTTATCTCTGTAATTTATAATTCGATTGCAATATGGTTGTGAATGTTATTCGAGCTTTCAATCGACGAAAAAAGAGCTTTAATTGGATTTAAAATAGCTGAGAAATTGATCAAAATGTAAAAAAATGAATATTTCAGAGAAATTTTTTTTTCCAGTACTTTAAAAAATTCTTCCAATGATATCTCTGAAACTAGGAATCCGATTTCAATGAAAATTTGAAGGCTTATGATTGAATGTCAGAGCTTTCATTAGCCGATAAAAGAACTTAAATTGGTTCAAAAATGGCTGAGATATCGATCAAAATGCAGACAGTTGAAAATATTAGAATATGCTTTTTCTAGTACTTCACGATACTGTTTGAATCATAACTCTGTAACGAAATGTCCGATCGCAATGAAATTCAATAGCGTTCTATGGGAATGTTGTAGCTTTCTTTTAGAGCTAAAAGTGTTTAAATCGGTTGACAAACGGCTGAGATAATTGAGTGACATTTTTTGTAACACACACACACATACACACACACACATACGCACACACATACACACACACACATCTCCAGTCGGTGGAAACTTTTCGTCAAACGAAAAATTCATCATTGGGCTACTGGGTGTTTCGTGTTGTCCGTTGCCTAATGTTTGTGATTGTTCAGTCTGTGCAGCCTTGAGCTGAAGACGGTGTAAATTGTCTTGCCAAATTGGTCGTCAGGGCACCTGTGAACCGGAAGTCATCCACCAACCGGAATCGCAGGATCGACCTTGGCACCTATCCGGGCAGCATCGGTACCGGAAGAACTTCCACCTCCGGGGAAGTCTTCGTCGGGGTAGGGTAGATTCACCGCCGGGGACTATCCGAATAGTGCGCGAGAACCTGGAGTGCTGAATGGCATGCGTCCAGCACCGAGAGAACTTCCTTCGTCAGGGAGTTTCTGGCACCCATGGTATCGTGAGCCGAATGGCTGAATATGGCATGAATATGGCATGTTTAGATCACAAACTAGGAATACTAACAAATTATTAATGGGAGCCGAAGGGCTCAGCATGGCATGGATTAGGAACTAACAAATTAATGATGGAGCCGAAGGGCTTAATGAAGGGTGCGCGTAGCATGTGTCGCCTCTTCTTCGAAGTAATACCGCAAGGTGGTGCCGGAGAAGAATTTTTTACGGTGACGGTGTACCTAGGAGACTGTTTTTTAGTGGGTAGGCGCCCCATTGCGAATCCCACACAGTGCCAAACCATACACTGTGGCATGAGCATGAACAAATACAGGCCAGTCTTGAGAAGATTTTTTTAACTCCTAGAGATGCATGAAAAAAAAAAAAAAAAAAAAAAAAATACACACACACATACACACACACATACACACACACGGACATGTGCTCAGTTCGTCGAGCTCTATCGATTGGTATATGAGACTTGGCCCTCCGGGCCTCGGATCAAAAGTCGGTTTTTCAAGCGATCTTTATACCCTTCTTATGGTTGTAAGAAGGGTAAAAAGGGGAATTTTAGAGATTTTTTAAAATTATGATTTTTATCTCTGTAATTTATAATTCGATTGCAATATGGTTGTGAATGATATTCGAGCTTTCAATCGACGAAAAAAGAGCTTAAATTGGATTTAAAATAGCTGAGAAATTGATCAAAATGTAAAAAAATGAATATTTCAGAGAAATTTTTTTTTTCCAGTACTTTAAAAAATTCTTCCAATGATATCTCTGAAACTAGTAATCCGATTTCAATGAAAATGTGAAGGCTTATGATTGAATGTCAGAGCTTTCATTAGCCGATAAAAGAACTTAAATTGGTTGAAAAATGGCTGAGATATCGATCAAAATGCAGACAGTTGAAAATATTAGAATATGCTTTTTCTAGTACTTCACGATACTGTTTGAATCATAACTCTGTAACGAAATGTCCGATCGCAATGAAATTCAATAGCGTTCTATGGGAATGTTGTAGCTTTCTTTTAGAGCTAAAAGTGTTTAAATCGGTTGACAAACGGCTGAGATAATTGAGTGACATTTTTTGTAACACACACACACACATACACACACACATACGCACACACATACACACACACAATGGAACGGTTGCCCCCGTCCCGTGAAAACCGTGGCAGGCCTCCTAGTACGTTCAAAGCTCGCCACCTTAGCTGGTGGAAGTAGGCTCAGATGGATATTCCTGACTAGCGTCGATCTGGCTCTGAACCCGGTACCCCATGAAGGACCGTGTCAGCCCTCGCGTGGACCTCACTGCAAGCAAAGGTACCCATGGGATCACAAGGACGACTACTTACGACGGGTGGAGATAGCGGCTTGGAGGGGGGACCCTTAAGCATGGAAGTTAACAACATCAACGTAGGTGAAACAGCGAATCCGTTCGCAAAAAGTGGCTTGCCGAGGTCGCCACCGAAGCAATGCCAACAGCAGGAGCTGGAACAGCAGCAGCTGGAACACCAGCAGAGCGAAGATGAACTGCACGAGCAGCGAACACGTGAACAGGAGCGGCGGGATAAGTCGCAAAGTGAGCAGGAGCAGCGTGAGAGACAGCAGCAACATCAGCTGCAAAGTGCGTGGAAGTTAC
Organism: Aedes aegypti; assembly: GCF_002204515.2. NCBI lineage: Eukaryota > Metazoa > Arthropoda > Insecta > Diptera > Culicidae > Aedes > Aedes aegypti. Next base: position 48,574,890 of record NC_035109.1, on the reverse strand, counting down.
CCCCGAGGCAATCGAAGGTGGAAGCGGCGAAAACCGTCGTAGATGAGCTTCGGGAATTCGTCGATAAGAGGCACAACGTGCACAAAGACATTAAGGACCTCGTGGCAAGGATTCAAGGAACCCTCGGATCCGCCGTCAAGGACTGGAGGAAAGTGATGCAGAGGATTGAAGCTGTTGAAACCGAGTTAGCGGCGACCAAAAAGGCCCTGGCAGCTGCGGTAGTGCAGCCGGAAAAAACCGGCATAGCCCCTCGGAAAGACAGCAAGGGGAAAGAAAGGTCAGCGGGAATAGGAACTACGCCAAGTTTCACCCCCAAAAGACATAGGTCGTCACCAGGAGACGAAAGACAGGCTGTATCCAAGAAGCCGAAAAACGTAAATCCAAAACCGGCGGATGAAGTGCTCAGAGGGGGACCTGGCGATATCCCATGGCAAGAGGTCCGGAACAAGAAGAAGAGAGGCAAACAGGAGAGTGCCAGAAAGCAAAGGCCAATCAGGAAGAAGGCAAAATGCGAAGCTGTTGTCGTCAAAACTAGCGAGGACACTTATGCTGAAGTCTTGCGGGCCATGAGGACGGACCCTCAACTAAAGGAGTTTAGTGCCGACGTTCAGAAGATCAGACGCACCCAGACGGGAGACATGCTCATCGAGCTAAAAAAAGACTCGGTGAACAAAAGCTCGACATACAAAGAGCTAACCGAGAGAGTCATGGGCGAAAAGGTGCAGGTGAAAGCCATGTGCCCTGAAGTGACACTCCAATTGCGGGATCTGGATTGGATCACCACCGAAGAGGAAGTGAGGACCGCCATAAAGGAGCAGTGCGATCTGGAAACGGTGCAGATGACAGTACGGCTAAGAAGAGCACCGCTTGGTACACAGGCGGCGTCCATAAAGCTCCCAGTAGACGCAGCCAACAAAGCGCTGGAAGTCGGGAAAATTCGAGTCGGTTGTTCAGTATGTCCACTGAAGATCTCCCAGAGACCGGAGGGATGCTACAGGTGCCTGGAATACGGCCACCTGGCACGGAACTGCGAAGGACCAGACAGAAGTAAGCTCTGTAGATGGTGTGGCGACGAAGGTCACAAGGCGCAAGATTGCAACAATAAGCAAAGGTGCCTGATCTGCAAGGACAAAAGTCGCAACAGACACGCGACGGAAGGCCCTAAGTGTCCGGCCTTCAAGCAAGCGAGAAATTCTAAACCGCAGTGGAGGTAACTCAGCTAAACCTCAACCACTGTGACACAGCGCAACAGCTGCTGTGGAAGTCCGTATCGGAATCGAAGTGCGACGTAGCTATCCTTGCCGAGCCGTATCGAGTACCAGCTGGAAACGGTAACTGGATCGCTGATAAGGCGAAGACAGCGGCAATCTGGACGATGGGGAGGTATCCTATCCAGGAAATAGTGTTCCAGGCGGACGAAGGCTTCGTTATTGCAAAGCTTAACGATGTGTACGTGTGTAGCTGCTACGCACCCCCCCGCTGGACATTGGACCAGTTCAACGAGATGCTGGACGAGCTAACCGATAAGCTAGCCGACCGGAGACCAGTCGTCATCGCTGGCGACTTCAATGCTTGGGCAGTTGAGTGGGGCAGCCGTCTCACCAACCCAAGAGGGCGTAGTCTACTAGAAGCGCTGGCAAGGCTGGACGTAGACTTGGGTAACGAAGGAACAACCAGCACCTACCGTAGAGATGGCCGGGAATCAATAATCGACATCACTTTCTGTAGTCCTGTGTTGACGGGAGGCCTGAACTGGAGAGTCTGCGATGGGTACACTCATAGCGATCATCAGGAGGTCCGGTATAGAATTGGTGGAAGAACACAATGCTCACAGAGAGCGAGTACACCTCATGGGCAGATGTGGAAAACGAAACGTTTTAACGAAGAGCTTTTCGTGGAAGCCCTCAGAAGAGAAGAGCAGGTTCTGAACTTGAGATCGGAGGAGTTAACGGCTGCGATGGTACGAGCATGCGACATTGCCATGCCACGGAAGGTCGAGCCGAAATACAGACGTCGTCCGGTATACTGGTGGAATGAGACACTTGGCAACCTCCGCAAAAGATGTCTCCAAGCCAGGAGACGGATGCAAAGAGCCAAAACCGATGGTGAGAGGGAAGAGCGAAGAGTAACATTGAGGGCGGCGAAAGCCGATCTGAAAAGAGAAATTTCGCTGAGCAAGAGAACGTGCTTCAAGGAGTTGTGTCGCGATGCCAATGCAAATCCGTGGGGAGATGCATACAGGGTGGCGATGGCCAAGATCAGTGGTCCAGCCGTACCCGCTGAAACATGCCCAGAGAAGTTGCAGATTATCGTCGACGGGTTGTTCCCACAACACGCGCCAACGGTCTGGCCACCGACACCGTATGGCCAGGAAGGTGAAGAAAGAGCAATCATTACCAATGAGGAGCTCATAGAGGCGGCCAAGAAAATGAAGCCGAAGAAAGTGCCTGGCCCTGATGGTATCCCCAACGTAGCGTTGAAAGCTGCTATCACGGCCAACCCAGATATGTTCCGGACATCACTCCAGATCTGCTTAGATGAGGGACATTTCCCAGCACAGTGGAAAAGGCAAAAACTGGTTCTGCTACCGAAACCGGGTAAGCCCCCCGGTGAACCAGGCTCGTTTCGGCCGATATGTTTGCTTGACACACTCGGAAAGCTGTTGGAGAGGATCATCCTCAATAGACTGATGGCGTTCACTGAGGGAGAGCGTGGACTGTCGGAGTGGCAGTATGGATTCCGGAAAGGAAAGTCAACGGTAGATGCCATCAAAACAGTGATTGACACAGCCGACAAAGCAAGGACAAAAAAACGTAGAGGTAACCGTTACTGTGCTGTCGTGACGATAGATGTGAGAAACGCCTTTAACAGTGCAAGCTGGGAAGCCATTGCTGTGGCGTTACATAAAATGAAGGTTCCGGATTATCTGTGCAAGATACTAGGAAGCTACTTTGAAAACCGGGTCTTGAGCTACAGCACTAGCGAAGGACAGAAGACGAGGTCAGTAAATGCGGGAGTTCCACAGGGCTCTATCCTGGGTCCAACGTTGTGGAATGCTATGTACGACGGAGTGCTGACGCTTAGGCTGCCAACAGGCGTCAAAATCGTTGGATTTGCAGACGACATCACGCTTGTGGTCATTGGTGACTCACTGGAAAGGGTGGAGGTTCTCGCTACAGAAGCAGTGGACGCAGTCGAAAACTGGATGTACGAGAAGAAACTGGTGATAGCCCACCAAAAAACGGAGCTGTTGCTTATCAGCAATCGAAAAGTGGTGCAGAAGGCTGAGATTACAGTGGGAGAACACACCATAGCCTCAAAGCGGGAGCTAAAACACCTCGGCGTAATGATCGACGATCGGCTGAACTTCAACTGCCATGTCGATTACGCGTGCGAGAAAGCAGCAAGGGCAGTCACGGCGCTGTCCAGGATCATGCCGAATAACTCGGCGATTTGCAGCAGTAAGCGGAGGCTATTGTCTAGCGTGGCTACGTCGATCCTGAGGTACGCTAGCCCGGCGTGGGGAACCGCAATGAAGACGAAGAGGAACCGAGTCAAGCTTAGCAGCACGTATAGGCTGATGGCCATGCGGGTAGCGAGTGCCTACCGAACCATATCTTCGGAGGCAGTATGCGTGATTGCCGGAATGGTCCCTATCGGCTACGTTTTGGAAGAGGATAAGGAGTGCTACGAAGCTAGTAGTACTAGAGGAGCCCGGAAGATTGCCCGAGCCGACACGATGGTGAAATGGCAACGCGAGTGGGATACCGCTGAGAAGGGAAGGTGGACTTATCGCCTTATTCCAAATCTGGCGAAATGGGTGAGCAGATCCCATGGAGAAGTCAACTTCCACTTGACGCAGTTCTTGTCAGGTCACGGCTGCTTCAAGAAATATCTGCACAGGTTCGGCCACGCAGAGTCGCCGCTCTGCGCTGAGTGCCCAGTCGTAGAGGAGTCGCCGGAACACGTCATTTTCGAGTGTCCACGTTTTGCTGCGGAACGTAGCGAGATGACAGCGGTCTGCGGTGCTGATGTAACCGTAGACAACGTAGTGGATAGAATGTGTAGCGATGAGGTGATGTGGAACGCGGTGAACATGGCGGTGACGAAAATAATGTCATTGCTTCAGCGGAAGTGGAGGGAGGAACAAGCCGGTGAACCGGAAGTCAGTCTCCAACCGGAATCGCCGAACCGACCTCGGCACCCAACCGGTAGGTAAGCTTGATCCACCGTCGGGGACAAGACCGAGTAGATCGTGGAAAAGCCCCGGAAATTGTAGGCTTCGTGGCCGTGCGGTTAGCGGCGTCAGTCGTTTAGGCATATTGTGCCATGAAGTGTGCCGGAATCGCAGGATCGACCTTGGCACCTATCCGGGCAGCATCGGTACCGGAAGAACTTCCACCTCCGGGGAAGTCTTCGTCGGGGTAGGGTAGATTCACCGCCGGGGACTATCCGAGTAGTGCGCGAGAACCTGGAGTGCTAAATGGCATGCGTCCAGCACCGAGAGAACTTCCTTCGTCAGGGAGTTTCTGGCACCCATGGTATCGGGAGCCGAATGGCTGAATATGGCATGTTTAGATCACAAACTAGGAATACTAACAAATTATTAATGGGAGCCGAAGGGCTCAGCATGGCATGGATTAGGAACTAACAAATTAATGATGGAGCCGAAGGGCTTAATGAAGGGTGCGCGTAGCATGTGTCGCCTCTTCTTCGAAGTAATACCGCAAGGTGGTGCCGGAGAAGAATTCTTTACGGTGACGGTGTACCTAGGAGACTGTTTTTTAGTGGGTAGGCGCCCCATTGCGAATCCCACACAGTGCCAAACCATACACTGTGGCATGAGCATGAACAAATACAGGCCAGTCTTGAGAAGATTTTTTAACTCCTAGAGATGCATGAAAAAAAAAAAAAAAAAAAAAAAATACACACACACGGACATGTGCTCAGTTCGTCGAGCTCTATCGATTGGTATATGAGACTTGGCCCTCCGGGCCTCGGATCAAAAGTCGGTTTTTCAAGCGATCTTTATACCCTTCTTATGGTTGTAAGAAGGGTAAAAATAGGTTAAATGACGATCTAGAGAACGATTGAAGAAAGTTCCAACGACTATAGTTAAAAATAAAAACTCGAAAAAATAACTTTTTTTTTATTGTTATTTTTTTTGTTCCTTATTTATTTTTATACCCCCCCTCCCCTCTCGTACCTTCCAAGTGGTCTCGAACATAAAACAAAATAAATATTTGTATCAGCCTGATAAAATTTCAGTCAATTTACAAAGAAATCTTTTAATTTACTAATATAGCTGAGAAACATGAGATGTCCCAGGGAGGACGTTATGCCAAGAAGAAGTAGTAGAAGAAAAAGGAAAAATAAGAAAAAAAGATCTTTAAACTGAAAAATTGGATCTAAAAATTTGTTTCGAAACAAAAATGACCATTTCGCATGTCTCAAAGATCAAACTATGTGTCTCCAGTAAATTTGGGTTCAATGAATTTATTGTCGTTTTCAGAAATATTTCAGCACGTCACAAGTTTATGCTATAGGTCGTCAAAAATGTAGATAATTCAGGTTTCATTGATGTTTGAGTGAAATTTATACTGATTCATTAATCTTTATTATAATTCATTCCATCGAGCGTGCAAAATAGGCCCTAAACTTTTGTATGAGACTTAGTTTGATTGAAATTTCCCGACTTTATATCGTTTAAAGCAATGCTTCCAGCCTCCATTCAAAGTTCGTTTTTCTTTAACATTGACTAATAACTATTGAATCTAAAAAATATTTTCAACAATTTTCTAAATCACCAAAAAGTATTTACGACATTATAGAGCTTAGTGACTTTTGAACGCACGAAGACTAGCATACGCTCATCATACACAGTTTGTTCTTGTTTTCCTTGAAGGAACTTGCACACGCTTTCCAGACTCATCAAAATGCATATGAAAATATTACCCAATTTGAAAAATTTACTCCCGAATTCTGGGTGTTTTTCGAGACAGAGTGCATATAGTTTTCCTCTATGGTTCACAACCACATCTACACTAGGGCACCCATACCATTGACCGTGATAACCATTATTACAAACTTTATTGTTTCGTATTTTTAAGCAACTTTAAAAATGATTTCCGTAGTAAATTAAGTACACAAATCAGCATATAAGATTGTAAACTTGCATGAAAGTTGACTGAAATTGATAAATAATTCATTTTTAAAAGTTTCTAAAACTAGACGTGCTACGAGATTTCTGAAACTACAATTGGTGATCATAAGTGAGGTTAGGTTGTGAAATTTTTCCAAATGGATTCGAATATTTACGGTTTCCTGTGCCTTGAACTGCAAAAATCTTGTGATGATTTTCCTTCCAGAATTATCACTATAAATTTTGATTAAGATGCACTAATCCCTATTCCAAAAGAGCCCCATTTACGCATTTTAGCTTTGCGTTAGATTACCAATAGATTCAGCGACATCAAGTCGAAAAAATATCGATACAGTAATACCTCCATGAGTCGATGTTCCATGACTCGATATCGACTCATAGAAACATACTAAAAACAAAATTTCATGATTACTATGATGGTCCCTAGAAACAGCGTTCCAAAGGATTGCTGTTCCATGACTCGATATTTCCATGAGTCGATGGTCCCTTCAATATCGACTCATGGAGGTTTCACTGTATTTTTTATTTAGATTATCTTTTACCATCTTCCTAAACAAAAAATACGATTTACCAAATCCCTATTACATAAAACTCGTCCCTCAATCTCGGCGGTCTGCGGTCTCATAAATAAATCATAATCGATCAGTCCGGGTCAAACGACCAAATAATCAATTACACTATCACTCAATCCTTTCCCCTTCACTGGGGGCTGTCTGCTGTCCGTCTCGCCATATTTTCCTTCCTTCAAAATTCGAACAGTCAGTCTCCTATATGGGCAAAAGTCTCGTGTGTGTGTTCCACTGAAAAACCACCCGAACGACATAATTTATGAACTGTCTTTCTGGGATCGATTATCTGGCGAAGATATCTCCGACTGCCCGTGGCGAATGCGCAATATCGCCGCGATCTAGTAGTCGACGCCGTTGTTTTCGACCAGCTGCTCTCAGAAACCGTTGAGAAAACTGTAAGTTGAGGTGGCCCATTTTATATGACAAAAAACTAACTGTAAATATCTTAAATTTCAGACCTCAAAATTGTTCATTTGGGCCTCTAGAATAGGGGATAAGCGAGAAGTTTGCATGGAGAAAATCGACTTAATATATGAAAAAAAAATAATAACAAAACAGTTTTAACTGAGAAACGTGTAAATCCATTCGTTTGCTCGGTAGCTATAAGCTACGGTTACCAATGGCTTTTAGGGCAAGATCACAAATTATGCGAGAAATTTTGTTAAGATTTTTGTAGTTTGATCTTATTGGACCACCCTACTGTACCTGCAGTGGAAATTTTAAATAATTCATAACTCGAACGGTCCAAATTTTGAACTAATTTCGATTGAATTTGTTTCAATCAAAGCGGGCGGCGATCCCGAAACCGAGGGCAAGGTGACACAAAAAATGTGGTCTGTTCCATTATTTATTAGTGCACTGTTTTGTTGGGGAGGACGAATGAGGGAAAGGGTACATTTGGCGACTTGGATCTTTCGAAATGGTCAATCAATTTAAGGGGGAAAAGTCGAGTACGATTGCTTTGCAGACCGATTTCTGCTGCGGGAGCATTAGAATGGGCGGTCGTCCAGAGCTCAGAAAAACTCAATCCCAGATGAATTATTGCATCGTTTTATTATTATCAATTTTTACTGGTACTGATTTTGTTTAGACTGGCGCCACCACAGCTTTGACCTTTTCGGGTTTTTATGCAACTGAACAGTATTTTTGTCAATGGAATTCATATTTGTCGTCCCTGTTATGATATCAGACTCGTCTTCTTCTAAGAAACCAACCATAAATAACAGTAACAGCGCGAAAGTATATTGATCTATTACGTAGATTATTTCCATTTCCGTTACAGTAGACGAACGGTTAGGGAAGTCAGGAATAAAGATTGAACCCGGAAAAAATGCGACACTTTGTTTTGGGTGTAACTTTTTATCGTGTGGGTAAAAAATTATGAAATGTTGGGTAATGCGTGTTTAGAGTGTTATGTTTATGTGTGAAAAAGATCTGTCAAACAGTTTTCAAGATGTATTCGAAACAAGAAGAGCTATGCCAGCAAATCTTGGGCGCGGTGATCGATAATCCTGATCAGTCGCACAGATGGATCGGCAAATGGTTTGGAATCCACCATTCCACCAAAGACAAATTAAAGACCCCCATGTCCCTTGCAGTTACCCAAAATTTTATGGCACATGGCAAAATCTAGAATGCCGTGAAAAGTGTACTGCGATCTGTCAAACTTGGGTACCTTTTGCACTACCGAGGGACCGAATGCAGTACTAGAAGTGGTACCCAATCTGAAGCCGAGTGTGACGGACCTGATTCCACCGTGCCCGGCGTTGTGAAGATGTTTCAGGAGACGAAGACCATCGAGCGCCCAGAGAAGGCGCGGAAGATAAGGCAGTACTTTAAGAATAACCCGAACCTTTCCACGTGGCCAATTCGTCGAAGTGGTTCGTCCAGCAGACCATGAAGCGGGTTGGGCTACGTGTTTTTAAGGTCAGGAAGGCGCAAAACTGGACTGACAAGCAAAACACGGTGGCCAAATTGCGTGCGCGGAACCTGTACCGTGAGTGGCTGGTCAAGGTAGGCTGTCTCATACATCAAGGCGGACAACAAACAAATCCCCGGCATCGAGTTTTTTGTTGGTGCGTCCCGCATGGAGGTTCCGAAAAAGTTCCGGAAGAGAAAGATGGACAAATTCGCGAAGAAGTACCTGTTGTGGCAGGTGATCAGCGAGTGTGGACGGCACAGCAAACCGTTCGTTACAACCGGCATCATAAACGGGCAGATTTATCGAGAGGAATGCTTGCAGCTGCCCTTCCTCTGCTCTTACCTTAGTCCCACACTGTTTTGGCCGGATCTCGCTTCGTGCCAGTAAGCCAAGCCTGTAATAGATTGGTACAAACCGAAGGGCGTTATTGTGATCCCGAAGGAGGCGAACCTGCTAAATACACCAGAACTTCGTCGGAACGAAAAACTTTGGGCAATCATGAAGAAGAAGTTGAAGAAAAGCGGAAAAACATTCAAAACCGATGAAGCTTTGAAGAAAAACTGGGAGAAATTGTGTAAGAAAGATGGGCAAAGCCTCGCCTAAGATCTCATGAGCAGTGTTAAGAGAAATGTACGAGCATTCAGCTTGGGGGAGGAAATTTAATAAATAAATTATGCCAAAACATAGCTAATATATAGTTATTTAATCCCTGGAAATTTGAGAAGTATTCAATTTGAAATGAATTTTTGATAATCATTTTTGTGTGTCTCATTTTTTCCGAGTCCAGTCTTTAAATAAAACAATTCGATACCGAATCATCACTACCGTCATTGTTTTATAACTTCAGAAGTGGGATACTACAATTTTCCTGTCTTTCTTTTAGTTTCTAGTACGTACAGTACGTAGATTGTTGCATCCAATTTCGTTAAAGTAGGCGTAGAGATTTCCAAGTCAGGAACATGTTTATCAAAGATAACCACTGTTTACCGAATCATCAATCACATTTAAATTAGTTATGAATCTAAGATAAAAAGGTCCTAGAAAAACGATGAGAAAGATTTACATATTGTTACAAAAATTGATAGTAAAAAAATAATCAGCTGTGATCGCACAGACATTTTTGAATCCTATTGTTTTTTTTTCTTTTGCTTCAATGTAATGTTTTTCTCAACCAAGACCTAAGATCATTTTCCGTGCCATCAACTCATCACAATAATTTAATGTCCTGTTATCCGCAGAATTACATTATATCTCACGAGCACTCCTCCAGGACATTGAGCGGATAAATCCTCTTCGGACACGTGTCACACTTCTGCCACCACATTTCACAATGAACACCACACGTATTGAAGGGAAATCTCGAGTTATGGACGAGGAAGGCACCCGCTCTCGAAATCTCAATTGACTTTTGGAGTGTGGCTCATAAATTTCCATTTTCTGCCGCCAAGTATCGAAACCGCAAAAGTGAGTCTTTTTCGATCGTTGTTGCTGGTGCTGAGTAAATGCCGAAAAAAACAGAAAGACATCCAAGCAACACACGCTACAAAGAGAGGGTGTCACTTCGTAGCTTCCTGCCTTCGAAAGACCATATAGCTCGCCGATTGCTACGATTTCGCAAGCCTTCGTTAACTATCCGATCCTTTTGGGTGACAACGAAGCGAGCGATTATGAATCGCTTCCGGCTTCCTTCGACGACGACGACGACAACGACTTTGGCGCGCGGATCTTCCGTTTGGCAATGTCGTTCGGCGATATTTCGTTTTTTCGTCTTCTCTCCAAAGCATGGCACATCCGCCGCGAGCGGAATGTTTGAATTGGAATTTAATGACGCGTGATTTATTGAGTCATATCGACTCCGGCCGAGAAGACACACGATTCGCGCGGTTTGCGCGCCATTTGCGCCAACTTTAGACGGGAAAGAAGCATCATTAAAGATCTATTAAAGTGACAACCAAAGTTCATCAAGTCAAGTGGCGATTGAATAGGGATAGAAGTTGAATAGAATGGCCACCGCATCGGGGAAGGTAGCGAATAACGAAGTTGAGACCCTGAAAATGTGATTAATTATCTTCATACCCGTTTCGATGCATCGCATTTCTCGTTGTGTAACTCTCCGAGAGCGACGCGGTTTCTATTGAACTCTATTGTGAAAAAATGAGAAGAAAACGGTTTGACGTTTGATAAGTGTACACAACGAGCACTTGATAATGGACAACAAAGTTGCCATTCGAGGTTCCCTTCATGTGACGGATTCATTTATCTGTCGTTTCGGTCCTTCGGTGTTTTTTTTTTCACAGGATGAGAAAGGACGAAGAATATTTTGGGACTTGGGAATCAGATAAATGCGTTATTGTGAGTAATCGTATAAAGGTGCCCACCAACTTCATAAACAATCATTAATTTTATTTTGGTTTGATTTCTGTTCAAATGAAATGAACCATTTTCAATAAAAATATCTGACCGTTTCCAATTTATTGACTAATCAAATTTCAAACGTTTTCAGTATCACATTGTCCTTATACGGTCCATAAAACTTTGAGAATTTCTGGGGTCCAAACCTTTTTTCTTCGCAAATCTTCGATTTTAATATGTATTTACAGTACCGGACAGAACAAAGTACGCATTGGCCGTTTTTCCATACAAAATGATCAAGTTTGGAGTCTTATATCTCGGTTTCTAGCTGGCCGATTGACCTGAAATTTTCACCGCAGCTTGAAAGTAACCTCAAATTTGCTAGGCTAGAAATTCATAGTTTTTCATTAACGAACTTTTAAGTTATCGCAAATCTCAAATTTCGAGAAAAATGACAAAATTTTAAAGTAAAAATAATTTTTAAATGAAAATATTTAGAGCAATATGTTCTTCTGCAAAAATGTACAATTTGATAAGACACACAAGTTTGCAGAACATCATTTTTCGGTAAAACTGATTGTTTTCAAAATATTTTCAAAATTAAATTTTGCTTTTTTTGCAAATTGAGAGATTTTCAATAATTTAAAAGATTGTGTTTCAAATGTAGTGATATTTTAATTAAGTAAAATCTATGTTATATCTAGGCTGTGGTGAAAATTTCAGATCAATCGGACCACTAAAAGCTGAGATTCAGATCTCCAAACTTGACCATTTTGTATGGAAAACGGCCAATGCGTACTTTATTCTGTCCAGTACTGTATCACACACAAAAAAATAACACGTTTTGTTTGAAAACATTGTGGAAAAATATTAAACCAAAATTTATATTTTACATGTAAAAGTTGAAAAAATCCTACAATTTTGCTGGACAAACTTTTGTTAAAATATTAACTATTTTTTAGTTACAATAGTTGTTTTAAGCGAAATATTGCCCCACGGGTGAGGCAAGAGTTCTAATCTAGTGTGGGGCAAAAGTTCGCTGACTGAAACTCAAAATATAAATACTTTCATATCAGGCGTACTCTATACCAGCCATTAACTAATGTTTGCAGAAAAACATTTTCAAATTTTAATCAGCATATTACCCAAAACAGGATTAGTTGTAATATACTCAAAAATAGCAGTTTTTTTTTGCAAAACAAAGGTAAGTGTTGGTATTTGGCGACTTTTTTTCGCATGATCAGGCATACTTCACTTAATTGAAAGATATAGTAGTAGTATATAGATTTTAGGCAATTTTAAAGTTTTTCCGCGATATATTATATGGTCGAATTTCCCCCCCCGCTGAAATCAGTTTTAGCCCATATTTTTTTAGATGGAATACAATTTAATTGTCTGTCAAAACATAATCAATCACACTTCCTTCGGTTGCTCGCGAGTAAATGTTAGAGAACTTTTTTGCTTCTCAGTACGCATCGTACCTTCGTGCTGGCGTACACGAATTCTCTCTGGAAGTTTCCTTGAAATCTACCTAAAGCAATAAAACAGTACTTTTCAGTGCTAAAATTAAATACGGTACTTTTCAGTACTATTTTTTCTACTATTGATCCCTTTGGATCCGTGCCTTCGATTTTTCGTTGGACCCGTTGGCGAAAGCTAGCGGTGGTAATCCTTCTTGGACACCATCTTGGGAAAACATCTCTTGAAGGTCACGTCTAATTTCGTTTATTCACTAAACATGGTTGCAACAACAAACAAAAGGAAGGGTGAATCTCTGAATTCACAACTTTCTTCCAAAAAGTGGGATTAAAAACTGTCACTTAACGTGGCAAGAATGGAAGAAAGGACGTTTCTCCGGAATGCGAACTTTCTTTCAAGGGTGAAATGAATAATGTTGATAATTGTATCGAAGTGAGCAATCAGTTCGATGCTCTAGACAACTTTTTCGAACACCAAATCAAAGCAGCCTCTAGCCCAGGCTCTTTAATTCAAGTGAGGAAGCAAAGAGTGCCGCATATCGTGGTCAGTTGTTTCGAATTTGGGGGATTTAGGCTGGAGATCTTGAACTCCATTAGGGGAATCAAGGTTTCCTTCCAAATCGCAAAGAAAGGAGACTGTCGCGTTTTACCGGAAACTCTTAAAGATCGCGAACTTCTTCTCAAACATCTTGAAGAGAAGAAGCACATTTTTTTTAACAGATCATTGAAATAGGGAAGGCGTACCAGTTATCGCCATAGCACCAGTTATGGCTATATTGACAAAAAAAATGAAAAAATAGAGTATTACCATCAATTATAACAGTATTTTATAAGCAGTTGTCATAAGCAAGGCAATTTTTTACATTTTCGGCCAATTTACTACAGTTATCCTTTCTTATTTCTAGTGTTTTTAAGTATTCTCATTTCCGAAGTAACCATATCCACTGCTATCTTATGGATTCGTTATCACACAAGCCAGTTTTTAATAACCTGTTTGAGCGGCTGTGATTTTTTAAAATGACTAATTTTTTTACAAGGATATTCTAAGAATCAATGAAAATACTTAAGAATATCAATTTTATATTAAAGAGTCCGAATATCTACAACAACTGGTGTTTTATGCACGGACAAAGTTAAGCCATAGTGTTCCCTATTTCGCAACATGCGAAGTGGATCAAAGCTAGCGAGAAAAATATTAGTAGTAGTTTGTCACAACAGATGTAAATAATCTGTAAGCGGTGTCGTTTGCTGCGAAAGTTTAGTGCTGTATCCATTAATTCTGCCAGTGTTTTTTTGTAAAATATTATCCAGGTATGTTGAATTCTCTAGTTAGGTAATTAATGTTCTATTGAAAGCTAAAAATCTGTTCTTTAGGATGGTTAAAATTGCTAAGCGACGTAAGAGTATCAGCGCAGTGAGACACACGGAGGAGACGATTCAAAAATGCATGGAATATGTTAAATCCGGAAAGAAATCCATGTATGCGGCCTGTAAGCTACTAAAGCTGCCCATGTCCACAGTGCGATATAGAATGAGTGATCGATGGAAGCATAAAAACGTTTCGGGACCTCGATCCGTTTTGACAAAGGAGGAGGAACAACAGATTGTTGACTGGCTGATTGGGATGCAAGAGCGCGGGTACCCGATTACAAAGAACGGTTTGAAATTCAAAGTTGGAGAGTTTTTATCAGCTAATCCACGGGAGACACCATTCAAAAACAATCGCCCTGGTAAGTCTGGAAATATTGCGGAAATTTAGGCATTAGAGGTGCGTTCCAAACGCATGTTATAATGTGATGTTTTACTGTTCTAGGACGCAAATGGTTCGGTGCATTTATGCGTCGTAATCCAGGGTTTTCTCTGCGGACTCCGGAAACAGTGTCTTCTGCAAGCGCCAGAGTTAGCGAGGGAGATATTCGAGGCTGGTTTCGCTCCATTAGGGGCTGGCTTGAGAAGCATGATATGTTGGAGATTTTGGATTGCCCGGAGCGTGTTTTTAATGGAGATGAAACATCCTTTTACTTACATCCAAAGTCCAAAGAAGTGCTCGCCAGGACTGGATCGCGCAACGTCTATGAGGTCGAACAAGCACCAGGAAAGCAAAACGTTACGGTTATGTTTGCTTTTAGCGCTGCTGGATGTATTGTACCTCCTCATGTCATCTTGCCAGGGAAACGCCTCCGCAAAGAAGTTATTGCAGGATTTCCGGACGCCTGGGGGATTGGCCAAAGCGAAAGAGGTTGGATGGATGTGAACAATTTTCGTTCTTACATCCAGAACATCCTTCATCCTTTCCTAGTACAACAGAATGTAGTGTTCCCTGTTATTTTTTTCGTCGACGGCCACGCATCCCACAAGTCTTTGGAAGTAGCAGACCTTTGCCTATCGCTAGGAATAGTATTAATTTCCCTTTATCCGAACACAACCCACATAACACAACCTGCAGACGTCGCGGTGTTTAAACCGCTGAAGGATGAATGGAGACGAGGAGTAGAACAGTGGCGTTCAGACCATCATGGAGAAATCCTAACATTGGTACATTTCGGTAAAGTATTAGCACAAACTGTTGCACAAGGTATAAAACCTGCAAGCATTAAAAATGGATTCAGGGTTTGTGGATTGTGTCCATTTGAACCTGATAATGTGGACTACAGCAAGTGTATCGCGCGGACATGCAATGCTCCCGAAGAATCTGAGGCCTCGAATCACGAAATTGATCCGCCAGCTGAATTGGCACCTTCACCATTATCACCTCAACATGATTCATTCACCACTGTTGATCTACAATCCTCCACGCTGAATACACGAGACAATACAGCTGTGTCCCTTCAAACAACTGATGAATGTGTGTCTGTTCACATAAACAAAATTATCCAAGCTGTAGATATGATTGGACCTCAAACAATGAGCAGAATTCAAGGAAATGTTGGCCTCCTTTCTCGAGATGAGCGGACTATTCGATTCTTTTATCAAGAATTTGTTAGACCATACATCAGCGTAACAAATTGCGACACGGTAGATGGTGAAGATATCAACAGACTCCAGATAGCTTCCGACATACTTGTTCCTGATATGGTGACCGATCCAGCAGCAATTGATGATAGTATTCTTATGTGCTCGATTGCTGCAACGAGCAACGACGAGGAAGAATCAGTTGCATTTGATAATATGAATCTACCTCATGAAATCCCACCTATTGTAATTGAGGTGCCAGCTGATACTTGGAACCAATCACTCAATTCGTCGCAAATGGAAACAGAGGATATCATCTATTGCCAACTCAATAATGAATCACCTACTAACAATTCAACGCAAATTGCTGGAAATGATCATGCGATAAGGAATAATGAAGGTATGATGTTCAGAATATTAAATATAAAGTACTTTAATACCCTTTGCTTATATTTTAGCTGATAATTGCTCAGAATACCGTCGCACTATTGATGCTGAGTTTGAAGATAACATACAACGCGACAAAGATTCAATTCACCCTGAAACGTCTCCGACAGATTCTGTAGCAATGATGTCTGGACCGGCCCGAAGACTATCAGAGTTTTTGAAACTACCACCTACACCACGACGTTCTACGAAGCATCGTTATTACTCGAAGCAGTATTACCCAGTTTTAACAGCAAAGGAACGGCTTGATGAAATGCGGAAGAAAGAAGATGAAAAACGTGTCAACGAAAACCTAAAAGTACAAAGAGCAAAAGATCGCGAAGCAATGAAGAAGAAGCGTGAAGAAATTAAAAAGGCTAAGGCTGAGGAACGTGAACGTAAAAAAGTAGAAAAAGAGCAGCAAAAAGAACAAGCAAAATCTAAGGCTAAGGCCAAACGTAGCAAACAATCAAAAAATTTGATTGGATGATGTTGTTACCGTGACTGTATGAATCGATTACTTACATTCCAATAAAATATAATATGTACACATTATTAGTTTTGTTTTACTTGAAATTTGAAAAACTCCAACAATCACTGTAAAAGAAACAACTACTAAGTGCATTACCTAAAATTTTAAAATTTTAAAGTTCCCTCTTCGTACGGAATCTTTGTATATTTAGTACTTTACTTGTAAGAAAATCGAGTACCTAATGGACGATCCCCAACAGGGGATCTTTGGTCACTTTAATATCGGTCTGAACCATCACCAAAGTCATCCAATGACGCATGTATACGATACAACCATTCTTGGGATAATATTTCATCGTCAATCATAAATTATATCGACACTGAAATGCGCTAAAACGAACATGGATGATTTCCTAATATGTTGTATGAATTTATTTGTCAGGCTATCTAAGATCCATAACTGGTACACATGTATAGCGAATTAAGGAACACTATGGCCATAACTGGTACAAAGAAGAGATTATTTAAAATGACGTTAAAACATATATATTAATAGAAATTGTTCAATTAAAGCACTACATCCTTTGAAAAACATAGCATTGTATCTAAAAAATGTATCGTACATGATATCTCTGTTAGATTTCATACTTAAATAGTCATTTATCTGGAAAATCACTCTAACTAGTGCGATAACTGGTACACCTACCCTAATCAAAACGGCAGCTATGGAAAGCATAGATAGCGCCACCGTAGCCTTGTGTGTTTGACAGAACAGCAATGCTGTCACAATGTAGAATCCCATATACAGTGGCGCCTTTGTTTTGATGCGGTGAGCACTGACAAAAACTACCTTCAATGATCCATTATGACGATAAAACTGAACGTTTGTTCAAAGTTGTCTTGAAAGGTCTCTCAAGTGACTATAAATCACCTGAAGAGATCAAAAATGGAATAAATGATTTACTTGGATTTTCCCCAGTCCAAGTAATCATTATGAAAAAGAGAACCCAATCTGGCATTTTTCGGAAAGGGCTTTCTCAAGAATATTATTTTATTCCCTTTAACAAAAAAGAACTAAATAATATTAAAGCTTAAAAAAAGCAAAACTTATGTTCGATGTCCGTGTGACATGGTAACATTTCCAGAAACCTGGAGGAAATTACCAGAACCCCACTCAGTGCCGTCGGTGCCAAAACTGAGGTCATGGTACAAGAATTGTCGCATGGATGCTAAATGCATGATTTGCGGAGGTTCTTCTCACGCCAAGAACGTCTATCCAGTGAAGGAAGATACCGATAAGATCATATGTGCCAATTGCAAAGGCAATCATTAGTC
Source organism: Aedes aegypti (assembly GCF_002204515.2). Taxonomy (NCBI): domain Eukaryota; kingdom Metazoa; phylum Arthropoda; class Insecta; order Diptera; family Culicidae; genus Aedes; species Aedes aegypti. Next base: position 48,557,223 of record NC_035109.1, on the reverse strand, counting down.
CAATTTTTGGGTTTGCCATTCGCAAAGGAGAGTCGAGGCTCGTGCCAGGCAGAAGTTTCCGGAATTTGTCTGGTTTGAATTTCGAATTATCTACCCACGGAAAATCCTTTGCCGATATCGTAGCAGGTAATTTGAACTCCTCCCCTATTCGTACTATGAGTACCCATTCTACTTGTTTCAAATCAAATGAAAAAAAAACCCTGCCGCCACAGGTAACATCTTCGTCTACCGAAAATTCAAACGGAAAATCATCAAATGTACCCACTTTATGTATATATATGTCTGCCTCTGATTTCAATTTTCTAACTGAACAATTGAATCTTATAATTGATGCAGTGTTCAAAGCCACCACTATGATTGAAGCAGTCCAAGTAGGTGTAAAATTTACTAATCAAATTGTTATTAGATAACGTTTTTCTAATGGATCCAAATAATAATTTAAATATTTTAAATTGGAATGCTCGTTCTCTGAATGGTAAAGAGGACGAGCTGTTTAATTTTCTTACAGCTAATAAAGTGCATATAGCAATTATTACTGAAACGTATTTTAAACCTGGATCTAAACTCCAAAGAGATTCCAACTTTTTTGTTTATCGTAATGATCGACTTGATGGGGCATGTGGGGGAGTTGCAATCATCATTCATAGGCGTATAAAAAATCAACTGTTTTCGTCATTTGAAACTAATGTTTTTGAAACTTTAGGTATTTCTGTTGAAACACAGCTTGGTAAATATACTTTCATAGCTGCCTATTTGCCTTTTCAATGCTCTGGGCAGCAAGTAAATATGCTCCAAACTGACTTGCAAAAATTGACTCGCCATAAGTCTAAATTTTTGTCATTGGTGACTTTAATGCCAAACATCGGTCATGGAATAATTTTGCAAAGTAATTCCAACGGCAGAATTTTATTTGATGAGTGATCTTCAGGATATTTCTCAATTAAATACCCTGATAGCCCTACATGTTTTCCTCTTCTAGAAATCTATCTACGATTGATTTGGTCTTAACCGACTCTAGTCATCTTTATAGCCAACTAATTACTCATGCTGATTTTGATTCTGATCATGTCCCTGTTTCATTAAAAATATCCCATGAAGCGATTCTCATTCCTATCAGCTCCACTTTCAATTATTTTCGAGCTATATGAAACGTATATTGACTCTTATCTTGATGTTAACATTTCTTTACAAACTAAACTTGATATTGACAATGCTATTGAAACTTTAACGAATTCCATTGTTGAAGCCAGGAGCATTGCAATTCCAAAATGTGAAGTAAAACTTGAATCCGTGATTATAGACGATGATCTTAAACTCTTGATCCGTTTTAAAAACGTGAGGAGAAGGCAATTTCAACGCACACGCGATCCTGATATGAAAATTATATGGCAGGATTTGCAAAAAGAAATCAATCGTTTTGCACAATTAAGAAACAAAAATTTTGACAATAAGATTTTTGAATTGGACCCTGGCTCTAAGCCCTTTTGGAAATTATCTAAAATATTGAAAAAACCTCAGAAGCCAAGGTTGTTTCAATTTTAAAACCAGACACAAATCCTGCAGAAGCTTCTAGCTATCGTCCTTTCAGTTTGCTTTCCTCCATCAGTAAACTTTTTGAAAAGGTTATTTTGAACAGAATGATCGCCCACATCAACGAAAATTCAATTTTTGCCAATGAACAGTTCGGATTTCACCATGGACATTCGACCACTCATCAACTTTTACGTGTAACAAATTTGATCCGTTCCAGAAAATCTGAAGGTCATTCTACTGGTCTTGCTCTTCTAGACATAGAAAAGGCATTCGACAGTGTTTGGCATGAAGGTTTGATTGTAAAATTCAAGTACTTTAATTTTCCAACATACATTGTTAGAATAATTCAAAGTTATCTGTCAAATCGTACACTTCAGGTTAATTATCAGAACTCCAAATCTGAAACACTTCCTGTAAGAGCTGGTGTTCCTCAAGGCAGCATTTTGGGACCAATAGTATCCAGCTTTTTACGCTTGCTTGCCATAAATTGTGAATCACCTCCATTTGACCATTCTTGCTTACACCAGAATGCGCGTGCCATAAATTCTTTTGTTCTCTTGACTTTTACTGTGCGCCGTGTATTGGTGCAGTCTCGCTCTCTCTCACGGGAAACTTGAAAACAGGGCGCACAGTAAAAGTCAAACGTTTTATAGCATGCATAGGCTCATATGATTATACTAGAGAAACGCGGAGAGGATTTTGACTTTGTTTATAAACAATATTTGCAATGACTATCAATAATTGAGGTCATTCAAACAATGTTTTAGTGTGCGTGTCATCCTGTCAGTCGCCATAAAAAAACCAAGCTTATCAATGACGTCACTTTCGTATCGGTTTTCACTAACACACATCCATCGTCTCTTTTGTGTTACTTCTCTTTGCGTCTCATTGAATTTGCTCGATTGGAACCACGTTTGACGGTTCAATTGGAACCTTTGGTTTCAGAATCCGCGCTTCTCTATATAAACAAATTCTCTGGCTTACACTTGGGAGGGAGGCACCGATACTACACACGAAATATAAGACAACGTTATTTTGAACTGCAAGATAACTCCAGCTTGCCAACAACAATCAAGGCAGGCTTCGAGAAAATCGGTAGTTTCGATTTGTTGTGCACCTTCAATCTTTGCTGACAAACATGAAAAAACGGCCACAGTTTTCTATGCACTAAATATTCATTTTCATTGGATAAAGTAGAACGATGCGTTTTTCAATGCTCTATGTTCAATCAGATTAAATGGTGCTCACGTGACATTACTTGCGTTATGTGCATGAATTGATTTTCATTCGATTTTTATCACTTTTGAAGAAATAAGAAAATGTGTTTTAATCAGTTACGTGCTTTTTTCATGTTAGTCCAATGTTTGAGATCTGGGCTCACAGTGACAGTTCGTGACAGCGGAATCTCGGCTCACTATGACGTACAGAAATTTTGTATTGGTTTCTCCCTCCCAGGCTTACACCATATTTTTTATATCTAAATCGTAGCAAGCTTAGTGCTAAAAAAGATTGTAAATCGTCAACAGACGTCGGAAGTGTTTTCAGGAAATCAAATTGGAAATGATATTTATTTTTTAAATAAAATTTTGCTTGTATTTTCAGGTTAACGAGAGGCGGAAGCTATTAGTAACTAAGGGTTATGAATTGAAGAACTGATTACATTCGGAATTTTCCAGTGAACAATATAATTTCTGTTGTAAATGCCACTGGAAGACAGACCTTTGCTAATCGGCAATTTCAGGGAGGATGTGGCAGTCTTTGAAGCGTGTTGTGAACGCCCCAGAATTTTAGTTTGCGTTTGTCATTTGTTTAGTGTGCAGTCATCGATCATTGAACATTATTGAACAGTATGGTTATATGGTTGACAACTAAATGCATATCAAAAACACAGACAAACAGACGTAACACTTAGAACAAATCTCGATCAAAATCATAGTCACGAGGACATGTGCGCCCAATGCTAAAATTATTGTATTTGGCCGACGGGCCAACAGATGGCGGTAGTGTGCAAACGTCAAACGCGAACAAAAACGATGCGAGCGCTGCGGGTGGCAGATTGGCCACCTACCATATTTTTGAATCGACCGTTAAAAAGGTGGTCGATGGACAATGATGAGAGTGTGACGTCTGTTTGTCTGTGTCAAAAATATTCTTTGCGAACTTTTTTGTAAGTCCAAATTTGTATAACTGGTACTTACACCAAACAATGATGATGTGTATAAGAAAGATTAAAATCGAACGGTTTCCCTAACACTGAAAGGTCTGTAAAAGTCTTGCCATTCCTGGAATCTCAACGGAGGATTGTCATACATTAATTAATTTCATGGTTTTATATGGATTCGAACCTAAAACAGTAGAAAAAAATAAGTTATTGGGAATAATTGATCTTACATGAATAAAATTATTTTACGGAACAGGCAAAACCTAAGACAAGACGTGTCAGGTAATAGTGCAAAAATGAAACCAATTGCCTGTCAAAAAAGACCACTTCTCATTGGTCGTTTTGGCAAAGGCCTACTTTCACATCGTTGAGTTGAATTGCAACAGGGCACTTTGTTGCATGCCAGACCGTGTTGCTAGTTCATAAATTAGAGTTTTCATCAAAAGTTTGAACATTTTGTATGAGATCTTTATGTTTCAAATCTTTTTAAACTTGATGTCAAGTTTTCCGCATGTGTTCCTACAATGCTAAAATAACTATAAAATACTTAATTGAAAGCAAAATAATGGTATTTTTTCAATTTCCTCAAAAAATATCGCCGGTTTTGAAAACAAACCTGATTTTTTTAAAAAGCTAACATACTCTATTGCATGGAATGAATGAAGGGTGCAAAAAACTACCAAATTATGAGCTTTGATATTTGAATTTGTTCAGAAGATTTGATTAAAAAGGATACTGGTAGCATTGGCTTTTGCATCGACAAGGTTATTGACTGAAAAACAACGGGGCAGTCTTAGTTGAGCTGTCACGTCCTGTCCTAGGGCAAAACAAACGTGAAAATTCTTGACAGTTTAATCAACAAACTTAAATCACTGCCCACTAAGATCTCGCTGTAAGAAGTGGAGACAAAATATGTCAAAATGGAATCACCCCTAGTTGTTTTGTAGCTAGCGTAAAAAGCTGGATACGATACTTACCTGAGTTACCTCAGGGATGTCAAAAATCCTTTCAAAAATCATATTGAGGGCATTCAAGCCAAATATAACAAATATGCAAAATGTCTCAATCCCCTTATTAATAGAAAATCAAAATTTTGTCTTAACAAGCTTTTGATATTCAAACAAATTTTCAGGCCAGCCATGTTGTATGCTGTATCAATATGGACTAGCTGTTGTAATACCAGAAAGAAAGCTCTGCAGAGAATCTATATAAATAAAAATGGAGTGGTGTTTGTATGTCACGAAATAACTTGGGGATGCGACGTCTTCTTCTTTCTGGCGTTACGTCCCCACTGGGACAGAGCCTGCTTCTCAGCTTAGTGTTCTTATGAGCACTTCCACAGTTATTAACTGAGAGCTTACTATGCCAATGACCATTTTTGCATGTGTATATCGTGTGGCAGGTACGATGATACTTTATGCCCTGGGAATCGAGGAAATTTCCTTTACGAAAAGATCCTCGACCAGTGGGATTCGAACCCACGACCCTCAGCATGGTCATGCTGAATAGCTGCGCGTTTACCGCTACGGCTATCTGGGCCCGAGGGATGCGACGTGTTCGTGTGAAAAAAAAAGGTTTGGAAAAGTCTCAGGAATAATCGAGAAAACCGGGGAAAACTAATGTGTCATTTTGTATGGGGGATTACATGACGTTTTACAACAGCCTACTTGATGGCAAGACGAAGTTTGCCGGGCTCACTAGTATATAAATAAAAATGGAGTAGTGTTTGTATGTCACGAAATAACTTGAGAACGGATGAACAGATTGACGTAAGTTTTTCACTGTTGCACTCGACAAGGGATGCGACGTGAACGTGCGAGGAAAAAGCTTTGGAGAGCCTCTGGAATAATCGGAAAAACGGGAGAAGTCTAATGTATCATTTTGTTTGGGGGACTACATGACGTTCTACAACAGCCTACTTGGTGGCAAGACAAAGTTTACCGGGACCACTAGTTCAAAATAAAATTTTGAAAATGATTCTGAAGCTTCCTCCCTGGTATAGTACCAGCTGAAGCTTCCTCCCTGGTATAGTCCAACAAATGTCAAATAATATAATTTATTAATTTCAGGCAAAAATAGTTACAATCTTCTGTTGCTACGATTAATGCGTTATATGTTTATGTTAAGTAAATTCAAAGCGTTTTTTTTCTCTCATACGCAACTCACCTGTAAAAAATCTGAACTGCTACGGCAAATGAAATGTAATATGTTGTTAACAAAATGTTAATAAAATCTTAAATTTGTTTTACCAAATTAGGATGATAGTGTTGTCTAATAACACAGAACACCTAGATATAAGAAATGAATGTAATGTTTGGAATGATACTAATAAAAAAAGAGAAATCTAATGCATAGCGAATTTTACATGATGTTTCAACAAGTTTGTTAAAAAAGGACTCGGATAATATTACGGAGATTCAGCCATCAAATTAAAAAAAAACAACTGTTATGGTCTGTCAACCACTTGTTTTCCATATTGTTGACATTTCGTGTGACAGACCCAATGTCACCGACGCCGGTTTTCCACATTTGGTGCCCATATTCGTGTCATCTTAGATCAGACAGAGTGCCACAATAAATTTACCCGTAGACGCTGTTTTTAGCCATCTGTCGTTTGGTGGTCATCAACGATCGAACCGCGCAATCCATATCGATCATAGGAGGCATGACTTCGACTTGGCCCTGCATGGGTTGGCCTTGGTGGGTTGCACATTGCTACCAAAGACAAACAGACGTCACACTCTCTTCGCTGTCCACCGACCAACTTTTTAACGATCGATTCGAATATCTGGTAGGTGGTCAATCGCAGCTCTCGCGTCGTTTTTGTTCGTGTTTGACGTTTACACACTACCGCCACCTGTTAGTCCATCGGCCAACTACAGTGTTTTTAGCATTGGGCGTATATGTTTTCGCGACTATGACTTTGATCGCAATTTGTTCTAAGTGTTACGTCTGTTTCTCTGTGTTGCTACTCTAGCTTGGTGACCACATGGTTGCTTCGATTCCCGCCGCGAAAGCGATAATTAATTACAGAGCTACCTCGTGCTCCAACGTGCAAAAATGGCGAAAGAGTGGCGACTAGTGGCAAAAAACCAACACCCCACTTCAAAGCGAACGCTAGCAATTACCGATTCCCACTATAGAAAGGGGACCCGCTAGACTCCGCGACGACGACGACAGGTGAGTCACTCTGACTGGGGTGAAAAATGATGGAGCGAGTTTCGATTTGATTTCTGGTTCGATGGATCTACTGTTCCGCACCGTCGTTGTGGTCTTCGTCAACGTTGTTGGGTGGATTCACGTGGGGAGTTAATGTAGCATTTTTTTTCAATCACGGACAGCGTATTTCATGGAACGAGCTCTTTTCTCCGCCGCAATTCAGCAAGGAGTAATTAGCACCCATAAATGTCTTAATTGGATTCATATTCGTGCTCGGTGCTAAAGTCATATTGATCGCTTTTTTTAATTTATGTTTCTCAACACATTTGAGGTATTGGTTTCTGAAAATTGCTGCAAAAAATCAGGATAATTTTCCGATTTTTATTTAAAACCTTAAACGCACGAAAAAAAAATACCAGAAAATTTAGATTTAGGGTTTTACTTCATCGTAATCGCTATTATTCGTCGTATACAACTTAAAATGTTCTACTTCTGCGGATTTTCAAACATACCTGCAACATAGTTTCATTTTCCAAGTGTACTTTTGTGAAAGCGTCTATTTGAAATCGGAATCGAGAATTGTTTTTCGAAAATTCTGTCAAATATTAAACAGCTCTAAAATGAATCATACTTTCAAAGCCCTTAGTGTTCAGCAAAATTCGTGCAGTCTCATTTTGAAGTGTCCTTCGTCCCGTTCCGAACTGTGTAGCGAAAGTAAGTAACGTCACTTTAATTTAATTAAAAGTCCTTCGTCGCATAAAAACCGATACATTGAGTTTGCGCTCGAACAGGGCAGACGGCACTCCCGCAGCGACCGATGGAAAATGAGTCCCGTATTGGCGTTCAAAAGAAGTCCCTGTACATAAAATCGTATCACAGGGAAAATCGATCGTTATTGATACATGCCGGCAATGATAATGAGCTTTACCAAAGTCTACCACCCAACCTTCTCTCAAAATGGCGTCGGACTCTTCTGGGAGGCAAATGACACACCGACCGAAGCAGCGCTCTGGTCAGTCAGCGTGGGAAATGTTTTATTCAACGCGCGTTCCTCGGCCCGGAATCGGCGGCAATGGCATTCGGGAATTGTGTGCGATCTTGACGCATTCTTGGTGGCACTTGGGTCTTGAGATGCTCGGCTTGCGTGTCGGTGACCGTTGTCGAGACGATTGTTGCTGGTGGTGCAAAGTTACAAGTTGTTTTCTGGAGGGAGTACTAATTTAATGAAAATCTTCGCTGAATTTTTAATTAACACCGAGCGTGCGTTTATGGAATTTACTCTGGAGAGAATGGCACGTGGTTTTCATCGCCATAATACTTGATCAGAATTGGTCATCTCATCTCCATACCTTTGTCGCATTTAAGGCATACAGAGGAAGGTGGAACATGTTTATAATTATTACTTCTTGAACGACACAGTTATTTAAGAAAACATGCTCTAAAAACTTTTACTGATTTTAGCAATTGTTAATTAGCCGTGGAGATTGTGCACCTGAAAAGGAAAGTAATGGCCTAGGCCAAAGACCTACAGTGTGTGCCGATGAAAAATGACTGATTTTTTATTTTCAAAAAAATATATCTCGAAAACTAAAAAACATACATCGCTGAAAAGTTGACAGTAAACGTAAAATTAACTGAACTTTCAAGAAAAAATGAGAACAGCAATAGCCCCTTTGGCCCGGAGGCCTTCAAAACACAAAAAAACGGAAACTATTGCTTTTTTTCATGTTAAAAACAAAAACGATTTTTGTGAAATTTTATATTTTTCATGAAAAGTCAAAATCTTTAGCTTGCTTTTCGTCCAAAAATATTGAAAATCGGTCGAACGGTTCAAAAGTTATAATTTTTTTTAAAAATAAGAATTAAGCAAAATCGCGATTTTTCTGGTCACCCTATTCCGGAAAAGGTCACCCTAATAGAAAAAATCCAAAAACACGTGTATAATTCGGATAAGGAACAAAATAGCAAATTTGCACGGAATTCGGTGACCCACTAGATCGGTTTTTTATGGAATGGCTGTATATACACATATCAGCGATGTATGTTTTTAAGTTTTTGAGATATATTTTTTTTGAAAATAAAAAATCAGTCATTTTTCATCGGCACACACTGTAGATCTCAGCGCATTAAATTTTTAATGTTTAAAAAAATCATAACTTTTGATCAGCTCAACGGATTTTCAATCTTTTTTATGGAATGAAAGCTTAAGATTTCAACTTTTCAGAGAAGATTTGACAGTAGACGTAAAATTTTCTAAACTTTCAAGAAAAAATGAGAACAGCCATAGCCCCTTTGGTCCCGAGGCCTTCAAAACACAAAAAAACGGAAACTATTGAGTTTTTTTTTATGTAAAAAAACACACTTTTTGTGAAATTTTATATTTTTCCTGAAAAGTCAAAATCTCTAGCCTTCATTTCGTCCAGAAAGATTGAAAATCGGTCAAACGGTTCAAAAGTTATAATTTTTTTAAAAATAAAAATTTTGCAAAATCGCGATTTTTCTGGTCACCCTATTTCGGAAATGGTCACCCTAATCAAAAAATCCAAAAATACGTGTATCCTTATTTCGGATAAGGAACAAAATAGCAAATTTTCACGGAATTCGGTGACCCACTAGATCGGTTTTTCATGGAATGGCTGTATATATAGAATAAAAAACTGAAGCATTTATTTTGTCGCAGATTCGTTTCAATATCAATCGAAAATATCTCGCATAACTTCTGATCTCGCCCTAAAAGCTCGTTGTTTCTGAGCATTTGTATGGATTTTCATGTTATTTAACGACGTTAAGGGGAAGAAAGGATCAATATCTACCTGCTAGTGATGTTGGTTTGGATGCTTATTCTTTCATTTGCTCAGAAACATCCAGCTACGCACGTGGTTACCAATGGCTTTTAGGGCGTTATCTCAGAGTATGCGAGATATGTACATCTCAATTCGCCCTCCATGATAGCAGACATAGTTTTCAATTTGCTGTTACTGATAGCAAAAATAGTTTTCAACTTGATTTCATGGAAACATTTTTCTGCTCTCAGTTTTGATATGTTAACCGTTAAAACGATCAAAATGACAGCAAACTGAGTTATTAAAATTCGCGACATCACAACATCAAAATTAGTTTTCAATGTGATCTCAAGCTTTGCTCGGGTATCTACTCATGGAATCATACTAGAAACAAAATGATGATCCGCTCAAACAGCTCTCCAAAGAAAATCTATTCCGTGAGTCGATATTTTTATGAGTCTCTTTAGATGTTTACTCATGGAGGCTTGACTGTACGTTGTTAACAAACTGTTAATAATAGCTTAATGTAGTTTTATCAAACTAGGATGATAGTGTCGCGTGTAAGTATCGAATGCAAGTTTGAAATGATACTAATAAAGGAATTGAAAACAATCTATTCAAATAGAGCTCCCAAGCTGATTTCGGTACATTATCGTATTACACCGTAACTTAAACTGTATCATTATTTTTCTTTGAATTTCGTCATGATAAAAATACTCCCCTGATACACCAAAACGTGTTTGTTCATTTGGCTCAATAAGTAGGTAAACGATTTGATAGTTCAATAGGCAGACTTGGTTTCAGTCTTCGCGCAAATCTCCACCCATAGACTCTGCGTGATACCTAAGGCAAGACGTGTAAGGTAATCGATTTTTACAGCACTCGTCGTACTTATCCTATGGGGTTTGGTCCCGAAATGTACACAAATGACTCATACATCATTTGAAAGATCTAAATTAGACAAAAAAAAGTTGATATGGGGCCAAAAATATTCGTCGTGGGAGAAAAAAGTTATGTGAACTGGAAAGATGTGAAAAGGGGTATGTTTTGAACAGTTTTCTATTAAATAATATTTTCTTGAGCAAATGTTTTGAACTCGTGCGTATGTATGTACTTATGCATGTTTTTATTTAAACTGTTTAGATTTTTCAAATATTGTGATTTGACACAGATTGATCAGATGTATTGCTGCAATGTGAATAATTAAGACATATGGAGATAAAAAAAATAATAAGGATATAGGTATTTGCGATTGACAAACACGTTGCTTTAGGTAACAGGACACAAATATCAAATCGTATTATCCTAATTCAGTGCTCTAGTAATATGTTTGTATAAACCAGCGGTTTATGTACTCAGGAAGGAATTTCCAGACTATATCCGTTTTAACATTACTGTGGTTGCGTTGTTGGATTCTGTTCTACACTGGTAGAAATACCTCGCTTGTCTTACACAGCTTAAGCGTGCTCGAAATCTGCGTGACAGTTACTACACTTCCATCTTTGATATCATAATACTGTCATGCTACTGCCTCTCAGAGAAGGGAATCAATTGAACTGGAAGTAACTGTAGTATTTGACTGTGTATAAACTGCCAATAATCAGAACAGAACCATTTCAGTTAGCTATCAATGTCAGTTCCATTGGCGACGCCTGAGCACATGTGCCTCCACAAATACTTCGCTAAAATCGCTAAATACTCATGAGAATATCAATAATGTGAATGTTCTGAAGTAATCACACTTGAGCTGGGAACAACTTTTATCGTGATGAACGACATGCAAAAACATGAAATCAGATGGTGGTCGATCAACAAAAGAATATGCAGGTTGATGATCAACGGACTGATGATGACAAAGACGCAACGACGACGACAAAAGCAAGTAGGCCTGCCACCCAAGCTTCCACGTTAAGATCATCATGGGAGATTAGAACGCCAAGATGAGGAATTGAGATGTACTATTGGGAAGATCAGTGCTCACCGACTGGCGAACATGAATGTCCTAAGCTTAATTGATTTACCGTCTCCAAGAATATGGTCATTCGCAGCACCTACTTTTAAGATAACCTCTCGTACTAATATAACTGGCGATCACCACTGCAAACGGACCCAAATCGATTATGTATGGATTGATGGATTGCACATCTCCGACATAATCAACGTCAGAATCTATCGTGGTGCTAACATTTACTCTACCCTCTACCTGATAATCAGAAAACTGAGCTTAAAGCTCCCTGTCATTAACGACGAACGGTACCGATGCCTGCCTCAGCAAGACCTTCAGCGACCGAAGTAGAAGGATATCACCACAGCATCGCTCCGCATCTCGAGCAGTTGTTACCGGAATTGGTTTTGCTGGTTGAAACCCTTCTTGGTTGTTCTACTACAGTGAAAGTAGCTATCAACTCACAGGTGGAATCATTGTGCGTTAATCATTTGGCTATACAGCGTGAGATGGTTTATAGATTGTCATTGATTTAACCACATGGAATCCTAATACTACGCATATGTTACTGATAAGTTCAAATGAGCATTTCAATTCACATTTAACGTTTTTTAAGGCTGATTATATTGTTCATTGAGGTTGAGCTGATAGTTTATTGATCTCTTCGCAAAATCCGTTCTGGATATGTACTTAGCAAAAACAATTAAGTCAGTTCTCTTATAAGACATCACACACTCTTCTATCACCGCTGTTTCCCAATTGTTTTTCATCGAATGAGGCTGACATTTTTTTTATTTGAAACAAGTCATAATGTTATCTTATTGCGAAAAAAAGGATTGATCGGTCAAAAAACTGCGATTAGTATAATGAGAGTAGCAGGGTCTGGTAGAAAACTTAACTTTATATACATACATATTTTATAACGATTTTAATGTTATTATGGTCTAACATCACCATGTAATATTTTCATCTCTGAACCAAAGTTCTAATTCTCTTCTTTAAGACATTCAGAAATCATATATGTTTTTATTTTCATTCGATATGTGGAATAACTTTTTTCTCCCACGACGAATATTTTTGACCCCATACAAACTTTTTCTTGTCTCACTTAGTTCTTTCAAATGACATATTGATCATCTGTGTACATTCCGGGCCCAGATTTTCCCAATCTCCTTTACGACTCGTGCTGTAAACATCATCATTCTGCAACGAGTTACGTACAACATTTTTTGCAATTTCGTAGAAGACCACTTGAGGGTATCAGAAATAATATCGGAATGCATTCACCATCATTTTACAATTTCTAAAAAATGGTTGTGTAATAATTCATTACGCAACTCAAAACAGTTGCGTAATGGGAAAGCGTTGCGTAATGAATCATTACAGCACTGGTTTCAGTTGCGTAATGACTATTCCCGCACTGCATACTTCAGTGCAGTAAAGTAGGCCGTTTCATGACAGATTGGCGTGATGAAAATCAGCCTATTAAGATGAGAAATTTCAAAAAAGTACAAAAACGGAACCAACCGTCTGTCAAAAAAAAAAAAAAACCACTTCTGATTGGTCGTGTTGGCAAACGTCTACTTTCACAGCGTTATGCTGAATTGCAACAGGACACTTTGTTGCTAGCTAGGCCGTGTTGCTAGTTCATTAATTAGAGTTTTCGCCAAAAGTTTGATCATTCTTCATGAAATCTTTTTGTTTCAAATCAATTAATATTCGATGTTTAGTTAACCGCATTTGCTCCTTCAATGCTAAAATAAATACAAAATACTTAATCGAGAGCAAAATAAAGGAAACTGTGTCAATTTTCTCCAAAAATAACATCGATTTGGAAAATAAACCTAGCTAGCAGTAGAGGATAGCATTGAATGCATGAAGCATGCAAGACTACCAAGTTATGAGTCTTGCTATTGGAATTTGTTCACAAAATTTACCTAAAAAGGATTCTGGTAGCACAAGCTTTTGTATCGTCAAGTTTATTGACTGGAAAAGACAACGGGGCAGTCTTAGTTGAGCTGTCACGTCCTGTCTTAGGGTGATACGAGTGGGTGGCAACATTATGTTTAACTGAAATCCCACAAGCTACGGGTCTATCTACAATGTTCCGATCTACATGGAAACCTTCCCCAGACAACCATAAGTCGCAAAAAAGTGCACGTAATAACTCGTTTACTCATGCAAATCACATTAAACCCGCAAAACACGGTGGATAAATTCGTCAGACTGATGAGTTTCATCGCATAAAACGCTTCTTTTCTGAGTTCATTTGTACATTTTGTTTCGTCTCGTACACTCGTACAAAGTAAGTCGAATCATTCCGTAGCAGCTGTCAAATGAACATTTATTATCATAAGCTTAGTCGCATAAGATCACTAATTATTTCGGTAGAAAATTCATACACTCGCATTGTATGCTATTATTCATCACATAATATATGCACGCATATCGCCTCCACTTTTGTACGTAGAAGGCCTTTTTGTGACATCTTATAAGTGACGTTTTGCACATACAAAGCCTCCAGGTGATTTCATTATGCGTACATTTTGGTTGTCTGGGTCAGAACCGTCCTACATGGAAACAAACAGATTCTGTTTTGGTTGGGCCTTACCGGGTACCCCCGTTGGTTTGACCACATTTAATCTGTACCCCGCTAATTTGCACATCGTTCAGATTAAAAATGGTTCAAACGTCATTTAGCTCATGGAACGGAGTGAAGTGAGATGGAACGCTGTGGAACGAAACGCAGAATCAAAACAAAACAGTGAAAGAGGTAACAAGAAACACGTTTCTAGGGTGACTAGATGTTCAAATTAAAAATGAACCCCGATGGTTTGCATGAGGTACCGTTCAAACTATCGAAAAAAGAATAACCTTACCGTCAGTTCAAGCCATCCATCTCTATCTATCAGTGTATCGAACTTTGTATCAATCAATGCTTCTGAGAACAACACATAGGTATACTCAATGAATCGTTCAATAACTGCTGTCTTCCTCAGCAGATCTTCAATCGGCGGACTTCCTTCTCTGCCATCGCAAACATATGTGCATATTTTCAAATCACAAACCATCGGAATTCTTATTTTACACAATAAATTATTTCTCACATTCCTTGATCCTCATCATCGCCTACCACGATCGAATGCAGTCTTCTTGTGCAGGAACTCGACCAGCCGAACGGTCGTCATTAGCGAAGCGGTCCGGCCAGTCGTCCTACGAAAAAAGGGCCCACTTCGATCAATGCGGTAGGTTTGTTCTAATTTTTTGCTCCTCCGTTCCGAGGTACCTCTCATCAATATGTCAATCGTCGGCTCTTGCCGATGTCATCGCTTTCCCGCGGTTGACCATACACGTTTATTATAGTCACAGGCAAACAGACGCAATATGTGAAATAAATTCCTTAAAAATACATCGCTTATTGTGCAACAATACCTGCAAAAGGTGCTAGTGTGAAACGACAAACACAAAGAACACGATGCGCGCGCCTCGTGTTGTGAGGTTTGTAACCAGTGTTGATAGACTCACACTCAAATCTCAATCAATCCCGTGGGAGCAAACTCATGTGCTTGAGATTTTGTTGCAAAATCACTCAATCAACTCAAATCGTAAAAAAATGAATCAGTCGCAAAACCCGTCAAAAACTCGTGTGGTTGTTTAGCAATTTTACCAGACTAGCAAGAAATTATTGCCATGTGTGAGTAAACTATGGAAATACGAGACAATGAGCAAAATGGTGAGTCATTTCATCCATGATTTTTTGACTGCTGAGTTGCGTGATTGACAACTCACGCATGAACAATTTTAAGCGTGAGTCATGAGAAATTGAGTTTTTCACAAAACTGTTTGTAGCAAAGTGAATTTGAAATCTTCGTTGATTGAGTGGCCGATGGAAATTTCTTCAGTGTTGCGTATGTTTGTCTGTGTTATAACTTTACTCGCTCAATCTGCCCTGGCCTACCTTTGAGACAACCAGAATGATGACGATATTGACTGCCCTGTCCCATTGGTGGGTAATTAGCCGACTCTCGATTCCAGGGTCTACACACACCGAGATGTCAAACCATATCGATCGGAAAAGATTTATGTCCCTGACCGCCTTCGGTTAATGAGCATAATAAGTTAAATTTGATACGGCTGTTGTGCAGTAAACGGGATCGAGGTGTAGATAATTCTATTTACAATACTTTGTTAATCGTGTTTGACCAAAATACAATCTTGTACAATCAGCCGTCGATTCCGACCGTATCGGGAAAGTCACCCTCTCTAATTAGGGTTGCCATGTTTGAATTTTCAATACTGGCGAAAAATGCTTACTTGGTACTCCATTCCTCCTGGCAATCAGAAGCGCGCGTATCGTTTTCCTTTGTGTTTGACGTTTAACACTAGCGCCATCTGCTCTGTGACCTTGTTGCTCGAAACAGGATCTCGTGCAACATTGACGTATCACACTACCGTCATCTGCCGGTCTTGTTGCACGAAACACCTTTTCGTGCAACATGCTCACCAGATGATGATGGTGTAAACTGGGCGATGGATTTTGAAGAAGTTCGTTCTAAGTGTTACGTCTGTTTGTCTGTGGTGATAGTGTGAAGTTGGCGATAAATTTTAAAGGAATTCTAAGTGTTGCATATGTATGGCTGGGGTTTCATCGTAAGCCTTCAATAATGTCGGAAAATGAATACATCTGAAGCCCTTCAGCGAAAAAAAAAGTATATGATTTTTAAGGGAGTTTAAAAGAGTACAGATAGTAACCCTATCTCCAATCGAGGAGGCTTCCCGTAAAACTGCAAACGAGGATAATGATTACGCCAGGAAGAGGGGTTGCTTGGATGGCGGGAAAAACAAAGCAGCAATCATTGTTGCGGAAAACCAAGGAAGCGTATGCTACTTTGCATTGATTTTATCTGTTGAACATCTCCCCGGAGTGTTTCTGAAGCGAGGGTTAGGGCTGAAGGCAATAACAACACCCCTGCTTTCCGAAGCTGGATGCCGAGAGCCGTATTCGACATACGACGGCACCAAACCCCTCGCATTTCACGGCGCAAAGACTTTTCGGGTGTCAAAACAGTGATTTTTATTACTTCGGTGGCGTTGGCGGCGGTCGACTCTGGGTAGTGCTTGTTCTGCATGTTTCCCCCTTTTCGGATCTGTTCAATAGGGGTACAACTTCTGACGACCGTTCGGATGAGAAACGGATGCCAGGAAATGGGCTGTGGGTGGGTGCACAAAAGTGATGAAATTGATGATGTTACAACGTTACACGTGATGAGGGTGGAAGAAGGATACGCCGTAATGAAGTTGGAGTGATTTGATAAACTAGCATTTCATTAAAAGGGAATAACGATTATGGGTGATAAATTTTCGGGCAGGATATCCGATAAGTGAATGATAATATCGACAAGCATTATTCTAGCTAGATTGACAAACACTTTTTAATTACAGAACAAAACAAACTTTGCAAGGTAGTTTAAGGCTTAAAGTATCTGGTATAACGTACTTAAATAAAATAAAAGAACCAGGCTATACGTATTATCGAATAAACTGGAGATGTTCAGAGACACAATTTTTAGCAATTTAAACCAAATAGTGTATAAGTACGTAAATTCTAAGAATGGTATAATATTGGTTCTTCACGTAGCTGCGGGAATAAAACACTTTTGTGTGTCTTAGTCACCTGCACAGTGGCATAAAGTCGTGTTGGGGGCCGTCCATAAATAACGTAGCATTTTTTCACTGATTTTTAACACCCCCCTTCCCCCTCGTAGCATTACGTCACAAATGTGGGTATTCCCCCTTGGAAAATTCGTAGCATATCAAGCAACCCCCCCTCTTTATATTTTTTCGTTTGTTTTCCTTAGTGACTGGGTTGAAAAAAAAAATTGAATTCAGAAGTTCAATACAAAGTTTGAGATTAATTACTGACTGAAATGTAAGGATAATCTAATCTAACAGTTTGATATGCAGTAGCACTCAAAAGTTATTTGGAAAACAATTTTAAATAAACATTTTCCTGTTTAAGTTACATAATGTTGGTTACCAGTTTCATATAGGCTAAATTATATTACTTATGCTGATGTTACCATGAAAAACAAATTTACTATAAAAAATGTGAAATACAATGTTTGATTTGATTGATGAAACTCGTTTTTGTCGAGTTAGGGTGCAATATATTTATTAAACAGAAATTTCGTTATATTACAGGGTTTTTATTTAATTGTTCGTTGTTAGGAAATAGATTTCAATGAAAATGATCAACAAAATATATTAATTTGAAATGAATCATTGCCATTATTATCCAAATTCAAATCCATCAGTGGCCAGATACATATGTGGAATGTTCAGGAAATTTTAGCGATTGTTATACAAATTATTCATATCCATTAATGTTGCAGAAAATCTTATATTTCATAGATATTTTTTTATTCTTGTGAAATGAATGTTTTGAAGCTCATTTTATAACCCGACTATATAAGATAAAAACAAGAAGTTAGATAAAAAATAATTGCATGCAATTTTTTCAGCGCCTCTCTTTTTACCGACTAGATTCAAAATGCTACGTCCACTAGCTAGAACCCCTCCCTCCCCCTAGTCACACTTCATCACAAATTCCTGAAGCCCCCCTCCCCCCTAAAAAGCTACGCCATTTATGGACGACCCCTTGCCAGAATGAGTGATTTAGAATGAATATCGGCATTTTTTAAGCTTTTACTGAAATCAACACCAACAAGCCCATAGCTAACAAAAAAAAATGTGTAAGTACTCAATAAGCGTCAGAGATTTCCCTAGTCATGGACGTCAAAAATTGTTGTGACATCAGAGAGTATAACTGAATAAAACTCGTGACAAGTCTGCATTAATAATTTCCTCTACATCCTAGAACACAGAGTATCTTTTAGTTTGTTGTGATATACAAATTTTAAAATAGTAAATTGACAAAGAAAGTTCTCAGTTCATAATAAAGGGAGCGCTCTTAGAAAATTTCGCTTTGGATCAAGCTCGGATGTAACACTTGATAAAAATAACTTAATACAAGAAGGGCAAATTTATTTGCAAAATCTATTATTGCAGCAAAATGTATTTGTATCATGAAGAGTACCAAGAGAACAACACATTTTTAAAAGAAAATATTTGAGCAAAATTTTTGAACGATTATCAATTTTAATATTGGAAGTGTTAATTAAAAACAATGTCTGTTATCGAAAGAAGGGATAATTTGTGAGTGACATGATATTTTTTCCAGCACATCTCGAAAAAAATATGTTGAAATTGCAGGTTCTAAAGTAATGATCATTCTTACAGCACTATCAGACCACACTTAGATTTTTTTTTACGAGCTCGGTATCTGTGACTCGGTTTTCCAATTATAACCGAGATTCAGCTAACAAGTTGTCTGGTTGCTTAGCAACGAAGCACGGTTTACTGATACTTGGCTTTTATTTTATGAGATTCCAGGAAATTTGTTTGCCAACTTCTCGGCTGTGCGAATCTCGGTTAAAATCATCCGAGATTCGGTATTCTAAATTAAGTGTACAGCAAAATATAAAAATGTTTAACATTGAGCTTTGCTAAATTTTATCTTTTAACAATATACTGTGCATAGCGCGATTATTTATCGCGACGGTGATCTTGAAAACTGCTTAAAATGCTTGTAGATCATCACAGCTACTTCAAATCGTTTTGGTGTCTTCTGCGCGATTATTCGTGATTGTCCAAGGCATGATCGCACAGAAGATACCAAAACGATTTGAATTAACTGCGGCGATCTACAAGCGTTTTTTAAGATCGTCGGCGCGAGAATTTTTCGCGCCTCGCATTATAAATATAAAGAACAGCCTATTTTAAAAATTTATGATTTAAACAATAGAAGATTGGACGCCAAAAAATATTGCGACATAATAAAACATCAAAGAACAATAAAGAATGCGTTCAACACTTTTATCAACAACTTTCCTAATATCAAGAGCATAGCATATCATAGTCAAGTGTATATATCATCGTATCACTTGACTCCAAAATAAGCCTGATATCATCGGAGGGATTCAATGGAAATGTAAAACCTAATGACATCATAAAAAATCTTTGGTACAGACTCATTATACCAAACGACTTTTATGCCAAACGACCATTATGCTAAACAATCATCATGCCAAACGACTTTATTCCAAATTACCATTATGCCAAACGACTTATCCCGAGGAGGAAAGAATAACTCGCCAATAACTTATGCATACCATATTTTGGTATAATACCACAATTAGGTATTGTTCAGTTATCAATACCTCATTTTGGTATTATAATGGAATTTAAAAAAATGTTTAAAACAATTAAAAATACTTCATTTTAGTATTCGACAGCTATTGAGGACTTACAATACCTGATCTAATTATCAGCTTGGTATTTGTAGAATATGCAGAAGGTATTATTTGAGGTATTTTACCTCTTATGCAGGGCTCATTCATACCTCATTCAGGTTGTAAGTATTGGAATTTATCTGGTATGGAATACCTCAATTGGGTATTTAGTAGTTATTTTCTTCTGCTCGGGATGTATGAATGTGCGGAGCAATAATTGTTATTGTTGCTATAGAATAAATAATAAAAAAAACTCTGAAATAAACCTTTGTGGAAGAAATTCATTAGTAGCGTTGGAAAGCTTTTGGATTTTCTAGACTTAATTTTGCAGAAGTTCCTCTGAGCATCTTTTGAAAAATCAGCATCTCTGGAGGAATTTCTGAAATATTTCAGAAATAATCTCTGGAGAAAAGAACTAGTATTCCTAAAGCTTGTTAAAAAGTCATGTAATAGTCACTTAAGTGTTCTCTGGAGCCTCGAGAATTTTGCACCTGGACTCACTATAAGCACCTATGGCAAAAAAGTGACTATGGAGACCATTTTGATTGAAATATTGACTTTAGACACCTTATTTTCATTCGGCTGTGGGCTTCGTGGCCGTGCGGTTAGTGCTACCAAGCATACGGGTAAAAATGCGGCACTCTAAAACAGGAGAAAGAGTCATGAATTCGGGAGGAAAGTGTGTTTTCATGTTATGAAAATACACCATGACTTTTGCATGAAATCATGAAGCATTTTACCGTAACGCTGGCTGTACGTTACGTTTTCAATTTTTAGCGAAGAAAAATGGCAATTGAAATTCTCAAATCATGAAGCATATATGCTGGAACCATGAATAAAATTCATGAAAACATAAGCACTATTCATGGATTTAGTCACCTGTCATTTATGATTCCTATTTTTGATACGAAAATTGGCAATTTCGGTCATGAAATCATGAAGCAGAATCCGATATCATGAACACAGGTCATGAAAACATAAGCACTTTTCATGTATTCAGATGCCTGTCATTTATGATTCCAATTTTGGTGCTGAAAAGTGGCAAGTTGAGTCATGGAATCATGAAGCAGGATCCCTCAATCATGAACTCAGTTCATGAAAATCAAACATTATACGTCAATTAAGATCCCAGTTTATATTTGCCGTTGGAAAACAAATAAAATAAAGAATAAAATTGTTGCTGCTTTTGTGCCGATAATTTCGTAATAAACCATGAAAATATTCCACAAATGTCGACCTAACGAGTGTGACATCTTTAGCAGGAACGCGAACATTCGGTGATTAGGTTTGAACGCAAAATGTTGTTTCGAGCATCAATTGAATTGGTGAATGGTCCCTGGGCTGGTGGATTGCATGAGTCATGGAACACTCCTTAACAACTCTGCGGATGTGGAAAGTGGAACTGGAACATCCGGCTGCCTAAGGCCTTTTGTGACCAGCTCTGTTATAAGACGTGGGGAATACATCACTTCCGAACAGTTAAAATCGCCGACGAGCTTGTCAAGCAAAATCTTTGCTCAAAGTCAAACATTGCCCGGTTCTGCAAAGTCATGATTAAGTAAGTACATTGATTGTGTCGTGAAACAATATGGGAACTCACGAGAATTTCACCAAGAATGTCATCGATATGATGACAAGGTTCCGAAGAGTTTAAACTTTTTCAAGACAAAACTTTTTTTTATAATTTCACTAGAAAAGATAACCGATCGCCATGAGACACGTTGACTAAGGTGAAGAAAGTGACAGTTAGATTTGTGTAACGCTCTGAGCATACGAATTCTTGCATAATAGTCACCATTTCATGACTTTTAGTCATGATATCATGAAACATAAAATTTTATGAAATCATGATTTATTGTTCATGAATCTGGCAACGGATTTTTTTCCGTGCATGTGGCCGCATCGAGTCAAGGAGTGTGGTTTCGATTCTCGCTTCAGTCCGGAAAACTTTTCGTCAGCAACGTATTTCGACTGTGCCACTGGGCGTTGGATGCTAGTCCGTTGTCTAATGTGGTGCTTCCTTCAAAGAACAAATCGTCCACTGGAAGCATTAAAGTGTGGGTGTTTTAAAAAATATTCTAAAACTGCCGTCAACACCAGCTCCCAACGCATCACTTTTTCATAGATTTCAAGACGTAATACGATAGTATCGACCGCATAGAGCTATGACAACTGTGATCGAGAACATCTTTTCCTCACAAGACTGATAAGAGTGACGATGGACGTGTAAAAGTATTTTGTCTTTTCGACATGCTGTTCAATTTTGTGCTTGAAGGTGTTCTTCGGAAAGCCGAGTTTAACGGTCAGGGTGTGATCTTCAACATATCCAATCAATTTGTTTGCTTCTCAGAATATATGGATATTGTCGGCCGAAGATTTGAAAAAGTGGCTTACCCGTACACTTACCTGAAAAGCGAGGAAGCAAAAGTCGGACTACTTGCGAATACTTCAAAGATAAAGTACATGCTGGTATGCGGATTCGAGCTGCAACTGTTTTGTTTTTCGAGATTTTGCATCAATTTTTTTACAAGTTACAAAAAAAAACCGGTTATATCTTTAGAAACTGTTTCGGTTCTGGTCATTGGACATTTAGTTATGGGATATTCCTGAATTCTTTGGGAGACGTAGTCATGAGCAACGTAAATATCTTAGGCTACAGAATTTTTCTCATGTTCGATTATTTACTTTTCAAAACAATAGTTTTTTATGAGAGTAAATTGTGAAAGATGATGCAAATAGTTGCAACTGTTTTTGTTTTGAATAATAAGCATCTATGTTTCTGGTACCGCTTTGATCGTATGAAGATCTGAAAAACTTAATAAACGTCATCTTTTTATTTTTAAATTTCTTGGAGACAATTTTACCGATTTGTATGATTTTTTTTTAGAAAAGCTCCTCAATACCTAATTGCACAGCCCATTATTTTTTTTTAATTTGGCGACCAAAGAAATATCATACGAACAACATGACCAATGATCAATATCGACACATTTTCTCTCCGTTTTCAGTTCTCCATAGTCAATGAGTATTATTACCGCTTCATGAAGAGTACAATTCATTATGCAGCCGTACCACTCAGTAAAATACATCTATATAAATAAGAAAGGAATGAGGCAGTGCTTCGGAGGCCCAAGCAAGACGCTCCGTTTTCGGGACGCCGGGAGTCTGGTTTTTGTTTCGCGTGTTTTGATGGGCAGTGTTTTGGAAAGCCCGAGTTTTCGGGACGCCGGGAGTTTGGTTTTCGCTTCGCGTGTTCTGCTGGGCAGTGCTTCGGAAGGCCCAAGCAAGACGCTTCATTTTCGGGACGCCGGGAGTTTGGTTTTCGTTTCGTGTGTTTTGCTGGGCAGTGCTTCGGAAGGCCCAAGCAAGACGCTCCGTTATCGGGACGCCGGGAGTCTGGTTTTTGTTTCGCGTGTTTTGATGGGCAGTGTTTTGGAAAGCCCGAGCAAGACGCTTCGTTTTCGGGACGCCGGGAGTTTGGTTTTCGTTTCGCGTGTTTTGATGGGCAGTGCTTCGGAAGGCCCAAGCAAGGCGCTCCGTTTTCGGGACGCCGGGAGTTTGGTTTTTGTTTCGCGTGTTTTGATGGGCAGCAAAGATGGTTAAAAGGTTAAAAGAAGGTTCCTTCTAACCATCTTTGTGGGCAGTGTTTTGGAAAGCCCGAGCAAGACGCTTCGTTTTCGGGACGCCGGGAGTTTGGTTTTCGCTTCGCGTGTTCTGCTGGGCAGTGCTTCGGAAGGCCCAAGCAAGACGCTTCATTTTCGGGACGCCGGGAGTCTGGTTTTTGTTTCGCGTGTTTTGATGGGCAGCAAAGATGGTTAAAAGGTTAAAAGAAGGTTCCTTCTAACCATCTTTGTGGGCAGTGTTTTGGAAAGCCCGAGCAAGACGCTTCGTTTTCGGGACGCCGGGAGTTTGGTTTTCGTTTCGCGTGTTTTGATGGGCAGTGCTTCGGAAGGCCCAAGCAAGACGCTTCATTTTCGGGACGCCGGGAGTTTGGTTTTCGTTTCGTGTGTTTTGCTGGGCAGTGCTTCGGAAGGCCCAAGCAAGACGCTTCATTTTCGGGACGCCGGGAGTTTGGTTTTCGTTTCGTGTGTTTTGCTGGGCAGTGCTTCGGAAGGCCCAAGCAAGACGCTCCGTTATCGGGACGCCGGGAGTCTGGTTTTTGTTTCGCGTGTTTTGATGGGCAGTGTTTTGGAAAGCCCGAGCAAGACGCTTCGTTTTCGGGACGCCAGGAGTTTGGTTTTCGTTTCGCGTGTTTTGATGGGCAGTGCTTCGGAAGGCCCAAGCAAGGCGCTCCGTTTTCGGGACGCCGGGAGTCTGGTTTTTGTTTCGCGTGTTTTGATGGGCAGTGTTTTGGAAAGCCCGAGTTTTCGGGACGCCGGGAGTTTGGTTTTCGCTTCGCGTGTTCTGCTGGGCAGTGCTTCGGAAGGCCCAAGCAAGACGCTTCATTTTCGGGACGCCGGGAGTTTGGTTTTCGTTTCGTGTGTTTTGCTGGGCAGTGCTTCGGAAGGCCCAAGCAAGACGCTCCGTTATCGGGACGCCGGGAGTCTGGTTTTTGTTTCGCGTGTTTTGATGGGCAGTGTTTTGGAAAGCCCGAGCAAGACGCTTCGTTTTCGGGACGCCGGGAGTTTGGTTTTCGTTTCGTGTGTTTTGCTGGGCAGTGCTTCGGAAGGCCCAAGCAAGACGCTTCATTTTCGGGACGCCGGGAGTTTGGTTTTCGTTTCGTGTGTTTTGCTGGGCAGTGCTTCGGAAGGGCCAAGCAAGACGCTTCATTTTCGGGACGCCGGGAGTTTGGTTTTCGTTTCGTGTGTTTTGCTGGGCAGTGCTTCGGAAGGCCCAAGCAAGACGCTCCGTTATCGGGACGCCGGGAGTCTGGTTTTCGTTTCGCGTGTTTTGATGGGCAGTGCTTCGGAAGGCCCAAGCAAGGCGCTCCGTTTTCGGGACGCCGGGAGTTTGGTTTTCGCTTCGCGTGTTCTGCTGGGCAGTGCTTCGGAAGGCCCAAGCAAGACGCTTCATATTCGGGACGCCGGGAGTTTGGTTTTCGTTTCGCGTGTTTTGCTGGGCAGTGCTTTGGAAAGTCCAAAGAAGACGGTTCGTTTTCGGGACATAGAGAAGTTTTGCTGTTCGCGCTGTGTGAGTGCGAAAAATATTCGTGTTCAATCGAGGATGGATTACCAACTGGTGAGTTCGTTTCATGCTTATGATAACACATTTTTTCATGAAAGCGATAGTTTTATGTAATATTCAATCAAACTTTGTATGGTTCGTCACTACAAGTGTCGGCATTATGCTTGTTTTATACAATCCTAATATACATATAAAATTTTTGATATAACTTAAGATACTTTTTTGAATTGTTCGACATTATGAATGTCGACGTATTTTTTAAAACTTCTACCAAAGACTTTTCTTCTTGAGACAAAAATGCACAGCAATACACTTATGTAAACAGGAATAATGCCGTCTCTACAAGTGTCGGCATTATTCCTGTTTTATATAATTTATAATACATGTATATATTTTTCTCTTTTCGCCATTAATAAAAACTTTTTTTGAATGGTTTGACATATTGGATGTTGACGTTTATTTTAAATCTTTTACCAAAAACTTTCCGAGACAAAAATAAAAACTAGCTTTAAGTATAAGTCGTATTTTCCTCCTTATCCATGGATCGCATCATCGACCAAAGGTGACTCCCAGATCTTTTCCTGTTCCACTAATAAACACCCTTCCCGTGATGATTGTGGAGATGCAGAGGTATTCTCGGTCTCTAGAAGCAACAATCATTACATCCTAGCATTCCTTCCCCATTCCAACTGACTGTAAGGACTTGGCCGGCGTCGTTATTGATCATTAATATTAGATCTGCTAAAATTGCAATCCGAGAGTAAGCAGAAACTCCCATCCCTTATTCATTTGGATCGCAGTGCAATTATTACCAGTTCCGATCAATCACGGAGTAGCAACCATTGACATGTACAGTCAGTCTATGCTATGCTATGCTATATAAATAACAAAGGAATGGTGTTTGTATGTGCCTTGAGAACGGGTCATCGGATTTGAATAATTCTTTCTCACTTGCATTTGTCTAGGACTTGAACGTGTTTGTACGTAGAAAAAGTTTAGTGAAGCATAAGCATTGATGTCCACAGTTGCTAATCTGTGATTGACCGGAATAATCAGAATTGTACAGGGAACCAACAAATGCAGCTTGGAAGTAGCATACCAACTTCAATGTACAATATTTAGAAATCCAAACTTAATTATGTCAATTACGGCGCCGGCCACGTCGTTGAAGGGGAGAAATGTTAGTGTGACGTCTATTGCTGCTATAGACCGAGATCACTTATGCATCTTCAAGGTTTTTCATAGGAATAAGTTTTGTTGGTGGGAGAATTCAAAAGCTACATGATCATTATTCACCCTGGTAAGTGATTTGATTCATGTAGCCTCAATTTTTACAGCGCTCTTCCTTAGCCGAGCGGTAAGTCCGCGGCTACAAAGCAAGCCATGCTGAAGGTGTCTGGGTTCGATTCCCGATCGGTCCAAGATCTTTTCGTAATGGAAATTTCCTTGACTTCCCTGGGCATAGAGTATCATCGTACATGCCACACGAGATACGAATACGAAAATGGCAACTGGCAAGAACAGATAATAACAGTGCGTCGACATTTTAAATGTCGAAATATTCAGAGGTTGTTTTTAGCATATGCGATCAATAAATAACAGAATAGGTACGAGTATCTCAATATTTTTCAAATAATACAGGAATAAGGGCTTATGCGACACTTATAGTGACGACATCCATAGTTTGTTTAACCATTACATAAATGCATCATTGCCACGATGTAAATTTGTATCATAAGAAACATGAAACGAGCTCACCGTTGGTAATCCATCTTCAATTGAATCCACTTCACACAAATCCACTTGCTTGGATTTTACCAAGCGCACTCCGAAATAGTTGGAAACCTCGAGAAAAATAATCTGTCATTTTGTATGGAACATTTTCGACAGCCTACTTGATGACTAGACAAAGTTTGTCGGGACCACTAGTTTGATAATAAAGGTAAAAATTCGTCCGTCCCGAAAGGGTTTTGGTAGTCTGGTTGTTCAACGCGATATTCAATGTAAAACAAGTTTCTACTTAGTTTCTATATTTTTCATTACAAAATATGGATTCAAAATCCTCAACCGATTTGAATGTTGTACGTATATGGCTTTTCTTACATTAAAACAATGTTTTCTCTAAAACTAGCCAAAATCTGCTTCCGCTTTTTACCCTATGAGCAATTAAAAAGCGATAAAACTTAAGGGTGGTCCTTTCTGTTTTTTCAAATTGGTGGACCCCTTTTACGCCAGCTAGCTAAACAGTTTGCGAAAAAGCCCATTTTTTTGATAAATATAGTGTATTTCTTCACGTGATATGTCTCATATTTCGCTTGGAACACATAGCAAACTTAGTGGCATCGTATAGAGAAAGGATATAGCTTTCAATTAAAGTTAAAAAAATTTTGGCGGCCATTTTGAATCTGACCGCCATCTTGAATTTTGTTAGAAAAATCGTTTTTTCACCATTAGCGCACCGCTCGTTTTGAATTCTGAGATCACCATTAGAAAGCTGAGAAAAAATTGCATAAGATAGGCTGCAGAAACTAGGTGAGCAATGGTATTAACCCTATGAAATGAACGATTTTCTAAATCATGTTCTACGATTTTGACGTATATGGCGAGTACAATCAATGCAAACATTATTTTTTGAATAACAAAAAAACAAGTTTTCAATCGTTGGTGATTTATTCGAGTCAAGTGAAGAATAAGAGTATTATTTTGAGTGAAAAAATCTGGCGGCCATCTTGGATTTTGACGCCATCTTGGTTTTAAGTACTAGAATGAGTTTTCACCTTGGTAGCACTCATCATGTTGAATTTTAATGCTACCGTTACACTTACTCTTCTTCTTGTTCTTCTTTTTCCTGACATTACGTCCCTACTGGAAAAGAGCCAGCCCCTCAGCTTAACAAGCTTCAAAAACAAATTATCAAGTAGGATTTTTTAACGCTTTTTTGCTATCTGAATGATTATTCTGCATATCTTCGGTTTGAAAAATAGCAATAATTCTTTCACTTATTTGGTCTAAAACCTATGATAGAAATGAACAATCAGTTGAACAGCTGAGATTAGATAAGAAATAAAGAATCTGATGTTTTTTTTAACGGAAACCTTATAATTTAATTAATTGAGATGGTAAAAATCATTCAACTGCTAAAAACTAAGATGGCGTCTAAATCCAAGATGGCAACCATATTCCCCAACCTCAAGATGATACACCTGCGTTTCGGTATTACGTCCACAAAGCCTGATTCTCATCTTTCAATTTCGCTATTTTTTGCATGCATGTTGGGCGGTAGTAGAAACGATACTATATGGTTCAGAAAATCAAGGATTTTTTTTGCTAAAAAATTTAAGATTTCTACTTAATAAATGCACTTTTGGCAATGTTTTACGTTAAAACAACAGATATTACCACAAAACCTACTAATGTCCAAACGCGCAATTTTTAAACTTCATTCAATGACAAAAATGCATATGGTAAAAAATGTATGTTTATTTCAATCAATGTTTTGGGACGGTTTTTATTCAATAAATTTATTAATTCATTATTACTGAATTAAAAAAAGTTTGTCGAAGAATTATTCTGATATTAAAAATCGCATTATAGAAAAAAATCCTATTTAATACCCTGTATTTATAACTAATAAATCTGAGTATCAGGCTCGGTTCCGGTAGGGACGTAACTTCAGGAAAATAAAGAGTAATAAGCAGAAGTGTATACGTAACCTTGTTTTTATTGGTAGCCAAGGTGAAAAATTCATTCTACTAATTAAAACCAAGATGGCGTCAATATCCAAGATGGCCGCTAGATTTTTTCACTCAAAATAATACTCTTATTCTTCACTCGAATGAAACACCAACGATTGAAAACTTGTTTCTTTGTTTTACAAAACATAATGTTTTCATTGATTGCACTCGTCATATTCGTCAAAATCGTAGAACATGATTTAGAAAATCGTTCATTTCATAGGGTAAATACCATTGCTTCATTTCATAGGGTAATTACCATTCCAAGCGAAATATGAGATATATCACGTGAAGAAATACCCTATATTTATCAAAAAAATGGGCTTTTTCGCAAACTGTTTAGCTAGCTGGCGTACGAGGGGTCCACCAATTTGAGAAAACAGAAAGGACCACCCTTAAGTTTTATTTAAACTAGCGATCAGTGACATAAAATTGGAATTCTAGAAATGGGTGCCGATGGCGGCCTGGTTTCAGCGAGAATTGCTCCTATATAACCCAAGAAAATAGATTTGTCAGTCTCTTTATCATAACTTCTTTCGGCTCCCCTAAAAACTGCAAGCAATTTATCGATGTTATTTATTCCCTATGTTAGTGAGTTCGCCGCGAAAAAGGGTTGAAAAAATCTGGTCATTACTGTATACGTGTCCGTTTTGTGTTGAAAATTCAAGAGGCAGAGCATAAGAAGAAGAAAAAGAATAAAAAGAAGAACAATGACTTGAGTTTACTGTTTTTGAAGAGGAACAACAGAGTGTAACTGCTTCGAGTCATGAACAGAAAGGTGCAGGAAAGGGATCTGATATCTTGACGACTACAAACTGATATCTTGACGACTACCAAATTCTATAGTATTTTCTATACATACACTGTTATGCGAGTATGGGCAATCATAGACATGTATATTCGAAAAGTGGAATCAGTACTACGACGAACACCTAAACGATCACCGACACAGGTGAATAAATCTCATACCGTCATTGTTCACAACGTCCCGACATCCTCTTCAACATGCATATGTAGATCGTTATCACTCGAATCATTTTCGTGTTCGTGACTACCAATCGAATCCCACGGAAATGGCTTGATTAAATTCGCATCAGCAACACGCGTTTCCGTCCGGATTAGATTACCGACCCGAAGAGCGAAAACCCGGTTCAACTTAAACCGCGACGAAAGTGCCCATCACCAAAACGGAGCGCGACGCTAATCGATACTCACGAATCTTGCGTGAGCCAATTTGTTCCCACTTGTCCCTCCGCGAAGCAAGCAAATATCCCCAAGGGAAACCGAAGCGAGCAGCACCTGAAAGCCCTCCACCCCGGCGACAGATATACGACCAATGGACACATCAATTAGCCGCAGGTTCAATAAAAATGCCAATTATGCTGCGGAACAGAATGCTTTTCCGATGCACAATGGACGTGCTTCATACAAGGAGGTAAAAAAACTACGGACAAAGATTTTGACATATTTTTTATATTATTTCAAAAGATGTCTAATGTATTTTTCTCTGCAATTAAAATTAACTCAATCAAATACAAATCAAGTTTATAAAAGTACAGCTTAAAAAAGTTACGTAGTTTGTGAATAGTCCTATATGATGTTGTAAAAAAATAGTTATTTTTCGATTAACTAGTTTTGGCCAAACTTTATTTTTTCCGATCATTGTGCACTGATCGGATGCGGAAGAGGATGGCGAGGGCCGCGACGTCGAAGAATGAAAGTTATGATCATTTCTTGAGTGTATATCTAAATTCTCCGTGTCGAGTGTCGGATGTCGAATGAATATAGGGTTTCAATGCTAGTAATGGACCCCTTAGTAGCTGAAATTCATTCTAGACGCTTTTCCGCAATGATATCTCAGACGCATATACGTTTTGTGGAGTCTAACAACAAATTCAATGTTTTTATTTCATAGTACGTCTATAATACATACAAAATCATTCGATTTTTCCAGCGAAATATGCATTTGGAAAACTGTTGTCCGAATGCCTATTATGGACCCTCCCGGGGTCCATAATAGGATTGTTTACAAATTTGACGTTGCGTATTATGGACCCTCCATTTGATTCCCATGTAATCCGGCTCGCTGCCGACGAGCCTATTATGGACCCACCTGGAAATGCGTATTATGGACCCTCTTGTGTGGTTTCATTTACAAAACTGTTTAAATATCTGTATTTATGCATCTCAAACCAAATATTTTACCTGAAACTGCTGACTAACAATGTAATCGAAGTTCCGCCGGTGGATTTTCATAGGAATAAAGTTGTTTTGAGTGTTAATTTTATGTTTTTCTGTAGGGGGTCCATAATACGCAAAGGGTCCATAACCGGCATCGACTCCCTAAATGAATGTTTTTGCATTGCAATTCCGCCTGCCTGCCTGCCTGTGCCAGGGCGCGTATAGAAAGGATCACCATTCCATTGACCAAGCAGTCGGCAGCAGTAGTGGTGGAGCAACAAGTTAATTTTCATCTCACCGCACTAGACCGGTGCTGGACATGATTCTTATTGTCAAGCGAATCGTTAAAATCAATGATTTCCAATACATTCGCAGCTACCAAAACTGTAACTCTTCCATCATTAAACAAGTAAAAAGCATCTTATTAAAAAAAAAATATTAATTAATATGATGGAGCGTGTTCTTTGCTACTACTTTTGCAATTTGTCCCCGCCAATAACAATTATATCATAAATAAACTTAAATTTAAATAATGGATTGTAATTTCACTTTTGATCATATTTGACGTACCGTCGATGGGGGTGACAATGGGTCTAGGGGGTGAGATTGGGTCAAAACGGAAAAATATGATTTATGGAATATTTCAGCTAATAACACCTATATTACTAAAATTAATAATTCATATGTTAGGGAACATATTATTACACGTGAATCATCATAATATACATTTTTAGAAATAGTAGTTTTTATTTACTTTATCAATAAACTTGTATGTTGAAATTAGATAAAATTTACCACATTAAATTTCTCCTGTGCGAAGTATCACGCACGTAGTTAAACCTGTATCGTTATATTAGTAGAAGGTTGAAAGTCTTTTCATTACACTTCACACGTATTTTCCGGAATCTATTTGTTTTTTCCACAAAAATTTCATTTTTTTCGGTACGGTGTCTTAAACATCAAATATGGGGGTGAGATTGGGTCAAGTGAGAGCGATAGTAAATGATATTGCAAGTCCACATTCTTGACATTTCACGGTTCCGGGTGTTCTCTTTTTTCATAAAGATGTGTTTATACTTTCTAAATACAGCATATCTGAAACATCAAACAAGTCTACTTAAGTATTTCGTGCATTGAATAACAATGCAACGCATTTTGACAACTTCTCAAACCCGCAACTGTCTTAGAGCTACAACATCGTAAAATTTTATCAAAGGGATTTTTTTGGAATTTAATATTTATCAGTGTTTTTATATTATAGAAACATCTCACGGAAGTACAAATGAGTTGGATCGCTGAAATACTGGGATTATGACGTCAACATCTGCCTGAAATGTACTGATCGTGGAATGTCGCACCGAAATTTAACTATTTGCAAAGGTTTAAAATATTCACTGTTTCAGTACACCTTTGGGGAAACTGAATAGGCTTTATGGCAATGAGGATGCGACTTTGAAGACAATTTAAGGAAAAAAAAAAAACAAGAAAATTCAAATGAACCTGACGATAAATTTTGAGTTTACATATTTTTTCTCATAGGTCTTCATTTTTTTTTGTATAATCGTTCTTTTAAGTGGGTTTATCATACCTGTGAAACATCTTAGATATCTTTTCGTCTTGTTTGCATCGTATTTCATCAATATTTTTCAACTTTGAATGGTTTTGCAATCATATTCTCAAAAACAAGTTATTTCAATTACAGTGACCCAATGTCACCCCCTCTATGGGGTGAGATTGGGTCATTTTTCATTCACTTGTGGTGCCGCTGTGAATAAATATTTTTCTATAATTTTTTGAACAGTAGTTAATGTACCATCAAAGTACATACACACCAAATTTGAAGTTTATTGGAGTTAAATTGCGATAGTTATTCAATAAATAAATCGCACATGTCCCTTTTTGACCCATTGTCACCCCCAACGACGGTACACGCAGTCGAGAAAAAAACTACAGGGGTACATTTTTTTAACACTATGGGGTTGTGCCTATCTGATGTTTCGGAAGCTACACGGGAAACAAAATATACCCAAAATTTGTGTTTAACCCAAGGGGTGTGGCAAAATCTTAAAATCTTTTTTTACTGAAACCATTGAAATACAATTAAAAATTGAGTAAGCATTTGTCTCTAGCCGAAACTTAAGCGTTCGGTACTGAAATTAACACAAGGCTTTAGAGCCCAATTATGTTCATATTTTCGACTTCCAAATTTATTCCAGTGGACCAGTCTATAACACTCTTTCGCACAGGTGTTTCTGTGGCTGGCCTTTGTGCGCGCACACGAACTCCAACTTTGATGATCGGGTATTATACCCGACATAGAGAGAAAGGGGGGGGCTCCGGGAAGAAGATGAATGAATATTTAATTTATTCTGGATATGGTCAGAAATTGGCGGCATGAAAGATGACACTTTGCCGACCAGCCGACCCTCCCAATGACGACAAAGTGGGTGTGTGGACAGCACGAGCACGAACTTGTATGGTTGTCAATGGAATTGTAACAAATTTAGTTTCTAATGTTACGCTTTGTCGATAAAGGCGAGCCGAAACGAATTGAATGGCAAATTGGTTGTAAGTGACTTTTGCGGCACAAGTATATGATGGTTGATAATGGCCGTAATGGCTGTTGCTGGAAATATTTGAGAAAGTTGGGTAGCTATTAGACTTTAATTCTGAGCAGTGAATTTATAACAGATAATTTTATTCTTAGTGTTGAATTTGTTTAGTAAATTTCTAATAGCATTCTCATGAAATGCTTGACAGTACTGTACAGATTAAAAAAATAAATAAATAAAATAAAACAATTTGAAAAACAACCTTCGGCGATATTCTGACATATTTATAGACACAATTTTCATGGAATCCTGTACACGATCCTCGTGAGCTCCGGGATTTTTTTGTGGGCTTCGTAGCCATGCTTCGTGGCCGTGCGGTTAGTGTTACCAAGCATTTAGCCGTATCGAGTCAAGGGGTGAGGATTCGAGTCCGTAGTCTAGTGTGGTGCTTCCTTCAAAGGACAAATCCGTCCACTGGAAGCATTAACGTGTCGGTGTCTTTTTTTAATTCTCGATGAAGTCTTGGTTGATTTTTTTATATAATGGACCGATGCATGAGTTCACTAGTTGACGTTTGAGCGGTGCCATGTTATTTATGTGCAATTAGTGAATTCGACACCGCTTAAACGTCAAATTAGTGTACTCGTGCATCGGTTCATACTAGGTGAGGTTATGACAGGATCCTTGATGAACTTCTCATAAATTCTGAAGAAGATTCCTGACAAAATTGGATACTCTTTATGAGTCCAGGCAGCATACACTCCAATCTCTTTTTACAACGATTTTTTTTTAGATATCTTAATAATCATGAAGTTCAGTATCGATATTTTGTTTTTTTTTCTGATATCTCTCTGACCACTTAGCAAAATGGCGTCTTCGGTAAAGTTGTTCAACAGGTCAAACGCTATCATTATGATGTTGGACCAAATGAAAGCTAAAAATTTTAATTTTTCAAGAAAAATATAATATTTCAAAAAATTGTTTATTTTTTACATGAAAAAATCCAAAATTTCAGTTTTTTAGTGTTCTATTGTTTTGCTGTTCTTATTTTTGCATGAATGTTCAAAAAATTTTACGTTTACCGTCAAATTTTCAGCGATGTATGTTTTTTAGTTTTTACCATTTTTTTCATGAAGAAATATAAACATTTCTAGTTTTTTAGACTTCTCTTAGTTTTTTGGGATTTTTTCGGTTCTGGGACCAAAGAGGGTATTACTGTTCTCATTTTTTTCTAGAAACTTCAGAAAATTGTACGTTTACCCTCAAATTTTCGGAGATTTATGTTCTTTAGTTTTTGAGATATTTATTTTTCAAATTTAAAAATCAGGTATCCCGCAATCAGACACCCAACAGTAAGGGTTTTTTCCTCAATACCTGGTACCTCATGCAGCTTTCTTTTCATATTTTTAGATCAATCATTTGAGAATTTAATGATTCAGGTATATATACGGCACTATACCTTGTAATAGGTATGTTGCGATACATGATATGGGAATGGTTTAAGATAACATATAGTTTTGAAGTTATTGAAGGAAATATCATTTACAAAGCAAAAGTGTTAAATCCGAGGCTTTCAAAACACGAAAAAACGGAAATTTTTGATTTTTTGTTCATGTTAAAAAAACAATTTCTGTGAATTTTTATATTTTTCTCAAAAAGTCAAAATCTTTGCCTTTCATTTCGTCCAAGAAAATTGAAAATCAGTCAAGCGGTTCAAAAGTTAAGGATAAGGATATCAATTCTGAAATATAATTTTATACAAATTCTTACAGATTTATGGTGTTTGTCATGTATGTTATGACTTAAACACTTTGTAGGTAATTTTTGTTTCTATAAATTCTGTATTTAAATGAATAAATAAAAATTCCACGTTCTCTATTAACATTATCCATTCAAGTTGTATCCTCAGTGATGACAAACAGTAATTTGTTTGTGTATTTACAGATACATTAGGGGCCATTCAAAAATGACGTCCATCATTCGGAGCAGGAGGGAGGGGCTACGATAGTTTGACAATGCAAGTATTAGGTATTGGAGAAAGCGTGACAGACGGGGGGAGGGGGGTCACGAAATCCCGAAAAACGATGGACGTCATATTTGAATTTTCCCTTATCATAGGAACCCATAAACCGAAAATACACTTTTGATTATATGAAAAACTATAGAGTGATGTGCTAGTATCCATCGTATTAAGCTTTGATCAGTGAAAATCTGCAATTCTCCCAGTATTGCGGTGAATGATGCAGATACAAACCGATGCCAAACAATTCTTTCCAAAGACGGCTTTTGCATTGGAGTGATTCCAAGCAACAGCACCAAAATTTGGTAAATTTTTTAATTCATTTTTTTCTATTGAGCTGAAACTTTGCACAGTTTTCCAGTTCCATCTAAATCGTCATTTTCCGATATCAAATCTTCATGTTGAGTCACGACTAACTTTTCAAAAGGGTGTATGTGAAAATGGTTCAAAAATATTCAAAAAGCTGCACAGCAAAAACGGTTCGTTCGATTGTTAGACAACTAAAGAAACAAAGTTAGACAACTAAATAAAGATTCCAAAAAAAATACACACAGTAAAAAAAAAATTTTTTTTGCATTAAAAAACATAATTTTTGACACAAAAACTCAAATATCTCAAAACCCTATCGGAATACCAACGTAACTTTTTGAGGGAAAACGGTCCATTATATTAGCTATCTACCATAAAAATTTGGTGATGGTAAACCAATAAACAAAAAAGTTATGACATTTCAAACATGTCACAATTTTCACATTTAGTAAAAAAAAAAAATTTTTTTTTTCGGTGTAGATTATTACGGGAACCGCAGTTTGTTGCTGATTTTATTGTTAAGGGCCTTGCGTGAATTAAACAAGTCGTTTTCATGTATTCATTAGTATTATGTATATTATATGTATAAATATTATATGTATATGTATATATGTATAAATTAAAATGAATTAACAGATCACACGAAAATAATTTTTTTTTTACCAGGATATTTTTTTTTAGAGTATGATCGATGAGTTTCTAAATGTTATATATAAACTTTAAAAGTTTTGGATTTGGGTATGCGTTATGAGATCATGAAAACATTTTATTAATACTTATTTATTTATTTATTGTTATTCAATTTTTTTACAATATCGAACACTTTTGCATCATTATCAGTACAGTTCGAGTATAGTTTTGCTTTAATTCTATTTTCTGACAATGGAATGAAACAGTGAAATTTTTGGGTTCCTTGGATGGTTTTCGCGTTATTATATTGCTCGCTGAGCTCTGATGCCGTTAATTCGTACTCTTCAGTAGTAGTAAAACAAAATGATAATTTTGTTAAATCTTCTTCTTTTCTGCGATTCGCCCAATCAAATAGTTCTTTTGCAGTTTTAATTGGATGCTCACGTTCTTTGGCTAAACTTGCTCTTGTGGCCATGCGCTTTATGGTTCCTCCAATAGCATCACAAGGACCTTTGCCATGTGACGTAGCAAAGAAATGCCATTCTGCATCAATTCCGTACTTTGATTTAAATTGACATAGGCTCGAAAAATTCTTACGGTTTTTGTACTGCGATGCTGCTCCATCAGACATAAAATATATCTTTCTGATTTCTTTATCCTTATCAACGCGTAAAAAGTTAATCATTTTGGCAATTAACAAATTTACAGATACTGAGTCGTGTCTTAATTCTTCGGAAATTCGATGTTGACCTTCTGGATGCACTCATCTTCTGATTGATTTGTTGAAACAGATGTCGCTGATGGTACCGTGGCAAGACTATCTGCACTTGGTACTTCTGGTAACTCCTCAGTTGTTGTCGGTGCATCTAGTAATTCCTCAGTTGTTGTTGTTTTCGAACTTCCTGCAACCTGATGTACAGATTGCCCGTTTGTCAACGTTTAAACGGCAGGACGTACAAATGCGTAAATTTGTATTCAATGTAGACATTGAGGCATAACCAGCCGCTTTCAGTTTATCTATGGTGCTTTCGGTGAGATTTCGTAGCTCTTTCGAACACTTTTTTTCTGCAAACGGCCTGCAACAGTTGAGAAAGCGACTACTCATGTTGCTCGTTAGATTTTAATAAACAAAATCACTTTTAAGTTTTTACTGACTAGTTTGGTGTCGTTTGCTTGACTGAAGAAAAATTTTACAATTAAATCTTTTATAACCATAGTGGTAGTATATTTTTAGCTTTTTCGTGAGTATGTTCATGGTATGTACCTATCATGTTTTTGATGTTGTTGAAGTTACTCGCTTTCTCCCAAATATGATTGACAAAGTCTATTCTCTACCAAGGCGGGTCTATACCCAGGTGTAATCAGATTTTAACTTTGTGGAGAAAACCAGCGCCGAGAAAACCGACCTGCTTTACGTATACTAGATCACCTGGGTATAGACCGCCTTGTTCTCTACGAGGTAAACTTTTTGCAGGTAAACTAGTCGTATACCTGTATAGAAAACTTTTTTTGTAGCTTTTGTCTTCAATATTAGATTTCTCATAGGTTTCTTTTATCAAAAGGTTTCAACACTATTGAGAGAATTTTTCTTCAGTTACGTACAATAAAAAATATGACACTATCAAGACTTTAGATCACAACACTGGATCGCGTCTATCTTTCTAATAGATGCTATAATAGTTATGAATAATTAAATAAAATATCATGAAAACAACTTGTTAACCTCATGTGGTACCCTTAAAAAAAAATTTAGCAACAAACTGCGGTCCTAAAAAAAATTAACAATGAAAAAAAAAAAATTTCACTAAGTGTCAAATTTGTGAAATATTTGAAATGTCATAACTTTTTTGTTTATTGGCTTACCATCACCAAATTTTTATGGTAGATAGCTAATATAATGGACCGTTTTCCCTCAAAAATTTACGTTGGTATTTCGATAGGGTTTTGAGATATTTGAGTTTTTGTGACAAAAATGATGTTTTTTAATGCAAAAAAAAATTTTTTTTTTACTGTGTGTATTTTTTTTGGAATCTTTATTTAGTTGTCTAACTTTGTTTCTTTAGTTGTCTAACAATCGAACGAACCGTTTTTGCTGTGCAGCTTTTTGAATATTTTTGAACCATTTTCACATACACCCTTTTGAAAAGTTAGTCGTGACTCAACTTGAAGATTTGATATCGGAAAATGACGATTTAGATGGAACTGAAAAACTGTGCAAAGTTTCAGATATTTTTGAAATGGTCGATCAGAATCGACTTGCATGCCTCCGTGGAATCCCTCATTGTACAATAAGATTTTGATGAATCTTGATCGTCGTATTGGAAATAATGTAATGTAACTGCATCTTGCCGTACTCTCAATTCGTCGTATCGGTTTCATTTCTGTCGCAATCAGTTTCCAGATTTGTCTCACAACCTACGGCTCACTGTGATATAGTGAGTGGTCAAAATATAAAATATCAACGCTATTATAAAATGTTTTTTTTTTCAAAGACAATTTACACCGTCTTCAGCCAAAGGCTGCACAGACTGAGCAATCACGAACATTAGGCAACGGACAACACAAAACACTCAGTAGTCCAGTGATGAATTTTTCATTTTGACGAAAAGTTTCCACCGACTGGAATTGAACCCACGCTTCGTGGCACAATACGCCTGAACGGCTGACGCCGCTAACCGCACGACTACGAAGCCCACTAGAATATATAGATCTACGGGCATCTTTCTCTGTTCTTTCAGCATGATAGAATATATTAATTTGCTTTAAAATTCATTGTTCGCCATCAAAATTCAGCTCAAACGTATTAACACAATTCCTTTTGACCGAACAATTTTGACATTTGCTCACAGTGCAGCGAAAACAACACAATCAAAGGAACCTTTTTTTTAAGCCAAGCATTGCGCACACATTGATGCGCACATGCTTTTTTTTTCTCAGTACGACGGATTGAACTTTGTTTACATTCTCAATTTTACGTGGTTGTCGTAAATTATAGTACTTTTACGGCGTGTGATTGGAATGGAATCCTCCAGTGAAAAAGTGCGAAGGTTTTCCATAGTGAAATTAGGTGCCCGGTGAACTAAGTCACACAGGGGGCGGGAAGAAACTTTTATCATAAAGTGGTGTGACTGGTGTCGATCGCTAATAGTTTATCTCAAATCATGTTCGTCCAAGCGACATCGGTGGAAAAGTGCAAAGTGGATAATTGAACTGAAGTTATTTATCAAAATACAGTAGTTTTATTGCATTTTTAGTGTACAAGTGTACGAACCATATCAGCTTTCACAAAATTAGCCTTGTAAAATGAAACTATGTTGCAGGTAAGTTGGAATATCCGCCGTAGTGGAACATTTTAAGTTTGATACGACAAATAATAGCGCTTACGACGAAGTAGAACGAGACCCTAGGTGTATTCAAAATGAATCGTTATGCTATTTTTCAAATGCAATCGATAGCTAAGATATGTATTCTCGGCAGTTTAAGCCGATGCCGCGCTTCGTTTGTAATTTTCTCGGACATCAGCAGGCAAATTCCGTGTTTATCTGTTTACATTTATGCGTTACTCAAATTTCTATCGATTTACACCGACAGACTTGTCAAAATGCTTTTGGAAACCTTTTTACAACGCTGCAAACATCTCTTGTCAGTGTGACTATTGTCGGCAACCTCATTCTCTTCGGCAACTTTCCCATAAGAGCTGGTGAATCTCTTCGGCAGCTCCAAAACAGCCGCATTTTGAGGCATGTTAATTTTGATTGATGGTATCTCTAGCGATATTGTTTGTTCAGTTTCGTGAATCTCGTCAGCGGAAAGCGGGCAGAACAAAGAAACATCTGAGTGTTTTCATTGATGTGTTTCGATAGAAAAATACTGTGTTTTTATCGTTTGAAATTTGATTGCCGACAATAGTCGTATGGTGCCGAAGCCGTAAGTCTCCCTATCAGTACGTGTTTTAAAAATATAAATGAAAATATCGTTTTGATTCGAAATCCGGACACCTAAGCATCTAGACAGTTTCAGCTCAATATTTTTCAATGAATTTCTTGTCAAGGGATGAAATATTTTGTTGTAGTATAAAAACAACTGTCTTTTGAGAGCAATAATGCATTAAAAATAACGAGTAAT
The DNA here is from genome assembly GCF_002204515.2 of Aedes aegypti. Classification (NCBI taxonomy): domain Eukaryota; kingdom Metazoa; phylum Arthropoda; class Insecta; order Diptera; family Culicidae; genus Aedes; species Aedes aegypti. The sequence continues at coordinate 48,516,616 of NC_035109.1, read as the reverse complement.
AGGGTATAAGCCACTAATAATACATTAAATGTGTGGCATATCTTGCTTCGAAACCCAGACACTGAATAATGCATGCTTCGTATCCCAGCATGCTTCGTATCCGGACACTCTGGAATTATAAATAAATCCTTTGAATTTTATGTATTCATGCGAAAAAAAAAATCTCTGTCGCGTTAAACGAACAACAAAGAGATTTGATACAGTTATGAAAAAACCTTTCAATGTACAGTGAAACCCAATAAATAAACTTCAGACAAGAAATAACAGTTCACGCTAAGATGTGATTGTACGTGAAATTTAAAGCCTCTATGATCTGATCAGCTGACGCATAGAAATGAATAACACAAATTGATTATAGTATAATGAATTCTGTAAGCATTCAAGTGTATAAAAAGGTTTGTCTTTTTTAAATAGAATTTTTCAATAGAATTAGTCAAACTGAAACGCGAATTGAATTCCATGAGTTGAAGCTATATTCAGTACCGTAATTTCGTGTGAAATTGATCATTTTTCACGGTTTTCCTTGTCTGTTTTCTATAATGTTGACAATTCCAAACAACCAAGTATATGAAAACAAGTACCGTAAACCGGGGGCAAATTGATCACAGGGGTGAATTTGATCAGGTCGGTACCAAAACACATTTCCTTCCAAGCATGCAGGAGGTTTCATTGGCACAACAGACATTCCATGTTTTCTAGTTTATAGTTGTCTTATGATGATTTTGTACTATTTCATTATTATAAGGGTCAGTTTTGCTTAGAAATATTCACACTTTTTGAAGGTGTATGCAATACAGTTGGAAATGTCTGTGCCAAACAATCCACTGGTGCTATGCCTATATGTTAACTTCGAGTGTTTAAAATGTGGTGTAAGCTCAAGTATGAACTACTGAACTTATTTTTGATATCATACAGCATAGCAAATATAGTTTCTTGCTAATAAAGCCATTTAATCTCGAATAGTGTGCTAATTTCAAGGGAAATTGCCTACATTTAGGCGTGTTAGGCAGATATTCAAAGTTTAATTTTACAATAAACTGATGGAATACTCGAGTTATAAGAATTTTGACATCATTTTCAGATTCAGGATATCCAAATTTAGTAGACAGAGAAATTTTTAATTCTAAAATCTGCTTTGTGATATGCTGATCAATTTCGCCCCAATGTGTCATTTTAATTTTTTGATATTAAAACTATTTTTATGATATGTTAAATATTATTTCATGAAAAATCAATATCTTAAACTGATAAAGATCAATAGAGTACTGGTTTTGTCGAAATTTATATGACAATATTTGAATTTTGAAGGATAACAAAACAAAAAGTTGTAAAATTGTGATCAATTTGCCCCCGGATTACGGTACAACGGGAGGTTCATTGGCTCGTGTACCAAAATTTCCCAACAAATGTGATTTTATTGCTAAAAATCATCTCCAAAATAAAAAATAGCGGGATTCCGTTTCGGGGTGAAATTGATCACTTGCCAACATGATTGTTGTTATTTTTCAAAACAACTTTACCTACTGAACTTAAGTTCTCAGAATCCAAATATGCTTGCCAAATTCTAAACAATACATTATTCATAGAAATAATAAATGATTAAATTTAACCCTTCAGTCGTCGCGCGTTTTGCCACCGTCTGAACCACCACGTTGATGCTGTGTACGAAAAGCGAGGTTTTGTCGCAACAGTTTTTTTTTTTTTTTTTTTTTTTTTTTTTTTTTTTTTTTTTTTTTTTTTTTTTTTTTTTTTTAATTTCTTTATTAGTATTATTCCAAACATTACATTCATTATTTCTTATATCTAGGTGTTCTGTGTTATTAGACACCACTATCATCCTAATTTGGTAAAACAAATCTTAGATTTTATTAACATTTTGTTAACAACATATTACATTTCATTTGCCGTAGCAGTTCAGATTTTTTACAGGTGAGTTGATTTCACCTGCTTATAAGAGAAAAAAAAAAGTTTTTAATATACTTAACCTAACTTAACCTAAACATATAACGCATTAATCGTGGCAATAGAAGATTGTAACGATTTTTGCCTGAAATTATTGATTATTTTATTTGACATTTGTTCCAATGTTTCAACATTGGATATCCTATGTAACTCATTGGTACTATACCAGGGAGGAAGCCTCAGAATCATTTTCAAAATTTTATTTTGAATTCTCTGCAGAGCTTTCTTCCTGGTATTACCACAGCTAGTCCATATTGGTACAGCATACAACATGGCTGGCCTGAAAATTTGTTTGAATATCAAAAGCTTGTTCTTAAGACAAAGTTTTGATTTTCTATTGATAAGGGGATAGAGACATTTTACATATTTGTTACATTTGGCTTGAATACCCTCAATGTGATTTTTGAATGTTAAATTCTTATCAAGCATGAGTCCTAGATACGTAACTTCATCTGACCAATTTATTGGAACCCCTCTTATCGTGACAACATGTCTACTTGAAGGTTTCAAATAAAGAGCTTTTGGTTTATGTGGGAATATTATTAGTTGAGTTTTGGAAGCATTAGGTGAAATCTTCCATTTTTGCAAGTATGAAGAAAAAATATCCAAACTTTTTTGCAATCGACTACAGATGACACGCAGGCTTCGTCCTTTGGCGGAGAGGCCTGTGTCATCCGCAAACAAAGATTTTTGACATCCCTGAGGTAACTCAGGTAAGTCAGATGTGAAAATATTGTATAATATTGGTCCCAAAATGCTGCCTTGGGGAACACCAGCTCTTACAGGAAGTCTTTCAGATCTGGAGTTCTGATAATTAACCTGAAGTGTACGATTTGACAGATAACTTTGAATTATTCTAACAATGTATGTTGGAAAATTAAAATTTTTCAATTTTACAATCAAACCTTCATGCCAAACACTGTCGAATGCTTTTTCTATGTCTAGAAGAGCAAGACCAGTAGAGTAGCCTTCAGATTTGTTGGAACGGATCAAATTTGTTACACGTAAAAGTTGATGAGTGGTCGAATGTCCATGGCGGAATCCGAACTGTTCATTGGCAAAAATTGAATTCTCGTTGATGTGGGCCATCATTCTGTTCAAAATAACCTTTTCAAAAAGTTTACTGATGGAGGAATGCAAACTGATTGGACGATAGCTAGAAGCTTCTGCAGGATTTTTGTCTGGTTTTAAAATTGGAACAACCTTAGCATTTTTCCATTTGTCAGGAAAATATGCTAATTGAAAACATTTGTTAAATATATCAACTAAAAATGATAAGCTACTTTCTGGAAGTTTCTTGATGAGGATGTAGAAAATTCCATCATCGCCAGGAGCTTTCATATTTTTGAATTTTTTAATAATAGTTCTCACTTCTTCCAAATCAGTCTCCCAGGCATTTTCGAAAACGTTCTCTTGATTGAGAATATTTTCGAACTCCTGAGTAACTTCATTTTCAATTGGACTAGTAAGTCCTAAATTAAAATTGTGCGCACTTTCAAACTGCATAGCAAGTTTTTGAGCTTTTTCGCAATTAGTTAGTAATAATTTGTTTTCCTCTTTCAATGCCGGTATAGGCTTCTGAGGTTTTTTCAAGATTTTAGATAATTTCCAAAAGGGCTTAGAGCCGGGGTCCAATTGAGAAATTTCATTTTCAAAATTTTTGTTTCTTAAATCTGCAAAACGTTTCTTGATTTCTTTCTGCAAATCCTGCCATATAATTTTCATAGCAGGATCACGAGTGCGTTGAAATTGCCTTCTCCTCACGTTTTTAAGACGGATCAAGAGATTAAGATCATCGTCTATAATCACGGATTCAAATTTTACTTCACATTTTGGAATTGCAATGTTTCTGGCTTCAACAATGGAATTTGTTAAAGTTTCAAGAGCATTGTCAATATCAATTTTAGTTTCTAAAGAAATGTTAACATCAAGATTAGAGTCAACATACGTTTCATATATATTCCAGTCGGCTCGAAAATAATTGAAAGTGGAGCTGATAGGATTGAGAATCGCTTCATGCGATATTTGAAATGTAACAGGGACATGATCAGAATCAAAATCAGCATGAGTAATCAATTTGCTACAAAGATGACTAGAGTCGGTTAAGACCAAGTCAATCGTAGATGGATTTCTAGAAGAGGAAAAACATGGAGGACTATCAGGATATTGAATTGAGAAATATCTTGAAGAGCACTCATCCAATAAAATTCTGCCGTTGGAATTACTTTGAGAATTATTCCATGACCGATGTTTGGCATTAAAGTCACCAATGACAAAAAATTTTGACTTATTGCGAGTTAATTTTCGCAAGTCAGTTTGAAGCCAATTAACTTGCTGTCCAGAGCATTGAAAAGGCAAATAGGCAGCTATGAAAGTATATTTACCAAACTGTGTTTCAACAGAAACACCTAAAGTTTCAAAAACTGTAGTTTCAAATGACGAAAACAGTTGATGTTTTATACGCCTATGAATGATGATTGCAACTCCCCCACATGCCCCATCAAGTCGATCATTACGATAAACAAAAAAGTTAGGATCTTTTTTAAATTTGGATCCAGGTTTTAAATAAGTTTCGGTAATAACTGCTATATGCACGTTATTAGCTGTAAGAAAATTAAACAGCTCGTCCTCTTTACCATTCAGAGAACGAGCATTCCAATTTAAAATATTTAAATTATTATTTGGATCCATTAGAAAAACGTAATCCAATAACAATTTTATTTGTAAATTTTACACCTACTTGGACTGCTTCAGTCATAGTGGTGGCTTTGAACATTGCATCAATCATTAGATTCAATTGTTCAGTTAGAAAATTAAAATCAGAGGCAGACATATCATCTGATGATTTCCCATTGGAATTTTCGGTAGACGAAGAAGCGGGGTAGGAGTTACCTGTGGCGGTAGGGTTTTTTCCATTTGATTTGAAACAAGTAGAATGGGTACTCATGGAACGAACAGGGGAAGAGTTCAAATTACCTGCTACGATATCGGCAAAGGATTTACCGTGGGTAGATACATTCGAAATTGAAAGATTCGAACGGCTACCCGACGGATTAAAATTTGTTTGTGAATGAGCATGATTATGATCTTCCTGGTGGGTATGATTCCTAATCAAGCGATCGTTAACTGAAAAATGAGCATTGTTCGATACTCTACCAGGCAAATTCCGGAAACGACCGTTATCGTAACGGATATTATCCTTCATCTGCTTGGCACGAGCCTCAACGACTCTTTTGCGTGAAATGCATTCCCAAAAGTTAGCTTTGTGAGGGCCCTTGCAATTGGCGCATTGAAATTTTCTGGTATCTTCTTTCACAGGACAGTCGTCCTTAGCGTGAGAAGAACCTCCGCAAATCATGCATTTAGCATCCATGCGACAATTTTTTGTACCATGACCCCACTTTTGGCACCGACGGCACTGAGTGGGGTTCTGGTAATTTCCTCCAGGTTTCTGGAAATGTTCCCACGTCACAAGGACATCGAACATAAGTTTAGCTTTTTCTAAAGCTTTAATATTATTTAGTTCTTTTTTGTTAAAGTGAACTAAATAATATTCTTGAGAAAGCCCTTTCCGAACAATGCCAGATTGGGTTCTCTTTTTCATAATGATTACTTGGACTGGGGAAAATCCAAGTAAATCATTTATTCCATTTTTGATCTCTTCAGGTGACTTATAGTCACTTGAGAGACCTTTCAAGACGACTTTGAACAAACGTTCAGTTTTGTCGTCATAAGTAAAAAATTTATGCTTCTTCTCTTCAAGATATCTGAGAAGAAGTTTGCGATCTTTAAGAGTTTCCGGCAAAACGCGACAGTCTCCTTTCTTTGCGATTTGGAAGGAAACCTTGATTCCCCTAATGGAGTTCAAGATCTCCTGCCTAAATCCCCCAAATTCGGAACAACTGACCACGATAGGCGGCACTCTTTGCTTCCTCACTTGAATCAAAGAGCCTGGGCTAGAGGCTGCTTCGATTTGGTGTTCGGTAAATTTGTCTAGAGCATCGAACTGATTGCTCATTTCAATACAATTATTCATTTCACCCTTGGAAGAAACTTCGCATTTCGGGGAAGCGTCCTTTCTTCCATTCTTGCCACGTGTAGTGACAGTTTTAAAACCCACTTTTTTGGAAGGAAGTAGTGAATTCAGAGATTCACCCTTCCTTTTGTTAGTTGTTGATACCATGTTTAGTTAATAAACGAGAAAGACGTGACCTTCGAGAGGTTTTTTCCCTAGACGGTGTCCAAGAAGGATTACCACCGCTAGCTTTCGCCAACGGGTCCAACGAAAAATCGAAGGCACGGGTCCAAACAAGGATCGTAAAGGGATCAATAGTAGAAAAAATAGTACTGAAAAGTACTGTTTAAGTAGCACTGAAAAGTACCGTTTTTAATTTTAGCACTGAAAAGTACTGTTTTATTGCTTTAGGTAGTTTTTAAGAAAACTTCCAAGAGCAGAGAGAATTCGTGTACGCACAGCACGAAGGTACGATGCGCACTCTTTGTCGCAACAGTTGTGCAAAATACAACAGCGCGACGACTGAAGTGTTAATGAATTACGCGGAAAACGCCTAAATGTAGGCAATTTTCCAATGAATTTTGTGATATCGAACAGAAGTTTGGTTTGGGAATATATTTTATGCTTCCTCTCAAACTTTCAGATTAATACCATGTTCAAAACCTTGTTTAGAACAAGACATTTTTGGATATTTGTCTATACTGCACCTTACATGATTTTGAGATTTTACATTATTTTCATATTAATAAGCATTCTATAACGCAAAAAACATCACAGCACACAATTCGATTCCATTGTGCTCCATTAGGAAGAAATAAAATCGTGTGCCACGATGGTAAATTTCACCCTACTGATGATTTGACCCGAATTCACGGTACCCCACTGAACGAGGATAGCACTTTTTTTAAATATTGATTCCTTACCTGTTTTTGCTCAGCATGGATTTATTTACTTTCAATGAAATGAAAAATATGAGTCAAATATTAACAGCACCATCACTAAATGTAGTGCAGGACTAAACGACCATTTAAGGACCGTCCATTTTATGAAGTGGACACTTTGTTTATGTTATATCTTTTTTATCTATGAGCAATTCTCACTGAAACCAGGCCGCCATCGGCACCCATCGTTAGAATTCCAATTTTATGTCACTGATCGCTAGTTTTCGATAAAACTTAAGGGTGGTCCTTTCTGTTTTCTCAAATTGGTAGATCCCTCGTACGCCAGCTAGCTGAACAGTTTGCGTAAAAGCCCATTTTTTGATAAATCTTGGGTATTTCTTCACGTTATATGTCTCATATTTCGCTTGGAACACATAGCAATCTTAGTGAGATCGTAAAGAGAAAGGATATAGCTTTCATTTAAACTTGAAAAAAATTAAGCGGCCATTTTGAATTTTGCCGCCATTTTGAATTTTGTTAGAAAAATCGTTTTTTCCCCCATTAGCGCACCGCTAGTTTTGAATTCTGAGATCACCATCAGAAAGCTGAGGAAAAATTGCGTAAGATAGGCTACAGAAACTAGGTGAGCAATGGTATTTACCCTATCAAATTAACGATTTTCTAAATCATGTTATACGATTTTGACGTATATGGCGAGTGCAATCAATACAAACATCATTTTTTTTGTACAATAAAGAAACACGTTTTCAATCGTTGGTGTATTATTTGAGATAGATGAAGAATAAGACTATTATTTTGAGTGATAAAATCTGGCGGCCATCTTGGATTTTGACGCCATCTTGATTTTAAGTAGAAGAATGAATTTTTCACCTTGATAGCACTCAGCATGTCGAATGTAGAGGCTACCAATATAATAATTATATTATTCTTCATTTTCCTGACGTTACGTCCCTACTGGAACCGGGCCTGATACTCAGCTTTATTAGTTATAAATCCAGGTTATTAAACAGGAATTTTCTTATATAATGCGATTTCGGACAAGAGAATAATTCTTCGACATATCTTTGAGTTTTATAAAAGTAATAATGAATAAATAAATTCAATAAATAAAAACCGTCCAAAAACATAGATTGTATTAAACAAACATTTTTTTACCATATGCATTGTTGTTCATTGAATGAAGTTTATAGTTTGCGCGTCGGGACATTAGCAAGTCTTGTGGTAATATCTGTAGTTTTAACGTAGAACATTGACAAAAGTGCATTAATTTCAAATGGAAATCTTAAATTTTGAAGCAAAACAATTGAAGCAATTCAATAGCAGTTGAATGATTTTTGACCATCTCAGTGTTCATCATGTTGAATTATGAGGCCTCCGTTAAAAAATAATCAGATTCTATCTTTTTTATATTATCTGAGCTGTTCAACTGATTGTTCATTTCTAACAATGGTTTTAGACCAATTAAATGAAAGAAATAATGCTATTTTTCAACTAGAAAATATGCAGAAGAATCAATCAGGTAGCAAATAAGCGTTAAAAAATCCTATTTGATAATTTGTTTTCAAAGCTATTTAAGCTGAGGGGCTGACTCTGTTCCAGTAGGGACGTAACGTCAGGAGAAAGAAGAAAAACAAGAAGAATGAGAGTAACGTTAGAACTAAAGTCAACACGTTGAGTGCTAACAAGGTGAAAACTCGTTCTACCACTTCAAACCAAGATGGCGTCAAAATCCAAGATGGCCGCCAGATTTTTTGACTCAAAATAATACTCCTATTCTTCATCTGTCTCAAATAATATCCAGCTTTTTACGCTAGCTATAAAACAACAGGGGGTGATTCAATATTGCCATTTCTTGCCAACAGTTTTTAGGTTTTCAGTTCAGTCTTAGTAGGCTGTAATTAGTGTTTGTTGATTCAACTGTCAAGAATTTTCACTTGTTTCAGAATTTCTTCGTATTCAAATTTATGTTTATAACTTGACTTTGTTTCATTTAATAACGTTTCAATTATATAATTTTAGGTGCCTAATCAAAGGAATTGACTGGACTTCTAACGTATCATTGGCGTTGCATTGGTAATCTCTGGAATATAGATACAGCCCTTTCCGTGACCCTTGTAGTTTTTTCCAAGACAGATGCTGTTTATCGATACCGCCCCTCTGTGCGTAATCATTGCAGCTGAATTTTGGAAAAGTTTGGTATCGGAATCAATGATTTTGGGAGGATTGAGCTCGTCGAAATAAAAATTGAGGACAAAACAAGAGTTAATGATGGAATTATATATGTAATTTGATATTGACTATTAGAATAAGTCATTAGCACTATTAAACGTACGGACTGTCATAATTAATTTAAGGGCTGATAACTTTTGACCAGGTTTAACTATAGAGACAATCCAAGGTAGAGGAAAACTGATCGAGATTAGACTGCATCTATGGCTAATAAGCAGCGCATGGTTGAGCAGTTTTCGATGTCCTTGTCGTGTTTTTTCAGTGACATGTTCTCAAGAGTTATACTATATTTCGCTTCAATATGTCGCTTAAATAGGCTTGTAGCAATATTCTACACATCCATTTTGTTCAAAATTATCAATTTTCGTTTTGAACGGCATACTAAAACATGATTGGATACCGATGCGCTAGTTGTAATAATAAATCAATCAGTATTGAGTCCGTCCGTAGATCCTATTTGTCTCAATATGCTATTTTAAATTGCTCGATTATCAACCTGAAAATGAAGGAAAAGCGCGAATAATGAAGAATACATAAATAAATACTTCTCTGATTATGAATGCCGGAAAATAAAAGTGAACATTTTTGACAAACAAATTCGTTGTCAACATTGAAAGTTAACCACAAAGCTTGCTTTGATTGAGCTATAAAAAATTATAGTGTAGGCAAGCAATGTTAGAAGGGGGTGATTCATTATTTTATAAATCTTTAACTTTAAAGATTAAACAAAAACAGAATTTGAGCTACTGAACAACTCTGCCGAAGACACCATTTTTCTAAGTGATCAGGCTAATGAGATATTTGCGAAACAAATGCTTTATGCTCACTAGCGCCGCCTAGTGGCAAAATTTTGAATCAACTAGCTCAAACAATGATAGTCCTTGAGTTACCGAACAACTTTGCCGAAAACGCCACTTTCTAAGTGGTCAGGATCATGAGATCTGGGAAACAAAAGCTTAATGCTCACTAGCGCCGCCTAGTGGGAAAATCCCGAATTTGTTGGCTATAATAATGATAGCCCATAAGCTACTGATTAATTTTGCCGAAGACGTCATCTATCTAAGTGGTCAGACACCTGAGATATTCGCAAAACCAAGGGTGTTGTACAAAGTACAACGCGCGACTACTCGCGTTACAAAAATTCGCGCGACGACCGAAAGGTTAACGTTCAACGCTTCGTCATCGTAATCATCGTCATCATCGAAACTTCGAAAGCAGTTATTCTGTTCAAAACTTAAAATTATTCGATGAAAATGTGTTCACTGTGTTTCGGTTGGAGAATAGAATACAATGAACTCATTTTCCTGTGAGTATTCTTGATCTTGAAAGAAAAAACTGCTTTTGAAAATTCCGAAATCAATGACGGATCCTGCCCCTTAAGTTTTTAACAATAATTTTACCAGGTTACTATGATGAAAATTATAACATCATGTAGAACTTAAAATTAGGCATCGATTCGTATATAATTATTTAAAATTAAAGTTCATATGTTTGTTAAAAATAGCTAGAGTGTCCGGCTCTCGAAGCGTCCGGGAATTCTATGCAAAACGGTATGACAAAATGAAGAAATATTTAGATTTTCTTCCATAAGACTATCAAAGTTACCCCGTTTTTCGGTACCGTAGTCCGGGGGCATATTGATCACAATTTCACAACTTTTTGTTGTGTTATCTTCCGGAATTCAAATATTGAGCGTTTTGCACCTTATTAGACTACTGTGCTAGGGTTACCATATTTGCTTTCATCGGAAAGAGTACTTTTTTCAAGCTCTGTAAAAGAGTACTAAAGAGTACACTTAGCCTATCTTGAAAAATTGATATCGCACTTTATACTTGCGTGACTGTCTTAATTTTGTTGAGTTGACATTTTTTGTTTAATTTTCATATTTTAAAGTCGTTGATCGCACTGCCCGTATCGATAATCAAAAGCAAAATAATAAAAAAAAACATGGGAATAAAAATCGCAATTATTTTCGTCTATAAATTACAAACAACTGTCGAATTCCTATTTAAGCTATTCCCGCATTTTATTCACAGTTAAATTTTTAAGAGAGCTTTAGCAGATTGAACATTGACTTTGTGAAAATGTAAATAAAATATTTTTTATAATGACGTGGATTGCACAAAAAGCCGTTCGGTTCTTTAGAGTATTGGCTTTCATAAAAGGTTCGTTTCCAGAAGAAATGTCTTTAATTTCAGTTTCATTTTCACTTCACACTTTTTAATTAATAGTAGCTTAACTGATTCAATAGTTCACATTTGTATTTTCAATAAATACTTCATTTTACTGTTGAACCTCTGCATTCCCACACCTCGTTAAACGATTGCATTGCCAAAAGTTTGGGCCCAAAACATTGTGATTTTTTGTAAAAAGTGCCAGAATAGAATTGGTTAAATTATTCATAATAAGTTGACTATTTCTTAACATAAGTATCGTTTGGTAACTTATTGCTCTGTGAAATGAGATAAATTGGTGGATCATCTGTGCTATCATTTGAAAGAGCTTAGCCTCCCAAGTAACATTATTAGCTGAATACCAGTTTATTCAGCTGAAACATGCTTTAAAAAGGTTTGTTTAAATCGTATTTAACAAAATATGTTATTTGTCCGGCTGATTACTTCAATTCGTTCGTCAATTCTCAGTGATATCTTGAAAAGAGTACGCTTGAGCCCTTTTAGCAAAAAAGAATAGTACATACATTTTTTAAGCAAAAAAGAGTACATGTACTCTAAATAGAGTACGTCTGGTAACCCTATACTGTGCAGAAAATATTTGCACAGTGAACATTTGCACACCTCACACATACACTTACATTACAGTTTGACGACTGCTTCGATACTAACTTTTTTCATCTTTGTTTTGATTTTGTGCGAATGATAAGCGTAACATAATTGACTTATCAACCGGTGAACTAAATTCACTCGGCTCAAGAATGCAAACCGAATATTGCCAGATACACCGCCGGAAGAATGCTTCAGTACCCAGAGAATTTATATCTTTAGATGACGAATTCAGTTCGTTCCTCAATCCTCAACGTGGAGTACTTGGGTGAATCGATAGACAACGACGAAGGTCAAGTTGCTTCGGGTTTATTTCTTATCGCTGAAAATGTCATTTTTGACACCCACCCAAACTCATTTGCAATACTTTTTGTATGGATATTCTCCTAAAACTGAATGGGAATTAAATAACTTGAGGACACCCACCAATCCCTTTAGCTTTATGAAATTTGTGAATGGGCCTCTGAAAGTTCTTCCGCTAGTCGGAATACTTAATCGCCAATCGATTACTTCCTGAATCTGGCAACGGGAAACGAATCTGATTTAGAAAACGACAATAAAGCTCATTGGGGAGTTTCTCAAGCTTCCCAATGATCTTTACGAGTGCTGGCAATTAGTTGCCGTTCGCGATTTCAAGGACCATTCGTTGGGAGATGAAGTATGTTGATGGGATGTAGCTGGCAATACGGTGGATTTTCTTTTAACACCAATACTGGTTGCTTTCAAATAAACATAACGATGAAAGAGCATCGATGCAATCTATTTGACTGCTTTGAATTGTTTTTAAACGTCATGAATAGCTTTCAAAGCATACGCCTGCTGATGTTAGTGAGTGTGCAAATTGTATCTAGCACATGAACAATTTCATTAGAATCTAAAAATTCGTGCAATGGTCAATAACGTAAAAAGGAAATTTTGTCGATTTTCAGTACCGTAAAACGGGGTAACTTTGATAGTTTTCTCCAAGAAAACTTGAATATTTATGCATTCGGTTTCAAAGAATTACAATTTATATTTTTAAAACAAGTACTGGCATCCTAGCTATCGTTTACAGTTGATAGATTGCCAAAAGATTTATTTTGTATGGATATATAATTTTTCATAAAATCGAAAGTCGGTTTTCTGTTTTGGGGTAACTTTGATAATAGAGTAGAAATCGAACAAAATTGAGTGAATACGTAACATTTGTAGGGCGCTGCATATCTCTAGGCGTTTAACGTTACATGGAAATTTCTGACTTAGATTACAAAAATGGTCCCAGTTTGTGAAAATGCTTTTCGCTAAGAAATTTGAGACCATTTTGAAGTTCTTTGATAACTAGGCTGTCAAGGATAAGTGACCAACTATTCAAAACTACATCAAATATTGATCGTAGAACTGATTGTTTGTAAGCGTTTCGAAAATGCTAAAATCGTGTCAATTTTCAATATTCGTATAAAAAGCTTCAAATACTCACGATTCAAATGAAAACAGCCCTTACATGAAGTGTCATACTAATATTCTTTAGTTTTGCATTCGTTTTGCTTAACCGATTAACCGAAATTATGATATTTCGTTTAGTATGTGGAGGGTAACGCACTATCAAAGTTACCCGCATTATCAAAGATACCCCGTTTTACGGTACTTCATTTATCAGTTTATGTAATTGACTTTTCATGAAATAATGTTCAACATATCATATAAATAGTTTAATACCAAAAAATAAAAATTACGCACTGGAGCGAAATTGATCATCAAATAACAGAGCAGGTTCAAGAATAAAAATATTTTCCTAACTACTAAATTTGGGTCTCCTGAATCTGAAAATGATGTCAAAATTATTGCAACTCGAGTATTTGATCGTTGTATCGCAAAATTAAACTTTGAAAATACGCCTAAATGTAGGCAATTTCCCTTGAAATAAGCACATTTTATGAGAATAAACAGTTTTATGAGTAAAAAACTTTGTTTGATATCAAAAATGAGTTCAGTAGTTCATAGTTAAGCTTACACAAATCTAAGTTAACATGTAGACATAGCACCAGTGGATTGTATAGCACCGACATTTCAATTGTATTGCTTACATTTTCAAAAAGAGTGAATATTTAAAAAAAAATAATGCAAAACTGACCCTAATGAAAATGAAATGGTATAAAATTATCATTTGAAAACAGAAACTAGAAAACATGGAATTTTTGTGGTGCCAAAGAAACCTTCAGCATCTTTGGAAGGAAATGTTTTTTGATACCGACCTGGAACAAATATGCCCCAGCGATCAATTTGCCCCCGGATTACGGTACTCTATTTTTTTTGCGGAAACCAGACTGATGATGATTGAGGAAATTCACATGATCTACATTCACTGATCTGAATCTCATTTGATTTTTTCGATTACTTTCGAAAGTAAACACAGTAAACTAGTTGGCCTAGGATTCATGATATCAGAACTTTTGGCATTCATCTTAATCGGAATAACATTAACTTGCTTCCATATAGTGCGATACCTAGCAGTCAATATAATTATGCTGAAAAGGTGTTTAAAACACAACAATTACCAAAGATAACTTTAATAAACAAAAAAAGAATGTAATTTTGTCTTAGTGTATTGGATATCACTAGAGTAGTGAATGATTCTTCGAATTGAGCAGATCCTTATATACACCCTACCCTACATCACAATCTCCCTATCCTGTGACGTCTATGAAGACAGTTTTTCCCCGTATTTCCTTAAGTAGACGTTGAACTAACATCCCTTCCCTTTCCCTAGCGATTGTGAGGACATGGCCAGGTGTTCAATGTGATGCTTGTTTTGTGTATTTCTATTATGTAGAAAAAGACGTTCATCCCAGACGTTTTTTTGCGACACTACAATTGGATTTCTCAAAACACATAGAGTTGAGCATTGTACAGCCACCCACGATTTGTACAGTCGTTAATGCTATGCTTTGCTGAGCATTAGACTTCATACCACCAAATAATTACGATTTAAAAATTCATTTGAATTGGGTAGCTGAGAGGAAATGATTATGGTAACTATGAGAAGAGAAGTTACAATTAATGTCGGCTGAAGAGGCATCACAGTCAATACGAAAAGTAGGTATTACCATGAAATTTAATAAAAATTTGAAATAATCAGTTTTGGTATATCCGAGTTTTAAGTCTGCAGAATGGGCAACGGACCAGATATGAGAAGGATTTTCAAATTCATCGCAAGCCGCACAAATGGCAATAGGGCAACTCTGATCTACAGATTCCTTCAATTGCTTCCTTCCTTCAGGAAAGCTTTGAAAAATGTTTTCTGTAGTTTACTTTAAAATTCCACCCATGGATTCCTTCCAAATAACATCTTGGAATTTCTGAAAGCAGAACTGGCGAAATTTAGAGAGAAATTAGTGTTTGGCAAACTGTCAAAGAGATTCTATTTGCAATCTTTTGATTTTTTATTTCGCAAAATTGTGTATGTAATCATGAAAAAAAAAAAAAAGATTTCTACAGGAATTAGGTACTGGTACACTCTATCCTGCAGTATATTTCATCATCTAGTGAAATTAACAATGGAATAAACAGTGAATGTGATAAAAGAAGATAGTAGACCTACTAGCAGAACTTTTTGTAAAAAATTGGTAAAATCGAAATTCGTTTATGCAATTTCAGGTCTAAATTTACCCTTAGCTGTATTATAATTTACAGGACCGATAAAAATTTCGCAATGATACTAAAAGAACAAATCGAAAAGCCGTTTGGTCAGAACAAATCCACAAAAGTGATACAATTTCGTCACACCGTTCGAAAATCCGTTTGATCGGAGTTCGGCTTACTTTTATCACCCGCCGATAAGCACCGCTGGCTGGGAACCGTTTGATAATCCAATTTGCTGTCCATAAACATTTTTTCCATCGAAACGCGCTCGATTTCCCATTTTTTGCTGTCATTACCGAGTTGTTTGTTTTATTTGAGCAGATCTGCGCTTACAACGGACATTCATTTTTTTTTTTCTCCTGTTGTCTCCATGTCCATCTCCCGTGTTGCTGCCGTTGACTGTTTTCGTAATTAAATATTTTAAATGCATTATCAATTGATGTTCTTTTTTTCGGGCTCATGTATGCTTTTTTTCGGTTCTGGCTCGAACAGAGCACAAAAATGAATAAATGAATTCACAAGAGCTCTGTTTTTATTGTCACTCAACGTTGATTGGTGTGACTCCATTTTTTTTCGTATTTTTTCACCTTGCACCAGCACCGCTTGACAATAGTATTTTTATCATTATTATTATCTCCATAGCGCATAACTTTACATAAATTAAAAGCATGTGTGAAATTTTCAATTAAAATGTTGTCAACGGTTTACAAGCCCAAAATGACAGGAGCAAAAAATTCCGAGAGTGTGTATGCACAAAACGTCAAACAGTGAAACAAAGACAAATGAATTAAAATGCCGGATTCCGATGAATTTTTATGGTTCTGATGTTTGCAATCAGTTGCGAACAAACGCAAATGGGCTGTTGAGCTTTTTCGTTGATTCCACGAAAAAAATATGATAAGCTGATGGAAAAACAAAACACAGAATTACACATTTCGCTGGCACCTCACTGCGTGCCATCTCCGCTTTCGATGTTTATTTGGAAACCGAAATTATAAAAACGAACGAACGAAAGTCTGTGCATCGAAGCAATCTGATCGACCAGCAGAGCCAGTCAGTGGGTAATCTAGTAAACAGTGAACCAATTTTACATCAATCAAGTAGCCTGGTGGTCGCGTCAGAGGAAATTAGTTGAGCTGTGAACAAATTGTTTCGACGCAGCAAGCCATATCGCACTCAATTGACCCAACCATGCGCCTCCATCCAGCAACGCAGATGCCCATTAACCAGTGGTTCTCAATCGGATAAGGAAATTGTATGTTTCACCTCAGCTAAGCCGTGGCCAGCCACCGAAACCATCTAATCTCGATGATTGACTTCGACTCATCGTCCATTCCAACCTGTGCACTAGGGTGGCCCAAAATGATCAAACTGTAAAAATCTTAAGTTACCCCCGCAAATTTGTTAATTTGGACATTCAGGAACTACTGTGAAAGTTTGAACGAAATTCATCAACGGATTGAAAAAGGTTATAATTGATTTTTTGAATTTCCCGATTTAGAGTAATTGATTACCCATCGCAAGTAACAACTTAAATTCATTTTGGATTTGTTCAATTTTTGTTGTGGTTTTATAATAGTATGGACAATTTATTCAAAACTGCTGTATAAATAGGTTGTTTTTGAAAAAAAACATTTACTTTGGAAATAAATTCTAAAATGATTTGGATTCTTTTGGACGAACCAATTTCAAAATGAATCAAATTGTCATGCCCAAGTAACAATGAAAGCTGAACAGCAAGAGTTTTTGCTGAATATTGGCTGATCAATGGTGTACAAGGCTGAACACCGTGACAGCTGAACAATAATTTGAAGAAAAGCTTATTAAACACTCTTATTCAGCAGTATACTCAAAGCTGAATATTGAGTTGAACAAACTATTTTTCATCTACAGTTTTAACTTTTGTTCAGCCAACCTGAATGATATTGATTAAAGGTTATTTAACGCTTTAATCAAATCAACAACCATTGAAAAATTGTTAACCTGTATGTTGATAAAAATATACATACCGAAATTACATTGGGTCGAACACTAAATTAATTATTATAAAACTGTTTCATCGAACAACAACATTTTCACATCCCGAGGCAGACATGCTGTAAACGCACACGGGCCTATCATTTGTCGAAAAATCCTGAATCATGGAATCGATGACCTTGTGTAACAACAAGATAGAACACTACACTCGATGACGCAGATTTCTTCGTAACTTTTTCAATTAACTCTACGTAATCGAAATTATTACCAACTTGCGTTGACAACAATTGAATAGCAAAAATTAACAATTACCGAGGATTCTATTTTGAAACAAAAATCACAACACACTTTGACAGCTAACTCAAGTGTTTTTGCATAGCGCTGTTATCACTTCTTCAGCCTCAATGCAGCCTTTAAAATAGCCCTTATTCAGACAAAACAATATGTTAGTCCCTTGCTGTTGATGATGTTCACACAGTCTCATGTGGAGAAGATGTCAAGGTAAGTGGTTATAAATCAGCGAATCCCAGTTCAAATCTCAATGGCACATATTTACTAATCTTCATCTTCAAATTCCAGCACTTTTCTACACTATGTGTTTGAAATTGTTAGTTGCGTTGATAAAACCCAAAACTATAAACCTGTAAATACTTTTTATTTATTTTTTGGTTAATTGTTGAATAATGGATGAATAAGCGATCGTTAAGCTTTCGAAGGTTGCCATCTGTTCTAAAAATATAATTATGGTTATTGAAAGAGGCCTGAATAAGCGTATGCTAGACCTTTATTCAGCCTTCTATATAGCTTCAATTAAGCTTAAGGCTGAATAAAATCGACAGAATTAGATGTTTAACAGCTGAACAACAGTGAATGCAGGCTATGAACAGCTTTTGTTCAAACAAAGGCTGAATTGAATTAGCTATAAAAGCGTTTGAGCAGCTTCAAATTGTTACCTGGGTGACTAATTGGTTTAAAAACTAATCCGATATTAATATTGATAATTAAATAACGATATTGAGAACGGTAACTAAAACTCGAGTATGGGATTTAAATTTTATAGCTTAATTGCTTGGGGCCCAGATAGCCGTAGCGGTAAACGCGCAGCTATTCAGCAAGACCAAGCTGAGAGTCGTGGGTTCGAATCCCACCGGTCGAGGATCTTTTCGGGTTTGAAATTTTCTCGACTTCCCAGGGCATAGAGTATCTTCGTACCTGCCACACGATATACGCATGCAAAAAATGGTCATTGGCATAGTAAGCTCTCAGTTAACTGTGGAAGTGCTCATAAGAACACTAAGCTGAGAAGCAGGCTATGTCCCAGTGGGGACGTAATGCCAGAAAGAAGAAGAAGAAGAAGCTTAATTGCTTTTAATTTGCGAAAAGATATTGCATTACGTTTTAATGGATTATTTTTGTGTTTGCATTTATTCTCCATATTCGAAAAACAAAACTCAGTGTTTACCATTTTCTCTTTGTTCTCAACTCACCAGCTGGTCTTGTTTACACAACAAAACCAGCTGCTCCTCCGATGTTTACAGTCATCGTCATTGTTCTCACGCTCCAGCTGATCGTGTTCTTGCTTCAAAACCAGCTGGCAGTGATTAAAATCAAGGATGAAAGGTAAATGGTGTTCGACAATGTACCACTAGTACATTATTGGCAACTTCTCAATTTCGTCATGAAAGTCTAATCTTTCGTGAAAATCACAATAAAACCACCAAAATTTAAGAGAATATTCGCAAATTATTTTAAAAACCTACTGTAGCGTGGCCCAGATTAGCTTTCTGGGGATTTTATGATGTCTCTATCCTGGGTTAGCAGAGAAAATCGATTTTTTCCTAAGTTTTATGATTTTTCTTTTTTTCTTTATTATTTCACAATTCTTGCGACGTAAGACCTAGTCTTTTTTGTTGCCACAAAATGATTTCAAAGAAGATAAAAGATTTCAAAGATTCAAAGATAAAAGATTCAAAGATTTGATCTTTGAAAAATCAGTAACCAGTGATGTGTTGAAGTGTCCAAGATTTTTGAGGTTATCGTGATTTTGTGTATCGTTTTGTTGTCAAATAACCAATACCCAGAAAATACTAAATTATTCTAAACTGGACACCACCCAGCACCCACTGTAAAGAACGCAGCTGCATTGTATCAGTATCGCTACTCACCACTAGACGCCACAGAAGGATAAAGATGGGCGACCAATTCGCTCCCAAGACGAAAATTCGTCCGGTGGGGTGTGCTGCTGTCGTCATGGTGATGGGACTAAACTTATTTGATTTCGATTAGAGGTCATGCACAAATTACGTCACACTTCAAGGGGGGAGGAGGTCAAGCCAAACGTGACAAGCCTTACAAAATTTTCGAAGGACTCATATGAAAAACGTGACAAATGGGGGTCGAAAAAGTCGAAATTTGGCGTGACATAATTTGTGTACCATCCCTTATTGAATTATCATTGATACTTGTAATTAAGCACAACATCTTTTGTTTAGATCGGGTTTAGAAAACACCAGCTCGGAGTAAACAAAATGTAAACAAACACCGTAAGAATTGAAAAAGTTTTATCTGTCGCAACTTTTCAACTATTCGATTTTTCTAGGTATGCGCTGATACGAATCGAGAGTGAAAGAGTCTTTCTTTGAAATGGTGAAGACCAAATGAGAATTGGTTTACACAGCAAAGATTTCTGGAAGAATAAAATGGGACCAGCACAATTGTGCTGCTGCCGGCACTTACCCGGTCGATGTTCGTTGTGGACTACCAATTTTCATTTTCAGTATTTTCATCAATTTCCATATTCAGTATTTTAATTAATGGCTGAATCTGGTTCTAGTGTCCACAATAGTGCATAATATTACATTAAAACGTGAATGAGTGATTACATACGAATCTTAACAATTATATACCGTTCAAAAACTATGTTACAGATACTCATAGCATTGGTTTAAAACTTTTTTTGTAAGTCCATTTTTGAATTAGGGCCCTATTTTATAAGTTGAGTCGATCAATATGACTCGACTGGAGTCATTGTCGACCAAAAATTTTGCTCGACATGACTCTGTCACTCGAATTTTTTGACAGTTGTCAGACTGAATTACTATGGGAGTCGATGGGTGACATCTGAAATATGCATGCTTACTTTGATCGACAATGACTACAGACGAGTCACATAAATCTGCTCGAATTACAAAATAGGCCCCTTAGATTGGGAATCACATTTATTGTCTTAAATCTCCTATAGCAAAGTTTAAGAAACAATAAAATTTTTGGGGAACATTCAAAAATTACGTCAATCATTTAGGGGAGTAGGGTGCACGAAAGTGTGACAGTGCATGTACTAGGGGCTTGGGAAAAAGCGTGATAGTGACCATAGGAAGGATTTAAATAGACTTGAAAACAATGGACGTTATATTTGAATGTCCTCTTGCTTTGATAATCTGTCAGTATCATGTTGAAGCGACAATCCATTTGGGTGTTCTACAAGGCATGCTGGTTCAATATCTGCTATGATATTTAAGAAGTTGCACAACTGGAGCTGAAACCCTTTACTTATTATTTGCCTCTAAGCTGCAGAGTCTTTTAAATGACATACTATTGATGTATGCAGCCGATGCTGGTACTACTCGCAAAAATGTTGTTTATGATGTTGATGTACGAAATGCGTTTTAAACTGGGAAACTTTAAGCTTTTGCAGTACTATGAAAACTCAACCAAACTATTAAGCAATGTATGAAAATCTGGAGTCTAGATTATCCGCTTATATAAAAAAATATCGTTTCGTTTCTTTTACCTTAAAAAATAAATTGTCCAAATCTTGAATTTCGAGACTGATATATTAAAAATTAAAATCTGGACATCATTGCCGTGCGTATAGTGTTGCAAAGTAACTAGCTGTATCGATCAAAGAAGTGTAGGTTCAATTCCCGCTGCAGTGTTTTTTTCGTTGTGAACGTACCACGATTGTGCCTTTTGGCGTTGCATGCTAGTCCGTTGATTCGTGTCGATTCAAAGGTCATAATCGTACATAATGCTTTCCAGGAAACATTCCATGGTAGGATTGACAGCTAAAAGTGCCCATGCAACCGAAACGAAAGACAAAACAAAACTTACGAGTATGGTCAGAGCTTTATATTTTCTTTTGTAATCTAACGGCCATACCGATTGCGAAACTTTGAAAACTCATGGCGAACCACACAGCCTGCTGATCGCAGCTGTCTTATGGATTGTCTTATTCGAAGCATTGTCTGTGTCACTTTTTTTTGTTTTAAATCTGATAGTTTCCAAATATTTAAATATATTCGAAAAAAAAAATTGATAGCTTAACTGGAACTCAATTAACTGGAATATATGAAACAATTCCAAAAAGCAAATTCATGCTTTATATTGGCAATCCGTTTTTAACCCCTCTACCGGCAGCTTCATTTTTTACCGCAAAATAAATATTCAAATCGTTATAACTTTTTTGTTTTTCAATATTTTTGCACCATTTTTTCACAAGTTCTCAAAAAAATCTTCTAGTTTAGAAATCCATGTCGATATCAATTATTGGTCATCTGGTTTGAAAGAAAATCCGATGTTCCTTGGGGGACCGACATTTTCCATATAAAATGTCTTTGGCGGCCATTTTGTTTTTGATCAATTTATCAAAAAAATAAAATGTGGGCTATATAATGCCAGATAATAAGGAGCTTCTCTGGAAAAATCATACAAATCGGTTCAGTATTCTTGGAGATATCTAAAAATTACGATATGATGTTTTTTGAAGTTTTTAAGATCTTTATTTGGCCAGCGTGGTTCCAGAAACCTAAATGGCCATTACTTAAAGACGGCTGCACCAAATTGTTTCATTTTTTCACAACATACTCTCATTAATGCATTGTTCCGAAGAGTGAATATCCGAATACGATTAAAATGCTGTAGCCTGAGAAATTAACGGGAGGTTCTAGTTACGGGTCGGTCCCCCAAGGAATTTAGGAATATCTTCAAAACAAGATGACCAATGATCAATATCGACACAGATCCTAAAACTAGAAGAGATTTTTGAAAGCTTGTGAAAAAATGGTGCAAAAATATTGAAAAACAAAAAAGTTATAACGATTTGAATTTTAATTTTGCGGTAAAAATGAAGCTGCCGGTAGAGGGGTTAAGCGGGTTTTTAAATTCCCTGTAATATGTAAGCTATCCGTCTTAGTTCTTTCAGTCCTACAAACTACTAACAACTAAAATTATAATGACATAAATTCAATTTTAAGCAAAATACTTGATGTAAAAAATAAAGTTCATTCGATATTGGGGGCCAGATAGCCATAACGGTAAACGTACAGATACTCAGCAAGACCTTGCTGAGGGTCGTAGGTTAGAGTCCAGCCAGTCGAGGATCTTTCCGTAAAGGAAATTTTCTCGACTTCCCTAAGCGTAGAGTATGATCGTACCTGTCACACGATATACACATGCAAAATTGGTCGATTGACAAAGAGAGTTAATAACTGTGAAAGTGCTCATGAGAAGTTGTGAAGCAGGCTTCTGTAACGTCAGAAAAAAATAAGAAGAAATTTGATGGTAATATGGGAAGGTATCGACCGTGATTGTTTCACATTCTATTTTGTTATGGCTATATTGGTCATGTGACTCAAAGTTAAAGGGAGTTTTAAACTACGTTTATTTGTCTTTCTCAGTCATGGGAAAAAAGAGAGTCTATAGAAGATTTTCGCAAATTATAGAAATGAATAGGCGGATAAGCGTCCCAAGGGAGCGACAAGATTAAAATTTTATTAGGAGGTGAAAATTGAGCAAGCCATTTTTAAAGTCAGTAAGCATCGAAGCGTCCTGTATTTTACCTATCTTCTCTACTGAGCAGGGTTGGCTCAAAGCTTTGAGCTTTGCTACCAACACATGGTAATGATTTGCACTTAAAAGTGCGTCATTCTTGTTAATTAACGTCCATTAACTGTCGGGCACATAGGGTAACCAATATATTTTGGACCTCTATATATTTTGGACCCCCTGGGCCATTTTTCTGCAAATTTCCCTGTTTAAATTGAAAGACCAACTCAATGGGGCCTTCCTTAGCCGAGTGGTAAGAGTCCGCGGCTACAAAGTAAAGCCATGCTGAAGGTGTCTGGGTTCAATTCCCGGTCGGTCCAGGATCTTTTCGTAATGGAAATTTCCTTGACTTCCCTGGGCATAGAGTATCATCGTACCTGCGACACGATATACGAATGCGAAAATGGCAACTTTGGCATAGAAAGCTCTCAGTTAATAACTTTGGAAGTGCTCATAAGAACACTAACCTGAGACGCAGGCTCTGTCCCAGTGGGGACGTTAATGCCAAGAATAAGATAACCAACTCAATTCGCATGCCATTTGGAAAGATAGGATTATTCCGCACTAGCACCAACCGTTTGTACATAGAAAATGTGTGTATTTTATTTAATTTAATCGGTTCATCCATGCAACCGTTACAACACGTTACACACAGCAATTGAAGCCATCAGAAATTTTTCAAATGTAAACAAAAACTTTTTTCAAAATTCTGAACTAAAAGCATAGAATTTCTTCGTTTTTCCATTGTCAATTGATTGATTAGACTATGGGTAAGCATATTATACAACCAGTGTCGTGGGCTTTGTCGCCAAACAATAAAAAATGCCGGGGGTCCAAAATATATACTTTGAGGGTCCAAAATAATTAAAAATAGTGCTTCACAATTTAATTATTTTCGATGTTTTTTTGGATCCTGTATGACCGTATGGGAATTTTATACTCGTAGAGGAAGTTTTTCTCTACATTTTGGCATGTGCTTTGACTTGGTTACGTTGTGCAATCAATTAATTGGAACAAAAAACTAAACCACTTCCTTAGGGGGTTCAAAATACGACCGTTACCCTATTACGTAAATTTACATGAATTTTTAGGAAATCTGCTTACGCAGACTGAATGTTTTGACTTTTCCATTTAAATTATAGGAATAAAATGGATGATTCCAGTATTGAAAATCAATCAGTTCCATGTTTTTAAAGTATTGTTCAAGTCGGCTGGAAAAGCAGTTTGCCTAGGCTACTTCTGCTATACGTGTTGTGCTATATGCACTGGTGGTTCCGATGAGATAAGGGTCTGAGGCCAAGGGTAATGTCGATGCACTGTACACCACTTGAACAATTCTAAAATAATGGCACAAGTACAGTGCATGGACTGGTTTTAGCGGGTCGTCGTTGGTGCGTCATCCCCGCATTCCCTGAGTTACCTTCTCAGGGGATCTGTTTGCAGATTTCCTCCTTGTGAAAAAAGGGCATTCGACGTTTTCTAAGATTATTTTATGATTTGTTGAATGTTGTTCAATTTAACAGTTCAGTCGTCGCGCTGTTGTATTTTGTACAACACTGCTGAAAAAACCTCGCTCTTCGTTCACAACAGCAGCGCGGTGGTTCTGATGGCGACAAACCGTGCGACAACTGAATGGTTAAATATTGTAGTACTGATTTTGTTAGAACTATTTTGAGAATATTCGGAACCTTAAGAGCATGAGCATAGATGACCGCACAACTTATAGTTAGGAGTGTTAGTTCGACAACCATTGTTACTAGAGACCGAAGAATCTTCAGCGTCTACTTTTGTCATGGGAAGGATATTGGGTTAGTGGGACAAGGTAAAGATCAAGGAGTTACGTTTGGTTGGTGATGCGATCCATGATATAATCACGCTAAACCAGATTCGTTGTATTTTTCGATAAATGTATTTTACGCCGTACAAGTGTTCATCGCTTGCCCTTGCAAGAGCAAGCGATACGATTGAAAGACGCGATCTGTGACACTTTACGCATTTTTGTCCCGCGGTGCATTAGGTTTGCATAGAACATGGGAAAAGTAGGTATAGAATGGCAGCGCAGGAGCAAGTGACGTGACCAAAAGAGCAAACAGTACTCTATGAGAATATCTTGAACCTTAAGAATATCATAACGTAAAGTTGTAAAGTAGTGATCAATATGGAAACCCCTTCTCCGTTTTCGGTACAATAGAGATGCGACTGCAGCTTAATTCTTTGAGTGAGGAGCAAAAAGTTGTACCTAGGGTAACTGAAAAATGCTATTTGTGAGTGTGTTCATTGTTCTAATACAGTGCTTCCCAAACTTTTTCAACTTTCGCCCACTTGAGGCCAATATTTATCTGGAATCGCCCCCCTGATATGTGATTTAAATATTTTATTTAAGCGATATACGTGAAAAAATGTATTCGACTTGCATATCCGTAGAATCATAATACAATAACTACCGTCGTTGGGGGTGACAATGGGTCAAAAAGGGATATGTACGATATATTTTTGAATATCTATCGCAATTTAACTCCAATAAACTTCAAATTTGGTGTGTATGTACTTTGATGGTGCATTAATAACTGTTAAAAAAATTAAAGAAAAATATTTATTGACAGCGGCACCACGAGTGAATGAGAAATGACCCAATCTCACCCAATAGGGGGGGTGACATTGGGTCACTGGAATTGAAATAACTTGTTTTTGAGAATATGATTGCAAAACCATTCACAGGTGAAAAATATTGATGAAATACGATGCAAACAAGAAGGAAAGATATCTAAGATGATTCACAAGTATGATAAACCCACTTTAAAGATCGATTATACCGAAAAATTGAAGAGCTATGAGGAAAAATATGTGAACCCAACATTTATCGTCAAGTTTACGTAAATTTTCTTGTGTTTTCTCTCAAATTATCCTCAAAGTCTCATCCCCATTGCCATAAAGCCTATTCTGTTTCCTCTACTGAAACAGTGATTATTTTGAACCTTCGCAAACAGTTAAATTTTGGTGCGACATTCCAAGATCAATACATTTCAGGCAGATGTTGACGTCATAATCCCGGTATTTCAGCAATCCGATCCAATAATTAAATACCAAAAAAAATCCATTTGATAAAATTTTACGATGTTGCTGCTCACAAAACGCAGTTGCTGGATTGAGAAGTTGTCAAAATACGTTGCATTGTTATTAATGTATGGAAAGCATTCCATAATATGTTTTTCACAAATCACCAGTTTTTGAATGCAAATACGTAGTTATTGCTGTGATTTGTATTGTAAAATACCACGCACTTCCGAATCACTTCTTCTTCACGCACCGAGATATTGTTTGCTGGCTTTTCGGTGCCCATTCTAAAACTCACTTTTAATCGTATTTATACTCACCGTAGCAATTCAAAAATCTAATGCGATACTTGAAACACTTTGATTATTCACGCACGATGCTCCTGGGAGCAATAAATCACTTATATTGATCAATTTGTGCTCGAACAGCCAACATTGTTTATGATTCGGATACGCCGCTCTCACTGATTGGAAGTGATGCCAGTTTTTATGCTTGCAATTAGAATGGTTTGGATATTCATACACTTGCTACAACCACGTATTTTATAATTTCATAATACTCAAAAGGTGTACAATGTCACAAGTGTTGCAAAACATTTTTATGCGTGAGAAAAACAATGTACGACGCAATTTAATAGCAAAAATGAATATAAGATATTATACAGTACAATTAACTGTAGAATTCAAAGGCATACTGATGGCAATTTTCTCCGTCCGTGAGAAGCGAGAGATGAGAGGAGAAAATTGCCAAAAAATAGTAAACAACACACGCATGGTGTGAAAAATGCTTATAATTTTGGTCAAAAAACATGTTTTCACTACCAAATGAAATAAATTGTGATTTTGAGTTTTTATGAAGTTGTTGATGAATTCATATCGATAATAATACCTTTGTATGAAACGTGTGCAAGTAACACTACCTACATAATTTTGTTGGTGGAGGTATACATGAAACATGATGATTTATTTTTGGCCAACGCACATAACATTGTGCTCCGCCTTGTTGGGTGGTTCGAGAGGGTGCTTTAGCGGGTGGCTCGAGTGGGTGGCAACATTATATTTATGTGCTCAATGAACCTTCACCTTTAACCAAATAGAATGTTTTCCGACCAAACACACTTCTGTTCACATCAATATGTCATATTTGGGTGAACTTCATTGATTTTGCTTGCAATTGTGTGTTTTTGGAAGATCTCGTTGGAACCCGATATTTGTCTGCTAAATTTTTCAAAATTTGTTTCTTATATGATTTGTACCGTTAGGAATGATAAGAATGAGTGCAACCGTTAAAAGCTGGATGCCAATTAAAGAAATATTAGCTTCCTCGACTCAAAGTTCCCATACAAGACAAAAGTTCCTTATATAAAATATTGGGCATTTGCAAAAAAAATCTCAGATACATGTTTTGTACATCCAAAATATGTTGTATGTTTTAATTGTTATAGAATTTGTATTTTATATGGATTATCCCCCAACTTACCGGATATTCTTGTACTGGTGGCACGTCCGGCAAAATAATTTCAACTCCTATAGAAGTATATATGTTTATCATGGTTGCGTTCGTCGTCACAGCTAATGTCAAGTGGCTTCTAAAAAACAACTTTTTTTTACTTTTTGAATATTTTTCACCCAACATTTCTTGCTTTCTGAACTTGTTTTGTTTACTTCTTTCAGCCAAGCTACACAGAAGAAAGCAACAGTTGTTTTACGCGAAAACAGGAATTTGGCCAACATTGTAAGGTATAAAACCAATAAAAACAATACAATGTTCTGTTACAATATATTATATTGTTTTTGAATTGTATATTCAAACAAGAATAATGTTGCTTCAACATTCAATTACAATACGCTGTATTGTATCCAATACGTTATATTGTACATTAATGGTTTATTCCATTCACTGAATGGTACGTTTTTATCCGGGTAATCATTCCGACCTTGTGAAAATCTAAAATACCGACCATTCTTAAAAGTCTCTTAAACCTGAATAAAATATAACAAAAGATATAACGATTTAAGTTTAAACAGTCCTGGATTTAGGTAAGTCTTGTATTGATTAACCTTCAGATGTGTGTCCTCCAATGGTTATGAATATTTATTTTAAAATGCTCCCGTGTTAACTTTTTCGCCCCCCAAATTTTGTTTTACAAATTTTCGCCCCCTTGAGCCTGAAAATCGCCCCCAGGGGGGCGAATTCGCCCACTTTGGGTATCACTGTTCTAATATGCTGGGTGGATCAGAAACTGATTTTTTCTGTCCGTTCCTCTCGCCAACAATGGCATTCTATCGGCTAAGGCGATCTCTCTAAACAAAAATGTAGTTGTAACAGTTTTTTTTATCTAATTTGTTCCATACATACATTTAGCTCATTTAGCCACCACCTTATAGTGGATAGTTTATGTTCAAATTTTCACAGTAGCTTCCCAATATGTCCCATAGTGTCACTATGAACAAATTTTGCTAGTGTAACGATTTGTGTAATTTGATCATTATGGGCCACTCTACATGCACGTTGAACGTTTCGCGTGCGATAAATTAGCACGCGCTCTGTGGCTTCCCGTTCGCCAAAAATCAAAATCACCCGAATGATAGATCCACATCTAAACCGTCCAACACAGAGTGAGAGGAGACTGGTGATTGGCAGCGCGCAAAACCGATGGAACGAGATGAGCTCCCACTTTTTACGATCTCGCAAAATCGTAATAAATTTCCCTCTAAATCTCATCAACATAAATTAGTTGTTTGATTTTTTTCTTCTCTACTCCTCACCTGAGCTGACTTGTTTGGTTCTGTCGTTTTTTTTTTCTTCCAATCATCGTGTTGGTTATTTGAACAAATTTAGAATTGATTGGAAGCGAGCCAAACGAGAGAGTTGGATGGTAATCAGATGGGCGCCCGATTGGAGTGGATGTCACCGGGGACATCAATTTGGGAGGAATTGGATGAACAAAAAGCGTGAGGACAGCATACAAAAAAAAAAAGCTAGTGCGACTTTATTTCGGCTAGTGGCCCGGTGATATACGACATCCGGAAACAGTTCTCACATCTGATTGTTTCTATTCTGTAGTGGAGGATTTTTATTGGAATACAGTGGAACTTCTTTACGAACGCAATATGGGACCTTCACACTAAAATTCTCACGCATCGTTCTCTCGTGTTGATAGAAGAATGCATTAAGGCTCCTCCAAATCGACGCGATTTTTTCAGCGGCAGAGACAAAAAAATTTTGTTGTTGAGTCGCTCCAAGCACTCTTATATGGAACCATCAAGACGGACGCGACGAAAAACGTCGCGAAATCGTGTCGTTGTGGCTCAAACACGCTCGTCAAACTGTGCTTGCAGCGAGACATCAGCGAAATCGCGGCAATTTTGTGTCGCTGTCGCCGTGAAAAGTCGCTATGATTTAAAAACCCTTCATGTTGATAGAAGTTTCGATACTTACTTGATACTCGATGGGCTACAATTCGCTACGAAGAATCGGCGCCGAATGGATGAGTCTTCTCTACTAGTCTACTAGCCAATGGCTTCCAGTCGCCCTGAACATTAAGTGCCTTAAAATCCTCCTCAACAGTGCGCGTCGTAACCTCGTGCTGTGCGTACACAATATCTCTCTGCTCTTAGAAGTTTTTTTAATTACCTTAAAAAGTACTTCTGCTATAAATACAGTACTTTCTAGTATTGTTTTTTCTATTGTTGATCCCTTCACGACCCTTGTTAGGATCCGTGCCTTCGATTTTTCATTGGAAAACTAGCGATGGTAATCCTTCTTGGACACGTCTTGGAATAAAAATTCTTAGAAGGTCTCGTCTCTTTTCGATTATTCTCTAAACATGATTGCAACTACAAACAAAAGGAAAGATGAACCTTGAATTCACAACTTCCTAAAAAAAGTGGTTTCAAAATTGTCAATAAACGTGGCAAAAATGGAATAAAGGACGTTTCTCCGGAACCCAGACAACCAGAAATCGCATGAAAGTTCACGTTATAACTCGTTTATTCATACAAATTACATCAAACCCGCAAAACACCGTGGATAAACTCGTCAGGTTGATGAGTTTCCTCGCATAAAACTCTTCTTTTCTGAGTTCATTTATACATTTTGTTTCGTCCGGTACACTCGTACAAAGTAAGTCGAATCAATCCGTAGCAGCTGTTAAATCTACATTTGTTATCATAAGTTGTGTCGCATAAGATCACAGGTTAGTTCGGTAGAAAATGTATACACTCGAATTGTATGTTATTATTCATCACATAATATATGCACGCATATCGCCTCCACTTTTGTACGTAGAAGGCCTTTTCGCGACATCTTATAAGTGAAATTTTGCACATATAAAGCCTCCAGGTGATTTCGTTTTACGTACATTTTGGTTGTCTGGGAAAGCGTGTTTTCTTCTAAAGGTGAAATTGCATCCAAATGATCAATCCGTTCGATGCTTGAGAAACAAATTCCGAATATCAAATCGAAGCAGCCTCTAGTCCAGACTCTTTGATTCAAGTGAGAAAACAAAGAGTGCCGCCTATCGTGGTCAGTCGTTCCGAATACGGGGGATTGAGTCAAAAAATCTTTGAACTCAATCAGAAGTGTTCAAATCGCAAAAAAGGATACTGTTGCGTTTTGCCGGAAACTCCTAAAAATCGCGAACTTCTTCTCAAACATCTTGAAGAGAAGAAGCACAATTTTTTTACTTTTGACGACAAAACTGAACGTTTGTTCAAAGTCGTCTTGAAAGGTCTCTCAAGTGACTATAAGTCACCTGAAGAGATCAAAAATGGAATAAATGATTTACTTGGATTTTCTCCAGTCCAAGTAATCATTATGAAATAGAGAACCCAATCTGGCATTGTTCGGAAAGGGCTTTCTCAAGAATATTTGTAGTTCACATTAACAAAAAAGAACTAAATAATATTAAGGCTTTAGAAAAAGCTAGACTTATGTACGATGTCCGTGTGACATGGGAACATTTCCAGAAACCTGGAGGAAATTACTCAGTGCCGTCGGTGCCAAAAATGGGGTCATGGTACAAAAAATTGCCGCATGGATGCTAAATGCATGATTTGCGGAGGTTCTTCTCACGCTAAGCCCGACTAAGGGTACATAACAAAATTATATCAGCATATATTAATATGTTATAAGTTTTTTTCGAACATAGGCTGTTACAAACTTGATGCAGGATGTTGTTAAAATAACTAAAATTATAACAAAAAGTGTGTGAATAGTAACATGCACATAACAAAATGTGTTTTAATTCTATCAAAAACATATCAAACCAAGTTATAATGTTTGATATAAAGTATCAAAATTATAATACTGTTCGATATACGATAATATTGTATATTATTGAAATGCATAACTATCTATTTATTTTGTTATAAAGTTGTTAAAAATGAACAAAAAAATATCTTAAAGGGAAATAAAACACATTATGTTATTTTTCTGTTTTAATATGTTCTATGGATAACGGAGCCTAACAAAATGATATCATAATATGATATGCATATCATATTCTGATAAAAATTTATTATATTTTTGTTACAAGCTTCTAGTCGGGAGGACTGTCTTTCTGTCCAGCGAAGGAAGATACCACCATGTTTATATGTTCGAATTGCGGGGGCAATCATAAGTCGAATTGTTGGGCTTTCCCTTCGCGTAGGTGAGTCGTCGAGGCTCGTGCCAGGCAGATGAACAGTAATATCCCTGGTAGAGTATCGAACAATGCTCATTTTTCAGTTAACGATCGCTTGATCAAGAATCATACCCATCAGGAAGATCCTAATACAACACAAAAGATCAAATAAATGGTCGCAGTGGTAATATGTCCCCGACACTGGAAAAAAAAAAGATCCTAATCATGCTCATTCACAAACTAATTTTAATCGGTCGGGTAGCCGTTCGAATCTTTTAATTTTGAATGTATCTACCCACGGAAATTTCTTTGCCGATATCGTAGCAAGTAATTTGTACTCCTCCCCTATTCGTACTATGAGTACCCATTCTATTTGTTTCAAATCAAATGGAAATAACCCTGCCGCCACAGGTAACATCTACTCCGCCTCTTCGTCAACCGAAAATTCTAACGGAAAATCATCAAATGTATCCACTTCAAGTAATATGTCTGCCTCTGATTTTAATTTTCTAACTGAATAATTGAATCTAATGATTGATGCAATGTTCAAAGCCACCACTATGACTGAAGCAGTCCAAGTTGGTGTAAAATTTACTAATCAAATTGTTATGGATTACATTTTTCTAATGGATCCAATAAATAGTAATTTAAATATTTTAAATTGGAATGCTCGTTCCTTGAATGGTAAAGTGGACAAGCTGTTTCATTTTCTAACAGCTAATAACGTGCATATAGCAGTTATTACTGAAACATATTTAAAATCTGGATCTAAACTTGAAAAAGATCATAACTTTTTTGTTTATCGTAATGATCGACTTGATGGGGCATGTGGGGGAGTTGCAATCATCATTCATTGGCGTATGAAACATCAACTGTTTTCGTCATTTGAAACTAAAGTTTATGTAACTTTAGGTGTTTCTGTTGAAAAACAGCTTGGTAAATACACTTTCATAGCTGCCTATTTGCCTTTTCAATGCTCTGGACTGCAAGTTAATTTGCTCCAAACTAACTTGCAAAAATTGACTCGCACTAAGTCAAAAATTTTTGTCATTGGTGACTTTAATGCCAAACATCGGTCATGGAATAATTCTCAAAGTAATTCCAACGGCAGAATTTTATTGGATGAGTGCTCTTCAAGATATTTCTCAATTCAATATCCTGATAGTCCTCCATGTTTTTCCTCTTCTAGAAATCCATCTACGATTGACTTGGTCTTAACCGACTCTAGTCATCTTTGTAGCAAATTGATT
This sequence comes from Aedes aegypti, assembly GCF_002204515.2. Taxonomy (NCBI): domain Eukaryota; kingdom Metazoa; phylum Arthropoda; class Insecta; order Diptera; family Culicidae; genus Aedes; species Aedes aegypti. The sequence goes on along the minus strand of NC_035109.1, from coordinate 48,483,380 downwards.
ACTCATGCTGATTTTGATTCTGATCATGTCCCTGTTACATTTCAAATATCCCATGAAGCGATTCTCAATCCTATCAGCTCCACTTTCAATTGTTTTCGAGCCGACTGGAATATATATGAAACATATATTGACTCTAATCTTGATGTTAACATTCCTTTACAAACAAAACTTGCTATTGACAATGCTCTTCAAACTTTAACAAATTCCATGTTTGAATCCGTGATTATAGACGGTGATCTTAAACTCTTGATCCGTCTTAAAAACGCAAGGTGAACGCAATTTCAACGCACTCGCGCTCCTGCTATGAAAGTTATATGACAAAAAGAAATCAGAAAACGTTTTTCAAAATTAAGTAACAAAAATTTTGAAAATAAAATTTCTCAATTGGACCCTGACTCTAAGCCCTTTTGGAAATTATCTAAAATTATGAAAAAAACCTCAGAAGCCAATACCGGCATTGGAAGAGGAAAAAAATATTACTAACCATTTGCGAAAAAGCTCAAAAACTTGCTCTGCAGTTTGAAAGCGCACACAATTTTAATTTAGGTTTTACTAGTTTAATTGAAAATCAAGGTACTCAGGACTTCGAAAATATTCTCAATCTCGAAAATTCCTGGGAGACTGATTTGGAAGAAGTGTGAACTATTATTAAAAAATTCAAAAATATGAAAGCTCCTGGCGATGATGGAATTTTCTGCATCCTCATCAAGAAACTTCCAGAAAGTAGCTTGTCATTTTTAGTTGATATATTTAATAAATGTTTTTAATTAGCATGTTTTCCTGAAAAAAAAAAAAGAAAAATGCTAAGGTTGTTCCAACTGTAAAACCAGACAAAAATCCTGCAGAAGCTTCTAGCTATCGTCCAATCAGTTTGCTTTCCTCCATCAGTAAACTTTTTGAAAAGGTAATTTTGAACAGAATGATGGTCCACATCAACGAAAATTCAATTTTCGACCGCTCATCAACTTTACCGTGTAACAAATTTGATCCGTTCCAACAAATCTGAAGGCTACACTCAAAATAATCCAAACGTCATTGCTACGTGAAAAATCACGTAGATCATTCTGTATTCATTTTGCCTCCTATTCACCTGACTAAGGTAATAATTACCAGAGCATATATGAACACTTAATGGAGACCCGGTGATTCTTACTGGGGCTACCAATCGCACTTACGTGAAAATCACGTAGGCATTTGAATTCATTTGGTCATCGCGTTCATTCTTTGTTGAGCTCAGTTGTCAAAATGGTGGCCGATACTATCTCAAGAAGCTGCTGCTGCTGGACTTCAAAATAATTTTAAGAACAATTCCAAGGTAAATATTAGTTAAAATCCTTAGAATTCCAAATTATTTATACTTTATACCTTGTTTTACATCAATTTACAGAACGTTGATTGTTTTGAATGGAACTGACCCTGGACATATTTGCGAGGAACGTGCGTTTCATGGACTGTTCCGACAGTTCCGACGATCGATATCGCGATGGTGGTAAGTCAATGTTTTGAAACCATTAATGGAGTATAATAGTTTAATCCCTTAGTTATTTGTCCTTCTTTCAAAATAAACATATAAAAAAGCATGTGCAAAACAGGATTGATTTCCATCAATTGCTTCCGATAACTTTAAATGAAAATTTCCCTAGGATCTATTGAAAAGCTTTGTAAAAGCTACGTGAAAAATCATGTAGCTTTTACGTGAAACTTCGATGGAACTGATGAGGTTCACTTGTTCATGCGTTCATTCGGTGTTACCTATGATCCACGTAAGTGCTACGTGAAAAGTGCGATGGAAAAAAACCACGAATGTTTTCACGTAACAACGACGTTTGGATTTTTTTGAGTGTATTCTACTGGTCTTGCTTGTCTAGACATAGAAAAAGCATTCGACAGTGTTTGCACGGCGTGTATATGGGAAAGGTTTATCGCAAAAAATAGGCATCGCTAAATCTTTCTACATTCGAAAATATAGGTTTTAAGCTTTCATTTGACATGTCTCTTAAAAAAATCCACCGAGGGATCCCAAACATTTTTTTTTATTTAAAATTTTTGTTCTTTGGAGTACATCATTTTTAAACGTAATCATTTGTGAAACACAGTTTCGTTGTAAGCTCGACGAAAGTTTCATTTTCATATGAATTTCATAAAATAAATTTACATACATATATGTGAGATTTCATTCAGCAAAAAAACAAAACTGTCCTATGTGATTCTGAGGATGTAATGAGCTATAAGACACTTATTGGGTCAGATATGTTGGAAGTTCGACTGTTCAATTATTCGTACGGTGTAAGTTTATCGAACCGAGCACTGTTTTCTTTCATAGTTACAGTACATTAAATTTCTTCTGTTTGGCATTACACCCCTTCTGGAACATAGCCTGCTTTCAAGCTTAGAGTTCGTTGAGTTACTCAACCGTAATTATTATGAGGTTCATAAAAAGTAGAATGGATCAACATTACAAAAGCCTACAAAGTAAATGGACTATACGTAAACGCCCTATACCCCAAACCTTAGTAAAAAGCTTGAAAATTCCTCATTAACCAGATTATTGAGACACCCGGAGTAAATGACAATACAAATACTTTTTTGAAATAATTTTGATGTTTTCAATATTCTATATTCAATATTTAACAAGAATATAGTGGGAAATATTTCCTGTTAAATCAAACCTTAAAAATAATTCCACCGTGAAAGTGGTTTTCTGACATGCGAAAATATACCTTCCCATTTGTGCGCACATCAACGAATACAGAGTGCGCCATCTTTTACGTCGGTTATTTTCAATATATTAGATACCCAAGTAACCAATGAGCACTTAAACTAGCATTCATATAGCATTATATGCGCTTACAAAACAAGGTATCAAATGCTCATAGAACGTATAGCTGCCATAAGTGCTTCATCAAAGCAGGTTTTGGCGAAATAACGGGCTGCTTTAATGCAGCACCTTCAGGAACGTTGCATCTGAGTGTCAAAATAGTGTAACGCCTCCGTGAAGATCAAAACAAAACAAAAATATTTCTCACTATCTTTCTCTTTCTCCTCATCGTAGCTGTCTAGTATGTTTCTATTTTTGTTGTGAGGTTGATTTGATGCGCGCTGCAGGATAAGCTACAAATGGTTTGATGGTGCGTATTGATTATCTACCTACTTACATTACAACACAATTACTCATAAAGCGGGCAATATGCTTAACTTCATAAAACGTTTCGGATATCATTTTCAAGACCCTTATACGATCAAAACCCTTTACGTTGCTTATGTGAGATCCATATTAGAGTATTGTAGTGTTGTCTGGTCCCCATATTTGAAATCACATGAAGAACGAATAGAGTCGATTCAAAAGCAGTTTTTACTATACGCACTCCGCAAATTAGGATGGACTGTATTCCCTCTTCCGTCATATAAAGCACGATGCATGTTGATAAACATTCAGACATTAAAACAGCGACGAGAATATGCCATGGTTGCATTTGTTAACGATATCGTTTCACAACGTATTGACTCAACAAAGCTATTATCAAATTAAACTTTTATGCTCCTAATCGACAATTGCGTCACAGAAATTTGTTTACTTTAGATCGTTATCGTACAAACTACGCCAAATTTAGTCCTCTAAATCAAATGATGTCTGTTTACAATGAGCACTGTGAAATGATTGATCTAAGTATGCCCCGGACCAAATTGAAATCATATTTTAACTCACTAGGAAATCTTAGAATATAAGAAACTATGTAACTATGTAGTCTACAAATGATTGACGAAATAAATAAAATAAAGTAAGTAATAGTCTCAAAAAAAAAAAAAAAAAAAAAAACAACATCTCCACAGCTACTCCATCGTCGAGTACATCAGTCTACCGTGGAGAATATCTTTGATTGGGATAATTTTGGATACCTGCTGACAACACCTGAATGATTAGTGGGAATTAAAAATCTCTTTCCATAGTTCAGCTGGTAAGATATTATTTTCCTATGGAATTAGTGCTAATATGTTCCCCCTGTTAAAAGTAGAATATAATCTTTTTCCACAAGAATAATTTTCCTTCAGATTATAGTTTCCCTATTCGATCCGAAACTTCGAAGTCGCCAACATCTTGAATTGAAAGAATCCAGCTTTTCTTCCTCGCACTCGTTGACAGGTCCTTACGAGATTAATTATCTTCGTAGCCGCAAACAGCCATAAAATGTCAAAAGAAGTTTCTAAAGTCGAAGCAAAAGTGCAAGAGAGACGGAAGATGTTATTAAATTGGTAACATATTTCCTGTACTCTTTCTACACAGCATTCGTATAGCAATGAAGAAGCATTTCGATTGCTCGGAAACGAAAATCGTTCGTGCAATTGAAGTGCTTTTCAAAAACCACCAGATTTTTAACAGCATTGCTTCTGTCGATGTAATGCATCCAAGCAATCAATCTGCTCTGTAAGGGCAGCAAGCAGTTCCAGTGCTAAACATATTCCGTTGCACTGCTTATTCAAGTGCTTATTGGTTACCTGGGTATTTATTTTTAATTCAAAATTTGTTTGGGCTATTTCATGAAAACAACATCAATCAGATGTTGCCCAGATAGCCGTAGCGGTAAACGCGCAGCTATTCAGCAAGACCAAGCTGAGGGTTGTGGGTTCGAATCCCACCGGTCGAGGATCTTTTCGGGTTGGAAATTTTCTCGACTTCCCAGGGCATAGAGTATCTTCGTACCTGCCACACGATATACACATGCAAAAAATGGTCATTGGCATAGTAAGCTCTCAGTTAATAACTGTGGAAGTGCTCATAAGAACACTAAGCTGAGAAGCAGGCTCTGTCCTAGTAGGGACGTAACGCCAGAAAGAAGAAGAAGAACATCAATCAAGTGGCTGCATTTATTGGTCGTAGCAAAATAAGCTTCTTTTGCTGCATTTTACATTACCATTTGTAGCTTTTTGGGGGGTTTTGCGATGATATCGGCACAAGAGTCTGCCTTGAGCTCGTCAATAGTCCAAGATTTTCAAGCATACATTTTGCTTTTCAAGTAGCTCCATGAACTTAAGTCAGGGGGAATCAAATTAGGATCACCCAAATCAAATCATATGTCCCTTTTTATACCAGATGTCCATGGAATTTCCGTTGCAGAGACGTAATGAACAAACTTCCAAAGAAATGGAATTCGACTGTTTCACACTGCTTTAAAAAAAATATATTCAGTAATTTTTTTTGGCACGAACGCTGTTAGTACTTCGTTGTGGAATGGCGGTTTTTGAATTTCGAATAGATTTTCTGTTCGTCAAATGTGTCATTTTTGGTTATTCATGAAGCCAGATGGATCCTGTTGATCATGATATTTTCAAGGATATAACATTTGAGTTAACACAAATATTTCCAATTCAAAGAGTCACTATTTTGGCATGTTGTTTATGTGTAAAGTTATTCAAGGTCAAAAGTGTACTGAATTGATGTTTTCAAACATGTCAAACCAAATCAATCGGTAAATAAATGTCAAAATTATTCAATATTCACACCAACATAAAAATGACGCACCCTGTTTGCTATCACAAGGGGACTGATCCACTAGATATTAAAAATATTTGGAATTGAAAGTTTTATTGAAAAATTTACTGAATTACTTATATGTTCCACTTGCCCCGCCCATCTACTGGCACATAAACTGCCCATCTACGCTTACTTGTACCGTGTTCTATGTAATAGTCCAAACTTAATTTTTGAAATTCAACTGATAAAAATCGAAAATTGATACTTCATGCATTACGTATGATTTGAATGAACCCTAAATTACAATTTTCATTCGAAGTTTCACAAGAACTCATTTTTTTATTTACTCAACCATGTTTTCCATAGTTTCACTGTAAATCAATAACACCCTCCAGGCCATTGAAAAAAGACCTGACACATCAGATTAGCCATCATTGATAGGTTCTACGCGAACTCGTCTCCTTCTCTCCACAACCAACCTTCTGGAGGAACAACCTCCTTAAAGAAGGAGAAAAAAACCAACAGACTTTTTATGGTGGACATAATAATCCGAACAAGCATTAAATCTCCACACTGAATATGTTTCCGCCAGGGAAACATGGAACCTCTTCAAAAAACGATTAGCTGAGCTGGCTTTGTTATGCAGTGAAAATTTTTACACACTCATTCCCTCTTCTCACAAAGAATCGAACCAACCAACGACGATCGAGACCGCCTTGACGTGACGACGCGCGGGAAGAATTTACGGTCCACTTTTTATGGCGGAAAATCCATTCTCGAACGCGCAAAGCCCGAACAGCGCGCGATGGCGATGGGATCCATCGCCTTCGGTCCGAGTGTAAATGAGGATGGGCTGGTACCTTCGGTCTTATTCGACGCGTCCCCACCGTCAGAGCCGAAGATGACAGTACTAATAAGAACGAAAAAACAATTGACGGGTAAATGGGTAACGGGTACACGGGACAAAGCGCCCATTAGTGAAGAGTGGGGGAAAATGAAGCCAAGCGAGAATGGGGCGCGAGCAGCCATCAAATGGTCGTAAATTTTTGTGTTTTATTAGTTGTTTGGTTGGGTTAAGAGCATGATTCTGTCTTCGAGTCGACGAGAGCAGATGTCTCCTGGGTGCGTGTAGGATAGCACTGGAGTGGAAGGAGGATTACCCAACGGTTATTATGTGATCGATAATTAACTTGTAAGGATGTTGGAAAAAGCTGTAAAACTTTTGTTTTATAGCTAACCAGGTGATCATCAGTCACGATTGTTTGTATGACTTCTTTAGGAGCGATGGAGATTATGGGAACGTGATAATGATGGAGAAATATTGCAAAAGAGCTGGATTTTGCGTTGGGAAAAGAAGTCTGGGAATGATTTTACAGTTTGAAACTGGAGTGTGGTTTAAGAGCAGCATGTTTATCGCAAACACTGAAAATATTGAAACATAATTTATCTTAAGGTGAAACATCTTGGAATTCATAGATGGCCGGCACAATGGCCGACTTCTCCCCCTACTCACGTTTTCAAAGGCACAAAACTGGAGAAATAGTTAACAAACGTTTCTGATCTTCTTATTTTAAGCTTTCTGCTAATGCACAAAGCCAAAATAAAAAGTGCACTGTTGTGGGATGCTTTCTTCGTGAGATTTGTGCCTTTGAAGTTTTAGTGCAATCTTAGAATTTGATTCCAAACTGTTTCACCTTAAGATCTATCTTTATAAGTAAGATGCACAAAATGAATAGAACCAGATCAATTGTTTTACCAATCATTAATTTATTCCTTAATTCACTCATTCACTCCTTCATTTCTTCATTCCTTCATTCCTTCATTCCTTCATTCCTTCATTCCTCCATTCCTTCATTCCTTCATTCCTTCATTCCTTCATTCCTTCATTCCTTCATTCCTTCATTCCTTCATTCCTTCATTCCTGCATGCCTTCATTCCTGCATGCCTTCATTACTTCATTCCTTCATTCCTTCATTCCTTCATTCCTTCATTCCTTCTTCCTTCATTCCTTCATTCCTTCCCATTCCTTCATTCCTTCATTCCTTCATTCCTTCATTCCTTCATTCCTTCATTCCTTCATTCCTCCATTCCTTCATTCCTTCATTCCTTCATTCCTTCATTCCTTCATTCCTTCATTCCTTCATTCCTTCATTCCTTCATTCCTTCATTCCTTCATTCCTTCATTCCTTCATTCCTTCATTCCTTCATTCCTTCATTCCTTCATTCCTTCATTCCTTCATTCCTTCATTCCTTCATTCCTTCATTCCTTCATTCCTTCATTCCTTCATTCCTTCATTCCTTCATTCCTTCATTCCTTCATTCCTTCATTCCTTCATTCCTTCATTCCTTCATTCCTTCATTCCTTCATTCCTTCATTCCTTCATTCCTTCATTCCTTCATTCCTTCATTCCTTCATTCCTTCATTCCTTCATTCCTTCATTCCTTCATTCCTTCATTCCTTCATTCCTTCATTCCTTCATTCCTTCATTCCTTCATTCCTTCATTCCTTCATTCCTTCATTCCTTCATTCCTTCATTCCTTCATTCCTTCATTCCTTCATTCCTTCATTCCTTCATTCCTTCATTCCTTCATTCCTTCATTCCTTCATTCCTTCATTCCTTCATTCCTTCATTCCTTCATTCCTTCATTCCTTCATTCCTTCATTCCTTCATTCCTTCATTCCTTCATTCCTTCATTCCTTCATTCCTTCATTCCTTCATTCCTTCATTCCTTCATTCCTTCATTCCTTCATTCCTTCATTCTTCATTCTTCATTCCTTCATTCCTTCATCCTTCATTCCTTCATTTTTTCATTCCTTCATTCCTTCATTCCTTCATTCTTCATTCCCTTTATTCCTTCATTCCTTCATTCCTTCATTCCTTCATTCCTTCATTCCTTCATTCCTTCATTCCTTCATTCCTTCATTCCTTCATTCCTTCATTCCTTCATTCCTTCATTCCTTCATTCCTTTTTTCATTCCTTCATTTTTTTTTTTTTTTTTTTTTCATTCCTTCATTCCTTCATTCCTTCATTCCTTCATTCCTTTTTTCATTCCTTCATTCCTTCATTCCTTCATTCCTTCATTTTTTTTCATTCCTTTTTTTTTTTTTTTTTTTTTTTTTTTTTTTTTTTTTTTTTTTTTTTTTTTTTTTTTTTTTTTTTTTTTTTTTTTTTTTTTTTTTTTTTTTTTTTTTTTTTTTTTTTTTTTTTTTTTTTTCTTCCTTCATTCCTTCATTCCTTCATTCCTTCATTCTTCATTCCTTCATTCCTTCATTCCTTCATTCCTTCATTCCTTCATTCCTTCATTCCTTCATTCCTTCATTCCTTCATTCCTTCATTCCTTCATTCCTTCATTCCTTCATTCCTTCATTCCTTCATTCCTTCATTCCTTCATTCCTTCATTCCTTCATTCCTTCATTCCTTCATTCCTTCATTCCTTCATTCCTTCATTCCTTCATTCCTTCATTCCTTCATTCCTTCATTCCTTCATTCCTTCATTCCTTCATTCCTTCATTCCTTCATTCCTTCATTCCTTCATTCCTTCATTCCTTCATTCCTTCATTCCTTCATTCCTTCATTCCTTCATTCCTTCATTCCTTCATTCCTTCATTCCTTCATTCCTTCATTCCTTCATTCCTTCATTCCTTCATTCCTTCATTCCTTCATTCCTTCATTCCTTCATTCCTTCATTCCTCTTCATTCCTTCATTCCTTCATTCCTTCATTCCTTCATTCCTTCATTCCTTCATTCCTTCATTCCTTCATTCCTTCATTCCTTCATTCCTTCATTCCTTCATTCCTTCATTCCTTCATTCCTTCATTCCTTCATTCCTTCATTCCTTCATTCCTTCATTCCTTCATTCCTTCATTCCTTCATTCCTTCATTCCTTCATTCCTTCATTCCTTCATTCCTTCATTCCTTCATTCCTTCATTCCTTCATTCCTTCATTCCTTCATTCCTTCATTCCTTCATTCCTTCATTCCTTCATTCCTTCATTCCTTCATTCCTTCATTCCTTCATTCCTTCATTCCTTCATTCCTTCATTCCTTCATTCCTTCATTCCTTCATTCCTTCATTCCTTCATTCCTTCATTCCTTCATTCCTTCATTCCTTCATTCCTTCATTCCTTCATTCCTTCATTCCTTCATTCCTTCATTCCTTCATTCCTTCATTCCTTCATTCCTTCATTCCTTCATTCCTTCATTCCTTCATTCCTTCATTCCTTCATTCCTTCATTCCTTCATTCCTTCATTCCTTCATTTCCTTCATTCCTTCATTCCTTCATTCCTTTCATTCCTTCATTCCTTCATTCCTTCATTCCTTCATTCCTTCATTCCTTCATTCCTTCATTCCTTCATTCCTTCATTCCTTCATTCCTTCATTCCTTCATTTCCTTCATTCCTTCATTCCTTCATTCCTTCATTCCTTCATTCCTTCATTCCTTCATTCCTTCATTCCTTCATTCCTTCATTCCTTCATTCCTTCATTCCTTCATTCCTTCATTCCTTCATTCCTTCATTCCTTCATTCTTCATTCCTTCATTCCTTCATTCCTTCATTCCTTCATTCCTTCATTCCTTCATTCCTTCATTCCTTCATTCCTTCATTCCTTCATCCTTCATTCCTTCATTCCTTCATTCCTTCATTCCTTCATTCCTTCATTCCTTCATTCCTTCATTCCTTCATTCCTTCATTCCTTCATTCCTTCATTCCTTCATTCCTTCATTCCTTCATTCCTTCATTCCTTCATTCCTTCATTCCTTCATTCCTTCATTCCTTCATTCCTTCATTCCTTCATTCCTTCATTCCTTCATTCCTTCATTCCTTCATTCCTTCATTCCTTCATTCCTTCATTCCTTCATTCCTTCATTCCTTCATTCCTTCATTCCTTCATTCCTTCATTCCTTCATTCCTTCATTCCTTCATTCCTTCATTCCTTCATTCCTTCATTCCTTCATTCCTTCATTCCTTCATTCCTTCATTCCTTCATTCCTTCATTCCTTCATTCCTTCATTCCTTCATTCCTTCATTCCTTCATTCCTTCATTCCTTCATTCCTTCATTCCTTCATTCCTTCATTCCTTCATTCCTTCATTCCTTCATTCCTTCATTCCTTCATTCCTTCATTCCTTCATTCCTTCATTCCTTCATTCCTTCATTCCTTCATTCCTTCATTCCTTCATTCCTTCATTCCTCTATTTCTTCATTCCTTCATTCCTTCATTCCTTCATTCCTTTATTCCTTCATTCCTTCATTCCTTCATTCCTTCATTCCTTCATTCCTTTCCTTCATTCCTTCATTCCTTCATTCCTTCATTCCTTCATTCCATCATTCCTTCATTCCTTCATTCCTTCATTCCTTCATTCCTTCATTCCTTCATTACTTAGATAGGACCGTTACCCGAAGAAACGCCCTGCTGGAGGTGTCTGGGCTCGATTCCCGATTTACGGATTCAGTAAAATTATGCCGTTATCTGAACAGCTGAATATCATAACTTTTTTACCTAATAATAACATAATATTTCCAAGATATTATTGATTGATTTATGAATCGCAAACAAAACATAACCAGGTGCATATGCAATTGGTTAGTAATCACGATTATGAGGCACCTCATCCATCTTCCTGAGCCAAACTGTGGCCCGTCGACGACGTTCGAAAATTTATTCATCACCCATTCGATCCGTCACTCCCCGGTGCAATAATGACTGTTTTGTATAATTTATTAGCTTCTGATAGAGATCGGTATCTCGCTGCTATATCTAAATGTGTCATGTTTTCTCGGGATGTCACCGTCAAAACTTAGGACATTGTGTGCACCTACTTTGGTATCTTAGGTAAAATGTCGTCACTGTTCAAAATTAGATCAGAGTTGGGGCCGAGACGAAAAGTACGCTAAGCAGACGGGTTTTCACAGTTGACTACGATCTCCTTCTGAATGGTGATTATTTACTTCCCCGCAGCGGGTGGGACATTCTCTCCTCGAATGGCAGTTGGGATCGCAGTTGGCTTGTGGCCTTCTGGGATGATAGACACTGTTCTTTAAGTTTAACTGACTCATATATATGATCGAACTAACGCTTTTTTCGTCGAAACATTCATGTTTTCTGTACTGCGCATATGAAAATTAACAAACTTTGTTCCAAAATATTGTGGAAAAATATGAAATTGTTTGGAAATAATGCTATGATTATTATTAATTGTTGCCTACAATCAAGCCTACAATCGTCGTCTCCCAACTAACGGCTCACTGTAATATTGTGAGTGGTCAATAGAAACCACTTCAACGTTAAAATTAAATGTTCAGCTATATTATTTAGATCTTCGGGCATCCCTAGCGTTACTCTCAATTGATGCGCACAAGTTTTTTTTCTCAATGTGGACGGCAATTATATGCGGTCGCTGACGGAATTTCTTAAAATTTCGTGAATTATAGAAGTTTCACGGTGTGTGATTGGAATGAAACCTTTCAGTGTAGATGTAAGAAGGTTTTTCGTAGTGTAAATAAGTGCCCGGTGAAATAAGTCACACAGAGAGACGGGAAGAAATGTGTGAATTGTAATGTGGCTTGGCTCAGTCGATCGCTAATTAGATTTCGCTCGGTACGTCTTCGTCCATGCGATTTCGGCGAAAAAATGCGAAGTGGATAATTGAACCGAGGTTATACATCGAAATACAGTTGTTTCATTGCATTTTTGGTGTACAGCTGGACCAACCATAACAGCTTTTAAAAATTACACTTGGAAAATGAATATATAATATAGGTCAGTTCGAATATCCACCGTAGTGGAACATTTCAAGTTTGATACGATGAATAATAGCACATGTGACGAAGTAGATCAATATCCCAATAGCTTTTCGTATGTTCAACGAGTGTATTACTGAATGCTATGGAATGAATATATTTTGGTCACATTGACGTTTACGTCAACTATGCGAACATGGGCAGTGCAGTAGCGTGTAGGATTTCGTTCTCACCTGGTGGCAGAACTTTGGGATGTGTGTCATTTCGTCACTTTGGAAAGTGTGTGATTTGCTCCATTCAACAAGGTGCAAGCATTGGTGGCTGCTACATTGTCAGAAATGCGATAAACGAAAATAAACAACGATCGAGTTTGGAAACTGATGGAAGAAGCGTGATTTATTTGTTTTGAAATTCAAACGCGGTGATCCAACGTGCACACGCGAGCAAACACATTGTCTAATTGAAGTTCGATTTTGACAGTGTCTATTTGTCTAGAGCTGAATGCTTTCTGACAGTGAGCCGATGAGATGCAGTTCTTGGTTTTAGCGTTTTAGCGCACGCACTCAATTGAATAATGGAAGAACTTATTTGTATCAGGTAGCAGAAGGCCGGTTCCAGAGGCACGTTCCCACTATTTGGGAGATTTGTGCCATCGCCATCATTGAGGCTATTTCATTATATATTCGATGGAAGTGAAAGATGGGATAACTCAAAGCCAAAAAATCGCATAAGCGAAATGAGCGCATGTAGCTCCATACCAAAAAGTGCACTGCAAAACGGCATGAGTGTAAAGAGAGCCTATAGCTCATTACCACAGCGGGTTAACAATAACAGAATGTCATGAAGATTCAGGCTTTTGAAATGAGTTTTACTAAATAAGTGTTTACCAAATAATTGGATTGATTGACTCTTTACTATGGAGAAATTCAGCCCGAGGCTGGTTCATCCCCGACAAAAGTAATTGGAATCGAAATCACGCGAAAACTGAACAGTTACATATCAGGTAATACGAAGGTCCATAATCGAAATCACGACTATCACACACACACGTCAGCACGCTGAATATTTGCCATCACGGAGAAAAATCAACACAGTTTGAAACAACTAATATTTTGGTTGAATTTCAAACCAGAATATTGTTTGTTCTTAGGTCTACGTGTGATTGTTTCAAACTAATGATTGCATTGAAAATGAACTAATAAAATAGTTGTTTCTAACCTGGAATTTTGTTAAATCTAACAATAATTCTGGTAGATACAAAACAATTTATTTGTTTATGTCAATTAAGCTTTAGTTTGTTCGTACCATTTATTAAGTTGTTTACTCTTGTATATATATCTGAAATTCAAACTAAAGCTTTAGGTAGATTCAAGTAATTTTCAATATTAAATTAAACTGATATGTTGTTTGAAAAACGAAACTACGAAAGGCCACTCCATCTTGCTTTTTCTAGTTTTGGAATTATGTTGATTGTGGGAAATATAAAGACTGTGCTAGTAGAGATTATTTGGCCTGACAACTCTTCCAAGAGGTTTTGTTCGGTAAGTGATGCATTATAATCTCTTTTTCATTTGATTTGATTTGAATTTATTGGGTGGCCCAACTCTAGTTCATTAATTCATCTATTTTCAGATAATGGACAACCATCTTCTTCTCCTTGTAGGCTTTACGTTTTCACTTGGACAAAGTTTGCATCTCAGCTCAGTGTTCAATGAGCACTTCCACAGTTAATCAACCGAGAGCTTTCTTTACCAAAGTTGCCATTTTCACATTCGTATTCGTGGCAAGTACGATGTACTCCAGGCCCAGGGTAGTCAAGGAAATTTCCACTACGAAAAGATCCTGGACCGACCGGAAATCGAACCCAGACACCTTCAGCATGGCTTTACTTTGTAGCCGTGTACTCTAACCACTCGGCTAATGAAGGCTCCTGACAAACAATGCTTCGCAACAAGGTTCAATTGAACAATAATGATCATTTGTAATTGTACATCATTTGTCTAAAAATACACATCATGTACTTCTCGACGTTTTATTTATTTATTTATGAAACAACAAAAAAACAGAACAACCAACCCTCATTTTACAACAAAACTATTGTTTGATTTAAACAACAAATTTGTTTGTTTCGATCTAAGAAATTTTATATTAAAACTAAAGTTTCTAGTTTGAAATAACCTAAAGCGTTGGTTGTTTCGAGAACTGCCAAGCGGAACAACCAAAATTTTGGTTATTGCAAACAAGAAATTGTTAAATTTTTTTTATTTCTCGCAAAAACATCAACCTAATAATTTAGTTTGTTTCAACCAAGTGACAATGCTATAGCAAACTAATATTTTGTTTGTGCAATATTCAAAGTTGAATTTTGTTTGAAATTAACTAGATTTTGTTTGATTTTAACAAACTTTTTTCTCCGTGATGTGATAGTTGATTCGGCAGTGGCCAGTCAAGGCTTCAACCAAACGACTGCAATTCTGCTTTGACAGATTTGTTAAATACTTTGCCACCTTTAGGGGTGGCTCAGTATTGTACAATTTTGTTTGACGACATGACTCCAAATTATTCCAATAATGCTTGTGCGAATTTATGACAAAAGATTGAAAGACAAAAGGTCGAAATGACGTAAGGTCGTAAAACAAAAAAGGAGGAACAAAAGGTCGAAAACCTTTTTTTTGAAGAAGGAAACATTTCCCACCAAGCAAACCATTTTCGACCTTTCGACCTTTTGTCATTTTGACACGTCGGTATACAGTTCGTTATCCAGCGGTTCCCGATCATCTAAGCCTGCCTGATCGACCTGCGTGTCTCTCCGTTGTCTAAGCCGACCCTAAGAAAAGAGGGGGGTCTGGCACACCACAGACCGTGGCTTGACCAGAAGTCGGGGGATGCTTGGTCAAGATCCTTCAGGTCTTGGCTTTTCAGGAATTGTTCTCCAGTAACAGGTTAACAACAGATATATCAATTATGACAGCACATATATTTCTGGTTGTTAGCTTAGAAATGAGTATAGCAACGTTTGCGTTATTAACGAACACGCATGCTCGGGGCACGGCACGCTATTTTGCCACTTCATGTTTTCTGAAAGAAGCAAAAACTGGGGCCATAAGGTTACATAGATAAAAGATCTTCTTACGCAAATAAGATTCTTGATCTAGCCTCATTTGGGCTGTACCACTTTGCATGGGTCTGCATGGGTTGATCGTTGATGTTCTATTGTGCTGGAGATTGTCCTGAGCCCTGAAAGTAGCCAGGATTTTCATCAGAGAGGGGCAAGCGATCATATAAGTTCGCTCATGATTTTTGCGCAAATTGATCATTATATAAATGTCTGAACCATTTTTGTATAAAACGTTAAACTATGAAGGACATCCATCCTTCATTTTCATTTTCATGGCAAAGTGAAGTTTAAAAACCTTTTTGGTTCAGTTTTTCCTGAGTAACATATGCTTGAAAAATTCAATATTGTAAAAAGTTCGAAAATTTGATTGGTAGAAAGCCTGGCTAGTTATTGACACCGGATATAACACGATCAGACAGTACTTTCAAGGATTCTTAAGATTCCACCAAAATTTCTTACAGAAATTCAAACTCACGAATATCTGCAGGCATCCCTGAAACAATTATTCGAAGCATTCTTTTGAGGAATCCGTCAGAAATTTTCCCAAATTCGTGTAGATTTCCCCAGGAATTGATTTTAGTTCCCCCAATTTTATGAAAATCAAATGAAAACGCTATCTAAACAAGAAGCATGAATTTATGAACTTTATCGTAAAATTTGCTGCAAAGATTCGTGTGTTAACTACCTTGGGTAGGTGTACCAATTATGGATGCAATATGTCAACAGTATGAATAAAAATCAAGTTTTAACCGCGTTTCTAAAACGTAAGCATAAAGTGTTGGTGTTAATTACTAGTTTGAAGCCTTGCGAAACAGTTGAATTAAACAGTTTTAGTACTAAGTTGACTTTAATCTTCTGAAAATTGGTTTCAAAAAGCGTTGTCTCTGTACCGTTCCCATTGTTCGACATAAAAGTGTTCCAATTATGGACTATCGAATATTTGCACGAAATGAATTCAAACGTCATCCAGAGCGAATGATAATGCAACGCTAATATGTAATGAAGTGATTACTCATAAAATTTTCCAAAAGTTTTGTGTTGAATACATGTTAAATCAATTTATTGGAATGGGCTCATGAGAGCAAACGAATTTTTGAAAAGGAGTCGAAATGTAGTGAAAATGCAAATTATGATACAAAACAGCATTAATCAACTCACATTACCTTTGCAGCGCCTAATTTTAACGAAAAAAGAGGGAACATTAAAAAAATCGAGTGTCACTGAAAACCCCTCTCTATCATGAAATTAGCATCTTCCACTTGCGAACGTTTTTGAACGTGTGATTAAAAAATCTTAATAATTGAGTACAAAACATGAATATAATGCTTTACCGAACCTTCCCGTCGTGGAAGTCACCCGTAAAATAACATTATCTCATACATTATCTGTACCAGTTATCTACATAGTGGAAAGTATGTTTTATCAAGGTTTAGTTACCATCAAAAACAAATAGGTTTATCATTCCTGTGAATATTGTTGAGCAGATGCGTGATTACACAGGAAATCAAACCAACCTGTTCGGTGATTCAAAACGTAATAAATGTATTTTTCTCTCCTCCTCTTAACAACTGTCAACTAACTAAGCCAATGCCTACTTGATCTTGCACATACTTCCAACACTCCTCCTCAAGATAAAGTTAGTCATGTTTTCTTCTTCTTCATTGCCTTACTAATCTCAGTTCAATTCATTTACATGTTTAATCGGTACAACTTTCCTACTTTCTGTCCTACTATGGCAACACCACCATATTTCATAATTTTACATTCTTCTGAATTAAATATTACTTCATACCCTTGTCTAGTAATAACTTCAACTGACACCAAGTTCATAGAACGTCCTGGTACAACAACAACGTTATTCAACTTGACATCAACTGGTCGCCTGTTTGGACCATTCGCAGACAGAATCAATCCTCCCTCTGCAACAGAATGTAAAACGTTACCATTCGCCAGGATCACACGTTGTTTCGTCGTTTTCTTATGCCAGTCCAAAATTTTCCCGTTACCTGTCATGTGAGTGGATGCAGCAGAGTCAAGATACCAGTGTTTCTCCTCCTGATGTGCAGCAAAGCAGACTTGACGATCTGTTTCAACATCATGATGTGCGGACCTTGCAGATTGTGTTCGAATACTTTTTGCAGCACCTCTTGACGGTTTCTCTTGGATGTGTTCCAGCTTGTCACAGTCGCGGATTAAATGCTCTGAACTTCCGCAAGCGTAACACAATCGCTTGAATTCATTTCTCCTCTCCGTCTTAGCAACCATTGCTTTCGATTCACCTGTTCCGTTTCTTTGAAGTCGACGATCATTTTCTTCAAGCAGCTTTGTCTTCACAAAATTCATCGTGAAAACTTCCGTTCTCCCTTGTATCGCAGCAACGGTATTCTCGTACGATTCCGGAAGACTCGCTAGTATGAAAGCTGCTTTCATATCTTCATCCATACGACATCCCGCGTTTTCAATCTTCTCGAATAACTGCTCCAAATCCACCAGATGCTGCCGCAAATCGCCTGCCTCAGACAGTTCTGTTTTGGACAGTTTCATGATAAGAGCAACCTTACCCACCGATGAATCCTTGATGTAATAGTTCCGTAGTATATTCCAAGCATCTTTAGCAGTCACAGCTTCCTATATCAGCCTCAGCTGTGCATCTTCTACTAGAATCCCGATTGTCTGTAAAGCCAGGTCGTTCTCGTTTCCCATTCCGGCGATTTTTCCTTCACATCCGGCAAGTCATCCTCGATGTATCTCCACAGTCCTTCACGCGTCAAAACTTGTCGTGCACGCAATTTCCAAGTTTCGTAGTTATCGTAACCTAGCCTCTGAAAACCCATTTTCGCAAACTCCATGCTTTCTACTCGCTTGTGACAAACTGCTCCAAAAAACTGCTAACAATTCACTACACACGCACCACCTTTTTAATTTCCTGCAACTCTGGGCCTATAACCTGTTGAGCAGATGCGTGATTACACAGGAAATCAAACCAGCCTGTTCGGTGATTCAAAACGTAATAAATGTATTTTTCTCTGCTCCTCTTAACAACTGTCAACTAACTAAGCCAATGCCTACTTGATCTTGCACATACTTCCAACAAATATTAGCCGTTCTATTCTAGTGAAACAATAAGAAAAACCTTTTTTTGTTCCCACTATTGCCATAATTGGTGCTTCTATCCTATTCCAAAGATTTATATAGTTTTTTTTCTAAGATTCCTCTTAGTACTTTTCTTAGAGTTTGTCTTTTTCAAGATTTTTTGCGAAATTTAATTTATATATTTTAGATTTTGTTTTCAAGACATTCCTTCTTTGTTTCTGACAATCTACCAGGCACATTCCGGAATTCTATCAAGGATTCTCCCATCTTCCATCATATCTTTGGAGGAATTTCATTGAACATTTCTCATGAAATATATCTAGGGAATTCTCCACATTTCTGGAATGTTTTCAAGAAAAACTGTAAACATTATTTTGATATGTTTTCAGAAATTCCTTTACGCATTCATGTCATTTTAGAATTAATCTCAACAAACATTCTGAGAATCAAGATACACACTATGATCGTTAAAACTCTTACAGAAATTCGTATAAGAGCTTCTTAGCGGATTTCTTAAGAAACTCCTTAAAGTTATTTTCTTCTTAGCATTCTGTTGAACAAACTGAAAATTATTCATCCAAAGCTTAAGCATATGTACATGCATTTTCCCAAGAATTCGTAAAATATCCATTTATAAGTTTCTAAAGATCTCTAGACATTCTTTTAGGAAGTCCTCCAAGGGTTTATCCAGGATTTTTTCGTCGAATATCTCTTGCAGAAATTTAAAGCATCCAGGAAGAGTTATCCTTTGGATTTTGCATATTTATTTTTGAAAGTGTTCATAGAGATATTTATAAATAAATTATAATTATAAAATTTAAACCCAAAGGAGGCATTAGATGAAGTCCTAAAAAAAATTTGAATTACATTCTATTGTATCCTTGGGAGAATTTCTGTTTCTATATTTGGATGAATTCTTAGAAAATAATATTTTAGGGAAGTCAAAGCAAATATAAAATGTTAGGAACTTCTAGTGGAAACTTGAAATTCTCGGGAAACTCTTTATGAATTTTGAAGGAATCATCTTAAAATACCTTAAATAACTCTAAGGATTTAGATTCAACTTTCGGAAAAATCCCTAATAGAATCCTAGAGAAATTCTTGCAGATACTATTTATAATACATTATTTTTATACGATACTTGGGGTTTTATTTATTTAGTTGGTATTACATCAATTAATTTGATAAAACCTCGTTAACGATGTTACGCCAATTTACTCGGTCCATGGCTGTGTCTCTCCAACTTCGATTTTGGCCCACGTTCTCCAGATCTTGTTGCACCTGATCAAGCCACCTCGCTCGCTGTGCTCCTCGCCTTCTTGTGCCAACCGGATCTGACGCGAACACCATCTTTGCAGGATTGTTGTCCGGTAGTCTTGCAACATGTCCTGCCCAGCGCACCCTTCCGGCTTTCGCAACCTTCAGGCCAACTTTTGTCGCTTCACGTTTCAGGCGGGTGTACAGGTCTGCCACTGTTCTGCCGACAATATCCATATCATCCGCGAAGCAAACAAATTGGCTGGATCTTGTGAAAATCGTACCTCGGTTATTGAACCCGGCTCTCCGCATGACACCTTCTAGTGCGATGTTGAACAGCAGGAACGAAAGTCCATCACCCTGTCGAAGTCCCCGGCGGGATTCGAACGAACTGGACGCTATTCTGCACACCGTCCATCGTTGCTCTTATTAGTCTTGTGAGCTTCCCGGGAAAGCTGTACTCGTCCATTATTTTCCATAGCTCTTCGCGGTCGATGCTATCATAAGCCGCTTTGAAATCGATGAACAAGTGATGCGTTGGGACTTGGTATTCACGGCATTTCTGGAGGATTTGCCGTACAGTGAAGATTTGGTCCGTTCTCGAGCGGCCGTTGATGAAACCAGCTTGATAACTTCCCACAAACTCATTTGTTATTGGTGATAGACGACGTAAGATAATCTGGGATAGCACTTTGTAGGCGGCATTCAGGATAGTGATCGCACGATAGTTTTCACATTCCAGTTTGTCGCCCTTCTTGTAGAAGGGGCATATGACCCCTTGCTTCCACTCCTCCGGCAGCTGTTCCGTTTCCCAGATTCTGACAATCAGCCGGTGCAGACAGGCTGCCAACCTCTCCGGGCCCATTTTGATGAGTTCAGCTCCAATACCATCCTTACCAGCGGCCTTGTTGTTCTTGAGCTGATTGATGGCATCCTTAACTTCCCTCAATGTGGGGGCAGGTTGGTTTCCTTCATCCGCCGTGCTGACGTAGCCACTTCCTCCGCTGTCGTGACCCTCGGCGCCTGTGTTCTCCGTGCCATTCAGGTGTTCATCGTAGTGCTGCCTCCACCTTTCAATCACCTCACGTCCGTCCGTCAAGATGCTTCCGTCCTTATCCCTACACATTTCGGCTCGCGGCACGAAGCCTTTTCGGGATGCGTTAAGCTTCTCGTAGAACTTTCGCGTTTCTTGTGAACGATGCAGCTGTTCCATTTCTTCACATTCTGCTTCTTCCTGGCGGCGCTTTTTGTCCCGGAATAGGCGGGTTTGCTGCTTTCGTTTTCTTTTATATCGCTCCACGTTTTGTCGCGTTCCTTGCTGCAGCATTGCAGCCCGCGCTGCATCCTTCTCCTCCAAAACCTGCCTGCATTCATCGTCGAACCAATCGTCACATGTCCTCCTTTCCACGTACCCGACGATGCTCTCGGCTGCGTTGTTGATGGCTGCTTTTATGTTGCTCCAGCAGTCCTCAAGAGGGGCTTCGTCAAGCTCGCCCTCTTCCGGCAACGCTACCTCGAGATGCTGCGCGTATGCGGCAGCGACGTTCGGTTGGGCCAGTCGCGCTAGGTTATACCGAGGCGGGCGTCGATACCGTACATTGTTAATGACGGATAGTTTTTGGCGCAGTTTCACCACCACCAGGTAGTGGTCGGAGTCAATGTTAGCGCCACGATAGGTTCTGACGTCGGTAATATCGGAGAAGTGCCGTCCATCGATCAAAACGTGGTCGATTTGTGATTCCGTCTGCAGTGGTGATCTCCAGGTGTATCGATACGGGAGGCTGTGCTGGAAGTAGGTGCTGCGAATGGCCATGTTCTTGGAGGCGGCAAAATCTATCAGTCGTAAGCCGTTCTCGTTCGTCAGCCGGTGGGCGCTGAACTTTCCAATCGTCGGTCTGAACTCCTCCTCCTGGCCAACCTGAGCGTTTAAGTCTCCTATGATGATCTTGACGTCGTGGCTTGGGCAGCGGTCGTACTCGCGTTCGAGCTGCGCGTAAAATGCGTCCTTGTCATCATCAGTGCTTCCGGAGTGAGGGCTATGCACGTTTATGATGCTGAAGTTGAAGAACCGGCCTTTGAGCCTCAACTTGCACATTCTTTCGTTGATCGGCCACCACCCGATCACGCGCCTCTGCATATCACCCATCACTATAAAAGCTGTTCCCAGCTCACGTGTGTTGCCGCAGCTCTGGTAGATGGTATGATTACCTCTAAACGTTCGCACCATCGAACCTGTCCAGCACACCTCCTGCAGCGCTACGATGTCGAAACCGCGGGTCTTCAGTACATCGGAGAGTATGCGTGTGCTTCCGATGAAGTTGAGAGATTTGCAGTTCCACGTACCGAGTTTCCAATCGCAAGTCCATTTTCGTCGCTGTGGTCTTTGCCGATTGTTCCGGTCCGTATTCTCTCGTTGACGTTCCTGTGCTGGTGTATTTTTACGGCTGGCTTGCAGGGCCTGACACCAACCCCCTAGATTTCCGGAGGACCATTCCCCCTATATGTTCGGAGGGCCATAGTGCGCAGTTTAGCTTAGAGTCCTTCTCTGGCACTCGGACGATGATCAGCCGCCCCTAACATGGGGAGCAGACGCTGTTGTGAGCCGCTCCTAACATGGAGTACAGACGCAAACCCCCCCTTCCCTGTCAGCATACGACCAAAGTTCCCACCGGGGGTTGGTTACCCGATCTTCCCCAAGGTTACTCGTACCCCGGCCAGTACCACGAGGAGGTAGGGATAGGAGTTGCTGGGCATGAGGCTAAGGACCACACAATGGGGTCTATTTTATTCCTGTAGGTACGCGAGGTACCAATGGTACGCCATGCCCAGCCATTTACCGTGCCACGATACTTGGGGTAATTCATAGATTAATCCTAGCAGAAATGCTGAACTTTCCTAGGAAACCTGAAGAATTTTACAAAATCCTTGAAAAAGTCCAATCAGTATTTCTGTAGAAACTGATAGGATAGTATTTTCAAACTACTCAAAGTAAGCTAGTGGAAAAATCGCTGTAGTAATTTTATGGGAAATCTCTGTATAAGGCAATGTTTAGAGATGTTTCAGTGAAATTCCTGGTTCGGTGTTAATTCTGTATTATTTCCAAAAGTGAAACACAGTGATACCTCCATGAGTCGATGTTCCATGACTCGATATCGACTCATGGAACCATACTAAAAACATAATTTCATGGTTACTATGATGGTCCCTAGAAGCAGCTTTCCAAAGAATTGCTGTTCCATGACTCGATATTTCCATGAGTCGATGGTCCCTTCAATATCGACTCATGGAGGTTTCACTGTAGAATTTTTGGAAGGAATTGAAAAAGAATTCTTTGAAAATCTATTATAGAAAGGTTTTAAAATGAAACAGAAAAAAAATCTTGAATGTAGACCATATTTTAAAAATTCAAACAAAATATTATTAACCTTTGTAGCAAATCAGTTATTTTTGATTTTATTTTTCATCGGCCAGAGGGGGTGACAATGGTCATCCCATACCTACGCCCATGATCTGAACCATCTTAACCGTAGCCACTACCAAAACTAGGCAGGATTAAGCTTTTGGAAGTGTGATGCTTGTTTTGTTTATTTTTATTATGTAGAAAAATACATTCATCCCAAACGTTTTTTGCGACAGTACATATAGATTTCTCAAAACCGATAGAGTTGAGCATTGTACAACCATATGTACATTCGTTGATTCTAAGTTATGCTTTTTTGAGCACAGGAATTATTTATAAAAAATACTGATAACAAAATTGAAAAAATGGGATTTTTTGGACATAGCATTGACGACTCCAGAAAAAATAAACTACTTAGAAAGAGTTAAGCTTCTAGGTAGAAACCAAATATGGCAACCTTTGGAATAGTTCAAAAACCCAGTTGAAAAAAAAAGCTACCAGTACTGTACAACAATCTAGGCTGACAGGAAAAGGACGCATCCAACTGCTTTAAACCCTGAAAACGCGCACGATTTCCATAATGGAAGAACTTATAATTGGATTGATCAAATCGAACCCATAAAAGTCTAATGAGGTTTTGTCAATTCCCTGATTTGGTGACTTTACAGCCAAGTATCACGCGTAAAAACAGAATCGAAATTGATTGGAAAAGTCAACAAAAGCAGCATTTTTAATTCCTGAAAAGAGTTTTCAGAAATTGAATAGCCTTCATTCGTCTTCGCCGGTGAACCCCAATCACTGGGACTCGGAAGAACAAGACCAACAATATTGTGCATCTTGAGCACACACCTTTCGAAAAGAAGAATAAAAATGATTAAAAAGCTGGACACTACAAAAGGGGAAAAAGAAGATGATTCCGGCGAGGAGAGCACAAAGAGCACCCAAAAGTCAGAGTGAAGTGGAATGACAAATCAGACAGTTCGAATTTATTTTTAATTTACTACCTTCTTCACAATAATCGTCGTCGTTATTATTATTGTTATTGTTATGATATGTTTCAAACGGGTGGATACAAAAAAGCGATTATTACGAGACTCTTTTCTGCTCTTTCTCGGCGGCTGGCTAGTGAGTGCTGCTGGTGCTTTTGCTCCAAGAGTCAGTAAGCTGCTTTGGCGGGAACGCCACCTGAAGATGGCGTTTTCTCCGGGAGGAAAAGCAACTTTGTTCGGATTCAGATTGCATTTCACCCACATCACAATGACGTCAAATACGCTCAATCTGTCACCCACAGCATCAATGGATGGATGGAAAAGTTACAACCGAAACATTCGCACCGACAATACAGTCAATGACAAAATAAAGTGGCCACTTGCTTATAAGCACGTAAATTGGCGAAAATCGTCAGTGACAAAACGGAATATTCTTTCGTTGAAATACTTGTATATAATTTTCACCATATACCTAAATATATTTCAACAGGTCATTCTAGTTATATTACTAATTAAAAATGGTTGACTCAGTCTTGCTATATAGAATAACCAGGACACGGCCAGCATGAGTGTTAATGAGGAGTTACAAAGTTATTAAAGTTTCACATACCGACATAAAAGATGGCGCACCCTGTACTAACAAATTATGATTATTTGTATGAGCACCTAACCTAACTTCTAACTTTGAGCGATATGTGTATGGTGTACTATATAGAGATATATGGGTGAAAGATTATGATTCTCTATGTGTTTATGATAGCGAAAACCTTGAATAATGTGATTCATACAAAAAATCTATATCAATTTATGTTTCATTCGTTTTTGAGGATTTTTGAATGTCTATTTTAAACAAAAAAAAAAAAAACTAGGAACCACGGATATTTATCTTAATCAGAAGTTGCTATTTTCTCTGAAAATTGGCGTAATTATAGTTTGTATAGTTTGAAAATCGTTATTACAGTTTATATAAATAAAAATTATATTGAAATCTTGCATTGTTTTTAATAGGTAACGATGTTATAACTATTTGAATTTTGTCTTACAATAAATGTGACCAGTGTTGCTACATAGATATAGACTTTCATCTTTGTTTTTAAATGAAAATATCTTTTCAGCTCAAATCTTCATAAAAATCTTAGTTAAAATCTGTAATGAACAAAGAGTTAAAATAATGTTTTTAAGATCAACAAGAAGCTTTGCAAAAATATCTCGTCCTTAAAAAAATAATGCATACTTTTCTACTAAATCTAAGGTAACAATGAAGTGTTTTTAGTTTTAACAGTTTTAATTAATCGTTTCAGTTGAGAAATTGTCTAGCATCTATCGAAGATTTTCGAAGCGTCACGAAGCACCATCTAAATCATTCTCAAAATCAATGAAAAACTTTCCATAAGCATGTATATTAGTAGTATTTAGGCTATTATTTGTAACAAGTCTAGTTCAACAAGTTTTATTTAATAAAGAGTTGGTGTGTGGTTGCCGTGGCACCCTTAGGTTAAATTTTTATTTTTGTTGTGTTCTAACCTTATTCTTCTTCTTGTTAACCTTCATGAAGTGAATCCTTAATCATTCCCATCTTCTACCACCCTTTAACAACTTGTATCACGGAGAAAAAAAAAAGTTGGTATCAACATAAGAAAAGTTGGTTGAGGGGTGCGAACTAGACAGCCAGGCTGCTGTCAAGCTAAAATTTTCATAAAATTGATCAGATTATACCTAAGAGTGTGCGATTATTACTTAGTCACGCTAAAAACTGTTATACAATTTATGTGACACTAAAACTGCCAACATTCGAAGAAACATTCTAGTTAGTCTTATTCGTGCCTAAAGCCTGATTCGCTGCTGACAAGTAATTTCTCGGCCTATCTTGATGCATGGGAAATTTATGCAAGGAATCGCTCAAGAATGCACTTTTTTCTGATCGCAGTACGCAGTTGAAAAGAACTGTCAGTTCAAATGAGAGTCGCTGTAGAAAATTTCTGCAAGGAATCGACGAGAAATTTCTTTAGCGATTCCTTTTCAGTAGCAAACTAGGCTTAAGTTATTAAAAACTTTTGTAAAATATATTTCTTTTTAATTTACGTTCAGAAACAATCTGATTCATCCAATTTATTAAATTTGCAAATTGCAAAGACTTTGTGTGGAGCATTTTAAGTGTGCACCTTGAAATTGGTTTCCTGCGAGACAAGCAAACAAACAACGGTTAGCACTGGTTGAAAATATTGTCTTCAAATTGAATAATTGAAACTTTCGAGTCCGCACCCCTTAGGTCTCAACCTGAGAAATAATATTGTTTTCAACATAATTTTGAATTTTGTTTGTTTTGAACTTCTATGTTGTAAATTTTCAACAAATGTTTGCTTTGTTTTTAACAAAATGGGTTTTTCAATGCCTTCTTCTTTTTTCTGGCATTACGTCCCAACTGGGACAAAGTCTGTTTCTCAGATAAGTGTTCTTATGAGCATTTCCACAGTTATTAACTGAGAGCTTTCTTAGCCGATAAACCATTTTGCATGTGTATATCGTGTGGCTCTATGCCCTGGGAATCGAGAAAATTTCCTTCACGAAAAAAACCTCGACTAGCGGGATTCGAACCCACGACCCTCAGCATGGTCATGCTGAATAGCTGCGCGTTTACCGCTACGGCTATCAGTACCACCAAACTAAAATATAAGTTTGTTTGCTCAGTCGACGAAGTTCGGAGCAACTTAAAATTGCTTCTTGCGAATAGTGAACCTGCCGGTAAAGTTCGTTTATAGACGTTTTCTGTTATTTAACTGTTTATCCAACGTTTTTATATTGTGGGGACGGACCTGGTGTAGTGGTTAGAACACACGCCTCTCACGCCAAGGACCTGGGATCGAATCCCATCCCCGAGATAGTCACTAAAAATTTCAGTGACGACTTCCTTCGGAAGGGAAGTAAAGCCGTTGGTCCCGAGATGAACTAGCCCAGGGCTAAAAATCTCGTTAATAAAGATAGAAAAAAAAAAAACGTTTTTATTATATTTTACAGGATCATCCGTTGCAAATTAACAGGAATGCAAGAGGTTTGACTTTATTAACGAGATTTTTAGCCCTGGGCTAGTTCATCTCGGGACCAACGGCTTTACTTCCCTTCCGAAGGAATGCAAGAAATACTCCTGGATAAAGGGTGGAGAGGTGTAATAAGGCATTTTTAACACTTACTACCAGAAAATATATTAGCTCATGTTCAGGCATTGCAGAATTCGCTCTCATTCGATCCCATCTGTTGCGATCTAGGATCGACAATGTATCGCAAGTTGAAACAAGGAGCAGCGAACGAGAGCCCCAAAGAGAGAGCTATGATGAAATCCATTTCTCTCGCTTGTTTACCGTTGGGGGTTGCTGTTTCACTTTACTGGCACGATAAAAAATCCCCGAATTCCAGATTGCAATAGTGCCCCCAGGTTTGGAGCTTGTTTAGAGCGTTTTATCATGCACTGGTATTGCCCCGATCTGATCAAAGTTGTAGCAGTTTACGATAAACAGTCTCTCATAATGTGCTGCATATTATGATAGTTACAGAGAGCGATACGTGAGAGATTCTCTCAATTTTCTCAGGATTCAATCCCTGCTCATGTTTTATTTACAGGGAAACATTGACATCTTCTCATCTTCTTTTCGATGGATCTTCATTATTTTTTGTTATTTCAATTGAGAATAAAATAAATTGTACTCAATGCAACGATTACGATAATAAGAATAATAATACAAAAAGCAAATAACAGCAACCTGCCAACAAACAACCATTTGTTTATTTGAAAAAAAAATCGTTTACAATAAACTAAAGATTGGCTTTTTCAAACTTATTTTCCTTGTTTTAAACAACCTAAAGCGTTAGTTGTTTTTACAACTGTCAAAATAAACAACAAATTTCTTGTTTGTTTTAAACAAACTTTTGTTGATTTTACATGTTAATCCATGGAACAAACAACCTAAATAAATGGTATGTTTCAACCATTGTACGAGGTTGAATCAAACTAAAATTTTGTTTGTGCAAAATTCAACCTTAACTTTAGTTAAAAAATAACTTTTATTTGTGGTTACCATATTTTTTTCTCCGTGATGCAAGCCATATTTTATGCAAGCATTATTGCTAAAAGGATAAAGGACAGAGAGATAGACTGCCGTAATCTGACGAAGTGATGTGAGAGGCCATTTTAATATTTACATCTCCGATCCACTAGAAGATATTTTCGAATAGCTACCACTTCATCAATTTACTTTCGTTTGTTTCTAACCGCCCTCAATTGACTTCAAAAGAGCACAAGTTATTTGCCATGAATTTACAGAGCAGAATTCGGTACCATTCCGGAGATATTCTTAATTGTAATGAAGTTCCAGCAGAGGTAATTGTTAAATTTTCGATTAATTGTTATTACAATATCGAAGTTTCAAGGTAAAACGAAAGATAATAATCAATTGTGATCTACATTTGAGATAGCGGACCATTACGGAACACCTTAGCTTCTACATTTCCATTTTATGTCCAAAATATGCAGAGCCCAGATAGCCGTAGCGGTAAACGCGCAGCTATTCAGCAAGACCAAGCTGAGGGTTCGAATCCCACCGGTCGAGGATCTTTTCGGGTTGGAAATTTTCTCGACTTCCCAGGGCATAGAGTATCTTCGTATCTGCCACACGATATACGCATGCAAAAATGGTCATTGGCATAGTAAGCTCTCAGTTAATAACTGTGGAAGTGCTCATAAGAACACTAAGCTGAGAAGCAGGCTCTGTCCCAGTTAGGACGTAACGCCAGAAAAAAGAATGCAGAGCAACGCATCAATCTTCATTAATTCAAAAGAACATGTCAATAAAAGAAGAATTAACTTTATATCAACTAATGTAGTCACTCTAGAGCACCAAGCATAGGTTCTACCAGTGTCTTTTTGAGGACATTTCTGTTTTAATGCTGGTTTGCTGTTGTCAAGAAAAGTAATCACCTATCTCGATGCATTGGAAATTTCTTCCCAGAAATGGTCAAGAAAATCGCATTGCTTTTATCCTAATACGCAGTTGAGAAGAAATGTCATTTCAAAAGGGGCTCTCTGTAGGAAATTTCTTGACCTATTCAGTCTAGGAATTTCTTTACTTTTTTGAGCAAATTAACTTGGTGTTTTAATTATGATTTCATCGTTTGCAGCTAACCAGCCGCAAGGAAGTTTGACCAACTATCGTAAAACTAAACATTACATATACTTCGCAATTGGATTAAATGGATGTGAAATTTGCAAAAAAGTTACACGTCTTCTCAGTGAGAATCGAACTAACGACTCCCTGCTCACTAGATAGGGCGCGTTACCCCATACACCTCGGAAGGACTCATGGATGCAGAAGTTAACCACGTTTCCTCTTTCGCAAAGCGCACCTCTTTCGGAAGAATTAGTTGTCCAACTGGTGAGGAATGTGCCTATTGAGCCGGCCTTTTGATCGATATGCAATGCCTACTCAAGTTACGCATCAGCGTCAGCGTCCATGATGAGTAGTTTTGAAGTTATTGCAAACTTTCAATGGCCGGTAGGTTGACTGGGTTCCAAAGGCACTCCAATTTACATCGCCTGCTACCTCCTGCAGCTGCTCCTGGACTCATAGATGTCATTCTTGTACTTCCGCTTCCGTTATCTAACTGGACCAGTCATCGTTTATGAGAGCCCATTACTTACATAAATTCTCGTTTTCTTCGGATGTTCAGCACTCCTGGGCCCATAACCGCTTGCAGTGGAAACACATACGTGTTGAGTGTGCAGTGTAAAGTGTAAATATGTAGTGTATTTATTTTTCCATCTATTTACTTGTCATTAACATTCTTGGAACTTACTAAATCGTAGTTTAGTTCAATTCACGCTCTGCCACAATAGGGTTCTGAACAAAAACTATCCTCTTTTTTTCACTCTTCACTCTAGATGGTAATAATCTGAGAGAGACTCGCGAAGAGAAAAAATATCAACGTCATATGAAGCCCAGATTTCATATGTGTATAGGCCTTTGCACTGTTTTGATTTTTTATAGGATTTTGGCCTAT
Organism: Aedes aegypti; assembly: GCF_002204515.2. Lineage (NCBI taxonomy): Eukaryota > Metazoa > Arthropoda > Insecta > Diptera > Culicidae > Aedes > Aedes aegypti. Next base: position 48,453,263 of record NC_035109.1, on the reverse strand, counting down.
GTTAAGCTAAGTGTGCTGTTTCGCTCAAGAAAGTAAAAAAAATCCTTGACTGAATAGGTCAAGAAATTGCCTACAGAGCGCCCCATTGGAAATGACATTTCTTCTCATCTGCTTACTGCGATTGAAGAAATTATATTTTCCTGACCATTTCTAAGGAGAATTTATTCAAGCATCGAGATAAGCGATTACTTTTCTTATCAACAGCAAACCAGCCTGAACAAAAAGAGATTCTAGCCTCTCTCGCTCTTTTTTTATATTATAACAGTGCAATAATAAAGCTTTTGGGAAGTTTGTCACTATATATCTAAAGACATTGTCATTGGCTAGCTTTTCGTACAGAAAACACAAAATAAGAGGTTAGTTAGTTAGATAAGCGGTTTCTTCTTCACCGCCTAGGGTTTGAACCTAGTTAAACTATATGCGTAAACGTGGTTTACGACCTAAGCGAAGGTGAAGAAGTTGGCCCTAAGCTATGAAAATTGTTCCCCTTTTATTCAATTTCTAGGTGGATTTTCAAAAATATTATACCACGCAAGAACAACGGAGCCCCATCGAAATTCCAGTACTTAATCAGCTGGTTGAGCTAGATTATTCAAATATTCTCACACACGGTAAAATACATGATAAGCCTTAGTATATTGCATATTTTGTTTTTTTTTTTGGGTGGAGTACTGGTCATAATGTTTCATTTGGGAAAACAGTTTTCAGGGCAGTAGTCCATTCGAAAAAACCTAATTCAAGGAAATTTTATTCGAATTTTGTTTTCGGAGAAATGTCGGACAATCATCTTGAAACGTCTCCCTTAAGTCTTAAATAGGTAGAACAATATGTCTGTGATAAAAAAAACTTTGGATAAGTAAGTGTAAAATATTGGTAGTTAGAAGAAATGTGAAATGAGCATTTGGTTTTCACTCACTTTATTTAAGGACATTTTTTGCCTTGTAAAAACCAAAATTTTAATCAAAACCTGTTTTCATAAATCTTCTAAAATATGAATTTTTAAACATTAACGGAAGACTCTAATCGTTTCAGCGGAAAAATCTCCCGGTTAGACACACGATTTTCGCCCATTTTCGTGATTACAAGCAAGTGGACACTTTATTTTGGCAGTGACTGTATTTACGACGGAGGTGATGCGACAACGTCAGTTTGTATCTGCGAACGAAGTAGGCTCACGTGCGTCACGGATCCCTGTAATTTGGCGCGCTAGCATTGCACAAGCCTACTGTTGCTGATGAGTTGGGCGTTCCGTAACTTATCAGAAACAAATACGGTCCCTTCTAATCGCATCGCTCCTATCATTCATTGGAGAGATGACTATCAACCACCCTCATGAAGCATTTCTTCATTGAGTTGTGTGATTGCAATCTTCCCATAAGCTGTGCAACCTTGATTGAAAAAAATAAACGAAAAAATAACGAAAATGATGTCAAGGACCAAATCAGTTGAGAAATTTGCTCGAAAATATAGGTCCACGTTGAACTTCTGAAGTTTTTCGTGTGGTGACGCTAAAGTCTCTTCTATTGATTTTCTTCGAGCTCGGTGATAGCTTTTACCAAGACGAAGAGGGAAACTTGGTCCATTGCTGGTTGGTCGGTCGGTCGTCAGTGTAATGCTAATGGATTTTCCTCTTGATCCCTGCACATGACAGGTTAACTGCCAGTCTGTTCACAACAAACGACGGCAGTCAGTCAGTCAGTCAGTGGAAGAATATTGCAAACAAAGTCTCCTTTCCTCACTACTGGCTGGTGATGGTTGTTACGCAATACTACATTGTGTCCATTTTGTAGCGATGAGGAACGTGTCACTTTCTTCTGTAGAAGACGTATGATTGCAATGCAGTAGGTTACTCTTTGCACCTATAAAATTAAATCTATTTTTTGAACATTACTGCCCATAACTATCCACCCAATGTTTGGAATAGCTTTATCGTCTCTTCAGCTTCTACAGTTTTCGAGGTTTTGTAATACATCCCAAGAAACACCGAAAACATAAATACAAATTTAACAATATGCAATTTGTTCAACAATAGCCGCTAGAATGTTTTTGAAACATTATTATTATTATTTATCTTTATTAGAAAGACTTTCAGCCCAAGGCTGGTTCGTCTCTATTTTCGAAGCATGTAATGTCTCACGTAAGTCGTTGTTTTGTTTTGTTGAACCGTTCAAAATAGAACTTGAATGAAGGTGTTCTATTGAGGCTTATAATTTATTTTGTAATACAAACCTACCATTTCTCTGGAAATGTTCTAATGATTTTTACTATGTTCAAATCATTTTATGCTCTATAGCCGTCTTCTAATGTTCTGACTTCAACGTCACTATAACTACACTGCGGAACCATTTTATTCAGTATTTTAGAAGAAATTGACTGTATGTTTAGCTGTATGTTTACATTCATTAAGACAACTTCGTGTCAGATGGATTGAATCAGAAATACAAATACAAATAGCCGTCTTTTCATGTTTATCAAAACGTATGTTTTTTTACATGTCTTATTTCGGTTGTTTCAGACTTGTACGAAAAACAAAAACTGTCAATTTGTCATTAAACAAATGCAACAAAAGTGGTATTTAATACTTTTGATAGCATGGATTGTACACTGCCGGTCAAGAAATTTGTAATATGGTGATCACTGAGTGTTTTTAAGCGAATGTTTCAAAATAATATATATATATATTATATATATATATATATATATATATATATATATATATATATATATATATATATATATATATATATATATATATATATATATATATATATATATATATATATATATATATATATATATATATATATATATATATATATATATATATATATATACTAAAAGAATTCTTACCGATCAATCAATTTATATAAAGGCATATGGTGTGGTTGTATATTTAACTCGCCCACAGTTGTGTTCGTGCAGGGTTTACTCGATTTTGTGTAGAAAGTAGGAAAAAAAAAATTGGAATACACTTTATAGTCACTTGGTTCACGAGTTTTGCGTTAACAAAAAGGTAACACACTAGTTGTCCCGGAAAAATTTGCACTGTCTTCAATGAAAAAATGATAAAAGCTACGAAATTTTTGTCTTTTCTCAATACACTCGTCATGCAGTGTATCAAAGGGACCATCTTTATTTTATTAATTTTACTTTGAATATTTACCAAAACGATGAGATTTTTGTTCCCAAGTTTTGATAACAGTAAAAACAGTTCAATAAAATTGATGTTTTTTAGTAGAAAACGAAATAAATGAATTTATTTGTTAAACGTGATGATCTCTATTTTCATATATTTACTTGGTCTGAATCAACACAATGTATATCATTATTATTATTGTCTTTATTAACGAGGCTTTCAGCCCGTGGCTGGTTCACCTTGACAAAAGTATAAAAAAGGAGGATGAACCTTAAGGCCTAAGTAAAAATGGAGCAAATGTCAAAAATGAAAAAGCAGTTTTCGCCGTTAACGACAAATCGAAAAAAATAAAAACACACAGCTGTTTTATTTCCAAAATAAAAAGGCTGTGTGTTTCTATTTTCCCGATTTGTCGATTTCTAGGGCTAAAACTGCTTCTTCATTTTTGACATTTGCTTCATTTTCACTTGCACCTTAAGGTTTCAGACATAATGTGTATATTCAGAGTTTGTTTGAATCAAATAAACATGTTATATAATAGTACAAATAGTGATAAGAAGGTCAGAAGGACCTTCGCGTAGAAAGAGACAGTCATTGCTCGATTTGTCTGGCTTTGAACTAAGATGAATCTTCATCTGTGTCGTGGATATTTGGTTCCTTATCGCTGTCCATTTTCATACCATGGGTCAGTTTTCTCTGTTTCACCGGAGTGTTGGTTTGTTTCGTGGCTGCCAATGTAGGTTTCAAATGGAACCCACATCCGGTAAGGTGTGTTGCTGTTTATTTTGGGATCAAATTTGTGAAAATAAGCCTGCATCTCTTAAAAAACATATTAAGATGGTCTCACCTGCCTTATCGTTGTTGAGAGCATTTCGGATGCTACCTAATTGGTTTGACTTGTTTCAGGGTGGGACATTCGCAGATTATACTGCCCATACTCGCAATACAGTCCCATCAAGAAAATCATCATTTTGAGAAAAACGCATTTGAACATTAATGCAAATGTTTTCGTTACTCTGATACTACCAGTGAAAAATTCTCGTGGCATTACTCAACACAGTATCATTGAAGTATAAGAAGATATTCAACAACTAAAATATAAACAATGCGATTATTTTTGATGCCCAAATTCAAATTTATGCCATATGGGACTTCTTATCCGAGTATTTCTATCGCCAAACGCAAATATGGGGCTCTGCACTGTTTTGATTTCGCATGAGAGTTTGACGTTTACTGGCCTTGTTGTTTACAAATTTTGCGAAGGCGTGAAAGAGAGAGAAAGCGAAGTTTTGAAAATTTACCAAAATTTTGTAAGAAGATTGTAAAAACCATTTCTTTTTTGCTACAAATTAATAATTAATTAATAATTAACTAGATTTTTGCATGATTAATGATTACGATTATAGATTAACTTTTTTTAAGCCATGATTAGTGATTGTGATTTAGCATTAAACCAAAGTGTGATTAAGGATTGATTAATCTTCTTCTTCTCTTGGCATTACGTCCTCACTAGGACAGAGCCTACTTCTCAGCATAGTGTTCTTTTGAGCACTTCCACAGTTATTAACAGAGAGCTTCCATTGCCAATGTTGCCATTTTCGCATTCATATATCGTGTGGCCAGTACGATGATACTCTATGCCCAGGGAAGTCAAAAAAATTTCCATTACGAAAAGACCCTGGACCGACCGAGAATCGAACCCAGACACCTTCAGCATGGTTTTGCTTTGCAGTCGTGGACTCTAAGCACTCGGCTAAGGAAGGCCCCAAATTGGTTGAGTTGTCTCTAAGAAATCCTAAATTTAAAATAATGATATTTTTAAGTTTTTAAGAAGAAGAAGAATAAATATCTATATCTTAAAAGTGGTTGCGCCAAATTGCTCAATTTTTCGCAACACACTCTCACCAACGTATTGTTTAGAAAATAAAATAATCGAAAATGAGAAAATACTGTAGCGTGAGAAATTTATGTGAGCTTTAGCTACGCTACGTGTCGATTCCTCAAAGAATTTTTGAATATATCCCGATCCAGATGATTAATGATTAAAATCGACACCGATTCTAAAAGAAGAAGAAGTTTTGATAACTTGTGAAAAAATGGTGCAAATTTGCTACTCAAAATTCGTTAATATAAAAACATTCCTATCGAGGCTTATACAATGGTTTGAAGTGATCCTCATCTCACCCTCGAAGTTAAGAACAGATCTGTTCACATATCTACAAACAAACCAATACTGAAACGTCGCAATTGGTCCCCTTGATTCTTCTTCTTGGCATTAACGTCCTCACTAGGACAGAGCCTGCTTCTAAGCTTAGTGTTCTTATGAGCACTTCCACAGTTATTAATTGAGAGCTTTCATTACCAATGTTGCCATTTTCGTATTCGTATATCGTGTTTTTTTTTTCCTTCTAAGCAATGGGGGGATAATCTGCTCAACAGACTCCGGACCGAGGTCCGGGAGTGTGGGGTTGGGGACCATTTACTACATACAAGCAGTAAACAGGACTACACCCCCGACCCACTAAACCATTTCCATTGCCGCCAAACCCTTCGTCTCTCCGGGACCACCAAGAAGGCTTTGCCTCGGAGAGGGGCTATTGCACATCGCATCCTCCAGGTTAGCTGCGTAGCCATGCAGCAACGAACATCGATGACACGCTTAGGGGGGTCCACCAAGGTAGCATGCTGGCGCATTGCCAGCTTCCCGGGTGGTCCTCACCACCCCTGAAAGCGGGCAGAGTCGATCACTAAGCCTGCGCCCAGCTGCACCGCAGGTATCAAGAACTGATACTGCGGGCTTCGCAATTTGACCTACTGAAGGCTCAGGCCCTATCAGCTAGCACCAACTGGAATTGCTGACGAAGGGGCCTCCACCTGCCCCGAACAACCAGAGGCTCGTATCCACCCAGTAGGCCGGCACCACGACAGCAGCGCTACCAGGATGTTCTCCCCGCGGCCACTTAATCGGGCACCGGTATGACCTACGTAGCCGACTGCGAACCTCTGGACCACCTGTTGATTAGCGTCTGCACTAGTCACTCCACGAGTCCACATGCCACCTCCTTTGGAGTTCCGAGACGATGCGGGTGATAGCCGATGAAACGGCATTTCAGCCAAACTCGTCTGCACGCATCCTCTGGACCAAATTGTCCGGAGTCGTGTCCCGACCACATGTGGCAAACATGCGGTCACGCATTGTGCGGAAACGCGGGCACACGAACAAAACGTGTTCCGCCGTTCCCTCTAAACCTGCACAAACTGGACATTCGGGAGAACCCGCATGACCGAAACGGTGTAGATACTGTCTAAAGCATCCATGGCCCGAAAGGACCTGTGTTAGGGGGAATGTTAGTTCCCCATGGCGCCTATTGACCCAGATATCTAACCTCGGAGTCCACACTCCCTTGGTGGAACTGTCCCACGCACGCTGCCATTTGACCATGGAGGCCAGTCTGGCAGTCCTGCGTATGCCTCTTGTGCCGCGCCTTTCGAAGCACTCTATGTCTTCCGCCCGCGCTCGCAACCCTCAGGCACATTAGCCTATAAGTACTCTCTAGCTTGCTACGGTAGCTATCGATACTCAAAGCCGTGCCACCATACCTCAGTATGGACGAGGCAACACTGGCCAGAAGCTTACGCTTACTGGCGTACACCGCAGAGCTATTGGACATCATCCGGGACAGTGCCACAATAGCTGTGGAGGCCCTCTTGCAGGCATAATCGACATGGCTACCGAATGTAAGCTTGTCGTCGATCATCACCCCCAAGTGTTTGACGGAGCGCTTCGAAGTGATTGTGCAGTCGCCTACACTGATCACCGCTTGCTGCACTGACTTTCGGTTGTTGACAACAACAGCCTCAGTTTTGTGGTGAGCCAATTCCAGTTTCCTGGAGCTCATCCACTCCTCCACAATTGCGATCGAGTGGGCTGCAGTCAATTCCACTTCTTCGATCGATTCACCATAGACCTCCAGCGTAATATCGTCGGCAAAGCCAACGATGACCACACCCGCCGGGAATTTTAATCTCAACACCTCGTCGTACATGACATTCCATAACACCGGACCCAGGATGGACCCTTGCGGGACTCCTGAGGTTATGTGAAAGCACTTCCGACCCACCTCTGTGTCATAGACTAATACCCGATTCTGGAAGTAACTTCCGAGAATCTTGTACAGGTACTCGGGTATCCCCAGACGCAGGAGCGCATCAGCAATAGCCGCCCAACTGGCACTATTAAATGCGTTCCTTACATCCAGAGTCACTACTGCGCAGTAGCGAATACCCCTCCTCTTACGCTGGTGTGCTATCTCAGCGGTTTTTTTAACCGTCAGAATAGCGTCTACGGTGGACCTCCCTTTCCGGAAGTCGAACTGGTTGCTTGAGAGACCATTTACACCCTCGGTGTACCTCGACAATCTGTTGAGGATGATTTTCTCGAGCACTTTCCTCACCGTGTCAATCAAGCATATTGATCTATACGCCAACGGGTCACCGGGTGGTTTCCCCGTCTTTGGCAATATTACCAGGCTCTGCCTCTTCCACGCATCTGGAAAAACTCCCTCGTCCAGGCATATCTGCATAGCAGATCTGAACATACCGGGAGCCTCCAAGATTGCGACTTTGAGGGCCAGGTTTGGAACTCCGTCCGGACCTGGTGCCTTCCCCATGCTTAGGGATTTTGCAATCCCTATAAGTTCCTCATCGGTTACTCTATCCTCATCGCCAGCCCCAATCCCCGGCTGTCCTACAAAAGGAGGCCATGGGCTAGGGTTGTGGCGCGGAAAGAGCCCCTCGATGATCCCCTCCACCATCTGTGGAGATTGCTCCGTAGGAGCAATTGCACCTCTTGTCTTCGCCATAACGATCCTGTAGGCATCACCCCATGGGTTCGCGTTGGCACTCTGACAGAGTCCCTCGAAGCAGGCCTTTTTGCTTGCCCTTATCTCGGACTTCAGCGCGACTTTGGCAGCGGTGAACACCGCCCGTCGTTCTTCACGCTCCTGCTCGGTACGTGCACGCTGCATCCGTCTCCTGGCCCTTAGGCAGGCACGGCGCAGGTTCGCAATAGCTTGAGTCCACCAGTACGTCGGTGGTCTCTCATTCCTAGGGTTGACTTTTCTAGGCATGGTCGCATCGCATGTACGCGTAAGCACCGCCGAGTAGGTTACGCTCACGGCGGAGCGCCTCCCAAAGTACTTCATCATTGAAGTACGATGTCTTCCACCTACGAGGGCTTGGCCTTGACCTAGCCGCTTCCTCAACCCGCTGCCTGCTGTTGTTGTAGTCGATACTGTAGCGAACCGCCAGGTGGTCACTGTGAGTGTAGGCATTGTCTACCCTCCAGTTCGAACTACTCGTTAGGCCAGGACTACAAAACAGTAACGTCGATAATCGACTCCACTCCGATACGGCTGAAGGTACTTTTGGTACCAACATTAGCCAGATCGACATCTAGCACGGCCAGTGCCTCTAGCAGGATTTGACCTCGCTGGTTCGTGTTACGGCTTCCCAATTCCACGGCCCAGGCATTGAAGTCACCCGCTATTACTACTGGCCTTCGCCCTGTCAGCGCGGTCGTCATACAGTCCAGCATCTGCGTGAACCGCTCGGTCGACCAACTCGGAGGCGCATAGCAGCTACATAAGAGGACCCCGTTTACCTTGGCGATCACGAAGCCCTCGTAGGTAGTAGACACCAACAGCTGGACAGGGTATTTACCCGTTGTCCATATCGCCGCCATTTTTCCGGATCCATCCACGACCCAGTTGCCGTTGCCGGCGGGTACTCGGTATGGGTCCGATATGATGGCGATGTCCGTCCCCCACTCAGCAACTGACTGATACAGCAGTTGCTGAGCTGCGTCACAGTGGTTCAGGTTCAGCTGCGTTACCTGCACTGTAACTTTTCGTTAATGGCTCGTTTTAAGGTAGGGCACCTTGAGCCTCCCGTTGGGTGATTGTTTTTCGCGGACTTGCCGGAACAAATCAAGCACTTGGGAGGGTTCTTGCAGCCTAGTGCCTTATGACCTTCCTCACCACAACGCCTGCACAACTTGGTCCTATCAGGGCCAGGACTTGTGTCCAGGTTCCCTACACCTAAAGCAGATCACCGGTTGCTCATGTATGTTCAGTGAACATACTGACCAACCAACCTTGATCTTACCTACCTTAGCGGACTTATTTGCGTCCGCCACAGGTAGGTGTACTAAGGCCACCTGAGTACCTGCCGGACCTTTCCGTAGCTGAACGGCGGTGGTGGGCACCTGAACTTCGCACTGTTGCCGCAGTGCCGTGACGAGCTCTTCTGCGTTGGTGATCTCGTCAAGGTTCATCACCTTCAGAGTCACTGACTGCGTCAGAGCCCTCACTTCAACACCAGCGCCAAGGACCTCTTCCGCCAAACTTTTGTAGACGGCGCCCTTGCGCTCCTTGTCGCGCTTAAGCTCGAGGATCATTTCACCTGTACGAGGGGTTCGATTTTCCGGCACTTCTGCCGGTTTTCGGGGTTAATATCCGCCTGGCCTTACGAGCGCCGCCGGGTAGCTCCTCCCCTGACGGCTGCCTCGCGCGCTTCTGCGATTGCTTGTTGTAAGCATTCGCTTCCACGCTTTTGGGGCTACCCGCGAAAACGAAGGGTTCCGTCTGGGTAGACTTCGGCACCTTCAATTCCACGGGTTCTGCCGCAGTCACAGTCACCATGGGTTCAGCATGGTTCTGCTTGGCCGCCAACATTGACTTACGAAGTCTGAGCAGGGCCTGCTTGAAGTCCTTGCTGATGTTAGACTTCGAGGACGCAAAGTCAATTATGGAGTCGAGCTGCTGTGCAGCCACATTCATCGCAGAGAGCCCATCTCTACTTTTATTGATGGCCCTCATCAACCACGCTCCATCCATAAATTTACCCGATGCGTTAGCCGGGGATGAAATATGGTTTCCAGCACTGGCACTACGTGTACTGCTGCCTCCTCCTGCTTCTACTCTCCTCAACGGAGATCTAGCTAGCCCACTTCTTGCAAAGGGGTTCGCTTCCCTACTACTGCTACTACCTGCACTACCGCTACTATTCTGATTTATGTTTGAAATTGTACTCATTTTTGGATCCCACGAGTAGCACGGGAAAAGAGGTCCACCACGCCAGAGCCCTGCATTAACGCGGTAAGGGACAAGATACTGTGAGGGGTGCCCAGGTGCCCCACAGGCTCCGTTAATGGCCGAACATCTTTTTCACCCCTTCGACCATTCATTCCTCAGCACGGTTTTTCGCTTGACACCTTGAATTGGGGTTACCCTGTTTGGTGGACTCTTACCACCGGAACCGGTCATCCGTAGTTCTATTCTATAAGCCGGAACTACACAGCATATATCGTGTGGCAAGTACGAATATACTCTATGGGAAGTTAAGAAAATTTCCATTACGAAAAGATCCTGGACCGACCGGGAATCGAACCCAGACACCTTCACTGCGCATTTTTTGACAATTTCGAGTTAATACCAGGGAGAGTCATCAAATAACAAATACTTTCGATCCACTTACTAAAATCTGTGAGATTGTTCTAGAAAATTAGAAAAAAAATCCAAGTTGTTTTGTCACATTGGCAATTGTAACCGCATAACAGTCACATTGAGATTATACATGAGCCTCATAATGCAGTGGCAACGAAATTTCTATCAGAATTTTTTTCTGACTATTCATCCAATAAGCGATATGAGTTGTACAAGCTACCGTGTATATCAGCCATCTTTATAATTAGTGATGGTGTTGCGACTGGGAGGAATATGCATAGAGTAAGGTGGGGCAAAAGTTCGACCTTAGTGATATAATCAAAGTTTCCAGGAAAACAATAGCAGTTAAAACAAAACAAATACCATACAGTGAACCTTCAACATATTGGCTATAATTTTGCTGAACAAACTTGTGTCAAAATATTTACCCATTTTTATTTATAACTGTTTCAAAATTGATTGTCTTATTCGAACTTTTGCCCCACCGGTGGGGCAAGAGTTCGAATCTGGTGTGGGGCAAAAGTTCGCTGGCTAAAACACATAATATCGATCCTTTTATGACAGACATACTTTACACCAGCCGTAGACTTATGTTTGGCGAAAAATACACACTAAATTTTCATAAAAAAATGCCCAAAACCGGGTTAATTGTAATATACTCAAAAATAGCAGTTTTTCGCAAAACTAATTGGAAATGTAAAATTTTGGTGACTGTTTTCACACGATCAGACAAATTTAACTACATTTGAAGATAATATGTGGATTTTAGGCAATTTGCAATTTTTTCCGTGATTTTATACATGGGTCGAACTTTTGCCCCGCTGATTCGAACTTTTGCCCCACTATGGGCCAAAAATTGTTTTCAAGCATTTATGCAAAAACTAATACACCTCAAAGCAACCTTATGATAGACCTAGAAACGCCCTTACATAAAATATTGAAAAAGATTTTATCTTCAATTTGTTCCATGCAACGAAAGTTTGACCAAAAATTACAATTTTCACGTCGAAAAACAACAAATAGCCATAACTTTTCCAAATCTCAATCGATTTTAATGATATTTGGATTGAAAGTCCCTTACTTTAATGGCATTCGAACCACCATGACATTTATAAGATTTGTTTTGAATTGAGCTAGAAATCTTAAAAAGAAACTCTTACCCCACTCGAACTTTTGCCCCACTTTACTCTAATCTTTTTTCAAGATTCCGATGATCGAGGTTGTTAGGGTTGGGATGTTCGGTAAAGACCTATATGCTGTGGGTGTTCGAGTGACATTCAAAATACAGCTCACACAGTCAATTTCCGTACTGATGTAGATAGACTCCATACCACTTACGCAGGGATTCTACACACAGTGAAAAACACACTTAGTGGTAGAAAACTATCCCGCCGCAACACACAACACACACTAGATACCACTGAGCATACCGAATAATCGACCAAATCATATCCGTCTATATTTTCAAATCTACAGTTGACAATAGTCAGTTTGCGAATTGTGTTATCGTTGAGTATTGCGTAGTGTAGTCAGTCCCACCCCCTAGATTTTAACACCCAATGTAAAATGTGAGTCTTTTAGTAACAAACATTTGTAATACTTGTAATCTATGTAATGTTTTCATACATTTGTAATTTTTCTAAAAAACCAGGGCACTACAAGAAGCTTCATCTCTCCTAAAAATTTGTACATTAGGTGACGAGAAACGGTTGACTGCGTATGTTTTGTGTAATGTAAAATGTGTATATGTTTCTAATAGCTATGTATTCAATTTTAGTTATCCCATGAAAAAGGTCCAATACACGGGACCGAAACGTCGGGCTTAGCCAAACAAGCCGTTTTAATTTATTAGACTGAGAAAGCCATAAAATTACAGTTGTACAAAACTTCATCCTCAAATAAGCACTTTTGAATTCTTAGTGATTTTTTGAAATATCAGTTCCCTCCCATACTGCAATAAAATGCAAACTTGGTACCTATCCCATTTACTCAATGCCTACTTTTGTCGAATGTTACAAATATGCAGTTATGGGTAGTTCAGCATTGATTTGCTTTGTAGCCGCGGACTCTAACCACACGGCTAAGCAAGGCCCCCTTGATATGGCCGAGCAATAAAATTGTATAAATGCACTCTTAATGTAATCAGTTATTATCATAATCGGAACATACGTATGGAAACAAGGCGAACCGCATTTACAAATTGCCCTTTTTCATACGGTGCAATATGCGGATGAAGTGCACTCCGTTCAAAAGGTAGGAGTTGGTTTTGCTCCGTTCATGTCTTTTGCTTGTCTGCTCAATGCATCAGAAACAGCATAAAAATGCGATAAAACTATTAGCATACAAAAACGAAAACAGAACAATTTGTACGCCTGCATAACCGTGCGCTGGGAATTGTTACGAATCGGTTCTATTTATTGTTTCTTTTAATCGGAGAAACGTGCCTAGAATTGCGTCTTGCGGGAAGATAGCCGATATCGTAAGTAACAAAGCCTTTGGGGCTCCGTGCCACATGGTCTACGACGATGAAATAAAATTGATGATTGAACTTAACGTTTTTTGTATGTGAATCATCCCGAAAAGTGAAAAAATGGTTATCCTTGCATCAGGACAATGGAGGGCGATGATTCGAGGGTAGGCAAACCAACAGGCGGTCACTTTTCATCTATTGTTGGTGATATATACCGGCGGAGAATCGAGTCGAGTATTTTTCGCTCCACTACAAAAAAATTAATCCTTATTAGTTGTGGCCATCACATCGGGACAAAGGAAGACTAATGATCTATTTTGCGCTTCGATTTTTCTGGACATGGGCCACAGTGTGCTCGCGAAAGACCACGGAGGGCAGATGACTATCTGGGAGGGATAGGGGACGGTGGGGAGATGATGGCCACGTCAATAATTTTGAAAAAGCTAATGTTAAACAAAGTAACAATTAACTTTGCGTCTCTGACCAATTTAAAAACAAAATTTTCGTGATCTTTTGGCTCTGATTTTCATAATTTTCAATTAAATTTTGACACAGCATAACAACACTTTTAAGGTTGCGTACTGGGAGCCCCAGTCGTAGATTCAGCAAACAAAATGCTTGGTTGTGAGGTTACTAGGCACGATTACTGATTCTCGACCGTTATTTCCTGAGATCTCATGAAATTTGTTTGCCGGCTACTTGACTGAACAAATCTCAGTTAAAATAATCCGAGATTCGACATACTAAATTAAATGTGTACATCCCGAAAACAAAACCAGGCCTAGAACACCCCACCTTCCCCAGCATTTTCTGATACTCAAAATGAGAAACAAAACAAATAGGTACCCGAATAGCAGGGAAAAATGTTAAATATCAATCTATTCAACTCAAATAAAATTAATAACCCCTTCGGTCATAAATCAATCAGCACTGCCAGCAACAACACCAACATAGAGTGGAAAAATCACCGATCACCTATCTTTTATCAGGCTGGAAAATCTGATTCCTTCGCTCCTCTTCTTCTGCATCCGAAGGAAGCGAACACCGAACCTCAGTTGCGTGAGCAATCAGTTCGGATCGTAAATCTTTCGTTTCGATTTCCTCGCTATTACCCTAACAAATCTTTCTCACACGATCATATTGAGACGATTGCTTGGATTTTTCGTGTGTTGTCTACTCGTTGAACCAATCTCAACGAGAAGACGATGAATCTGCTGCCTTCTTTGGGGGTTTCCTAGGTGATTGAAAGTCTCGTTTGTTTCAGTCTAATTAAGTGGTTGCTAAGATTGCGCCACGGAAGAGTTATGGCCCTCTTCGATCAGCGTGCTCTGCGTCGAGACGTCAAGAAAACTGGAAGATAATTTGTAAAGTTGATTGTTTACTAGATCAATTTAGATACTGTGGCGGGGATGGAATTTTGGTCCGGCGGCGAAGGGAGATCTTACAATGAAACAGAAGGTATTGCATCGCACCGGAGATAATTCATTTATTTGTGTTTATTTACATCTGTTTGATACTGGCATTGCTTGACTTTTTTCCGCTGCAAGTTTAATGTTTTCGACTCTATAATTCCTGATGAACACGAAAGAATCAAATTTTTTGAAATCAAAAGATGCTCATTCGCCTAGAAATCGATTAAAATTTAAAAAAATATATATATTTGGCAACACTTTATCTAACAAAAATATTTTTTCCAATTGAGCCGAAGGTCATTTTTCTCTATGATCAATAGTTTTGAAGATAAAAATTGCAGAGTGTGAGCAAAATCATTGGTTTTGACAAATCTTCAATCACGGGGGGTGTTTCCATTCTCGGTCCATGAGTTCGTACATGCTTGAAAATTACATACGATTTTACCAAGGAACTTCTGAAAGATAATAAATCTCGAGCTGTTTAGTGGAACACCTACCTGAAAATTTCAAAAATAAGCATAAGATTACAACTAGATCTCAAATCATACTCCAGCTGTTTTAAAGTAATAATTATGTTATTCACCTCTGCCCGGGAAGTGAGCACTCGATTCAAACCGGGCGAAGAAACGATCGAAAAACGCAACATTAATATGCTTCTCTGAGTAGCATAACAACGCGGATTCCGAGTTGGCAGACTGCATGTCTGCTTTATGTTTACAGTAAACATTGATGCACACAAAGAGTGTTTACCGGACGAAGGAGCGAATGAGCCATGCTCCTCCTCCCCGTGATCACCCACCGCAGCAACATCATCGCAGCATCATGTTGAGTATTGGCAGCATCATGGAAGGAAACGTGAAGGGTCCACACATCACCGGTCCAAGCAATCTGTGGTTTGTGTTTTAATTTTCACTTCACTCATCGCCTACTTCTCTGGAAGGTGGGAAAAAAGGGGAGGACAGGCTCCTGCTGCTGTTATGGCTAACCTTCCGGTTACCATTAGCAACTCACCTCGACCGGCTGAAGTGGCGCAGCAGTGGTAGACTTAGGGGCACTTTCCCTGCCAGACAGCACGTCTTTTGCGGTTTTCTCCCGGAGTTGCTCGCTTTGCCTGCTCGAAGCCATTTGGGTTTGAAAATGCGAACGAAAATGGTAAAAAAGCGACCAGCATCCAAGAAATTAATAACACAGAGAGCGAGCAAACGATTCGTTCTGTTCGAACGCCCACTAATGGATCAATAATTGAACAATGGAGTGATGATGGCCGCTATAAGGTAGCATGCCATAAGAGGCGAGAAGGCCAGATGAAGCTTGCAAAATTTCCGGACACTGGCCCAAAGAGGTCCAGATTTTTGAAGAGCTGGCAAAATATCAATATCCAAACAAATTTCTAATTGAAAAACGAGGTCAAATTTTCATCTGATTCAAAAATAAATTCTTTTGCTATAGCAGCTAATTCTCGAATGATAGGTGAAGATTATAATTCTGCAATATGAATAATCTAATGTAAACAGAGATATTTGGACTTTTCATGAACTTATTCCGGATGCTTCCTCAAGTTTACCTTAAATTTTTTACACTTTGATTCAAATTCTGGAAAGCTCATGAAAATCATAAATGGTAGAGCCAAATCATCAATTGATATCATCAAACCATTAGAAATACGTCTAAGGCAATCTAGCATTTAGGAAATTTTCGAATGGCAAATATTGAAAAAAATCGTGTGAAATATTTCTTATACGAATTCGGTAATCCAGAATTTGAACCTATCTGAAATTTCAATCAGAACGGTATGTTTCATCTTGGGCCTGCCATATAGGTGATTCAAATATTGGTGATTTTAATTTTTACTCATCGATTACTTAGTCTAGATTCGACCTTACCAGTTGCAAAGTTATTCTCATTTGCCGTTACACTTCATACAATACCAGTGTTTGGATTTTGATCCGAATAAGCAGATCGCACCATATTCGGAGAGAGTAACAGTTCATGAACCATAACAGTTCGTGGCTCATCGCAATCGGAGAGCCCTATGAATGCAACCATTTACTTTCTCGTTTGGTACGTGGCACGAGAGCGTTCAAGAGCAGCAACTCTCACAGACTGCAACAGTATCGAGCCATTCGGGTGATTTATGGTTTGCATAGAATGGGTAATAGCTTTCATATTTTCTGGTAAAGTGTCCTTCAACAACCTAATTATAATCTATTGGAACCTTGAATACCCCTTTGGTTTCAAACATAGCACAGACAATGGAAAATATTCACCTCTGTTACTTGATCAGAATGAGAGTGGGTCGGCGAATGTTACTACAGTCGACTCTCCACATCTCGATGTTCTACATCTCGATATCTCTGTCGATGATTTCATAAGTATTCAAAACAAATTAGGAGCGCAAAATGACGTCTGTTTGTGTATTATTTTCTTGGCAACGAAGTTTTTTTTTTATCTAGTATTCATCAAAAATTTGTTCTTTGTCTCGATCTCTTCCTAGCTCGATGGTCCCTTCGATATCAAGAAGTGGAGAGGCGACTATAGTGTTGACACACAGTGATCGACGCCAAACAGTGACACCGCCCTGTTTTGTTTTCGTTCATGGCTCGTTATATTCCACGAACGATAAATGTTATGCGTGTTATATGAATGCAGGCGGATAAATGGGATCATGTGTCAATGATCGTTAAATTCTCCAAAGCCTGTACAATACAGTAAAACTTCCATGTGTCTATATCTGAAGGGACCATCGTAGTAACCATGAAACTTTGTTTCTTGTATGGTTCCGTGAGTCGATGTTCCTAAACTCGATATCGACTCAAGGAATCATATAATCCATTTTATGGAAAGTTCCGAATCATATGGTTTCCGTTTGTTTACCAGCTTTGAAAGTTTCTGGCGGGCCGATTTATTTACGTTTCTTCTAGCGCTACATTTGGAAGGAGCTTATTCAACAATGGGGCTGGTGGAAATGTAACAAAGTTTTTAATTTTCGTATGTAAAATTGAAATCAGCAGGCAGAGAAGATATTTTTCATATACAGGTAACAAAATACATGTAAACCGAGTAGAACCATGCGCTGAAAGAGACGGGGACGTCATCGCTAACAAAAATGTGAACAGCGCCATTCAGATATCATGCTAGTTTTTTGAACAACAACAATGAGCGGCCCGCCAGAAAACGTCATTCGAACGTCTCGTAAAATGGCTTATTAGTATCAATGTAACAAATTTTATAGTTGCTATTGTAAAGTTCTGGATACTAAATAAACGGCCATAGGCCTTTTTATGTTGAGTTGAGTTCTCCATTTACATTAGAAGAATTAAATTTGGCTTTATCTATTACTAATAACACAGCTCCAGGTATTGATAATATTAAATTTATTGTTCTTAAAAATTTACCATTTGAAGGAAAAAATTATTTGCTTTCTATATACAATTCTTTTCTAATTCAAAATGTTTGTCCATTGGAATGGCGTTCAATTAAGGTAGTAAGCATTCTAAAACCAGGAAAAGATCCTTATTTTTTTGATAGTCGTAGATCGTCTTGAATTGTGGGCTGAAAAGAACAATATTTTTTCTTCTTCTCAATTCGGTTTCAGAAAAGGTCGAGGTACTAGAGATTGCACAGCTCTTTTAGCTTCTCAAATCCAACTTTCTTTCAACAGAAAACAAGATGTTATTTCTACATTTTAAGATGTTTCTGGCGCATATGATTCAATACTTATTGATTTGCTTGTCCAGAAAATGAATAATTACAAAGTTCCTTCGATCTTGTCCAATTTCATTTACAATTTGTTTTCATTCAAAATTATGCATTTTTATCATAATGGTTCATCAAAAATGTCCCGTTATAGTTATTTTGGCCTTCCTCAAGGATCTTGTTTAAGTCCATTTTTATATAACTTATTCACAAGTGATATTTCAGACATAATTCCTAATAATTGTTATTTCATTCAGTTTGCTGATGATAAGGCCATTTCCGTTAGTGGAAAAAATAGAGAAATTATTCGTCATTTCATGCAAATTTGTTTAGATAATATTGGATTATGGGCTTTTAATAATGGTTTTACTTTTTCGGTTCCGAAGACAAAATTTATTATATTTTCACGTAAACATTCCACCATTAGTGTAAATTTACATCTAAATGGGTTTGAAATTGAACAGGTATATGTTTATAAATATCTTGGCATTTGGTATGACTCCAAATTGAACTGGAGCTCACATATTACATATATTCAAAAAGTTTTTTCAAAAAGAATTAATTTTCTTCGTACCATTACAGGTACTTGGTGGGGAGCTCATCCTTCTGATATGATTACTCTTTACAAAACTACAATACGTTCTGTTTTAGAATATGGATGTTTTACTTTTGGTTGTGCTACTCAAACTTATTTTTCAAAACTTGAAAAAATCCAAATTCGCTGTTTAAGAATTTGTTTAAAATTAATGAATTCCACTCATACAAAATCTGTTGAAGTTTTAGCTGGCGTGGTTCCACTTAAATTCAGTTACGATGGATTGAATTCTTAATTTCTAATTCAATGTTTTAGTAATAATCATCCAATAATTGGAATTTTGAAAGATATACATGAAATAAATCCCACTTGTAAATTATTGAACTCATTTAATTATACTATTACAGAAAATATTGTTCCATTTGTTTCAAATACTTTCTATGATTGTAACATAAATATCCACTCTTTTCATCCGTTGATTGATTTATCTTTACACATGGAATTGAAACAAATTCCAAATTATGCACATCATCATTTTTCAAAATTATTATTGGAACGTAAATTCAATGGATTTGATAGAAAGCGAATATTTTATACGGATGGATCGCTAATTAATAATAATGCTGGTTTTGGTGTGTATCATGTAGATGTCACACATTTTTTCAAATTGCAATCCCCGTGTTCCATTTTTGTTGCGGAATTGATCGCTTTATATTTTACATGTAACCTTATAGAGCAGTACTCTCCAAATGTGTTTATCGTATGTACTGATAGCATGAGTTGCATAAATGCTATTAAATCTATTAATTTTAATTATAAAACACACCATTTATTATTGTTGTTGAGAAGTTTGTTGTATAATTTACATAATCGAGGATTCCTTATTAAATTTATCTGGGTTCCAGCTCATTGTCAAATATATGGTAATGAACAAGCTGATTATTTAGCTAAGATGGGTGCAACTCGTGGTATTATTTTTCATCGTGATATTTTCTATTCAGATTATTTTGCAAAATTGAAAAGAGTCACAATGGACTTCTGGCAAATTGATTGGGATTCTAGTGATAAAGGTCGTTGGTGTCATTCTATTTGTCCAATTGTGCATAAAAATCCCTGGTTCAAGTATTTATCTGTTGGTAGAAATTTTATTTGCCTGTTTTCCAGACTTATTTCTAATCATTATATTTGTAATAGCCATTTATATCGCATTAATATTGTAGATTCTAATTTATGTGATTGTGGCGAGTCTTATCAAGATATAGATCACATTATTTTTCATTGCAAGAATTATGTTTTACCTAGAAAGAAAATTCTTGATAATTGTCAAACATTGGATCACTCTGTACCTACATCCATTCGTGATATTATTGGCAGTAAATCTCTTTCTATGATGAAAATTATTTTTGAGTATTTAAATGAAATTTGTTATGTTGTTTGATACTGCCTTTTTTTAATTATCTTTTCAGAGTTCAAGAAAACATTCACCTCGTTTGTCCCTCGACCATCACAGCCCAATGATGTTCTCCTTTCAAGATCTTGGCTCTGTTATGGATTATTTCCGGTTGAGCCTTTATTTTTAATTAGTCTTATTTTATAACGTTTTTGAAAAGATGTAGAGGTTTTGCGCCCTTTTGAGAAGTATTTGAATTAAAATCACTCAAAAGGGCTTTTCCCTCTTCCAAATTTTTTGTTACAACCAATAAATAAATAAATAAATAAATAAATAAATAAATAATAAAGAAGAAAAGTGGGCCACGTGGGGCTTTTTCGTTGTGGTGGTTTGAAAATTTAATGAAAATGTGTTAAAAAATGCTTATATTTGAGAAACTTTGCATGAATTTATATTTTTCAAATGTATTTCTGAAACATATTGCATGTTGACTTCTTCAAAACACTTCGTCAACATGCAATATGTTTCAGAAATACATTTGAAAAATTCCAGAAATACATTTGAAAAACTTCCGAAGACATGTCAAAAATGCCTCAATGAACAACTTTGTAGAAGAGAGTTTTTTGCTAGGACGCTCCTATCAAAAGATAAAACTGATTTAGATCAGTTTCCACTTATCTAGATCAAATCTGAATGTGTCAAAATGTAGTACAAGTTATTCCAAAATACTTCGTCGAAGACATCAAACCTCTAGGGTGCATATCTAGAGTACTAGAGGTTTTGGCCGTCGAAAACAGCGATCTGCCCCAGTGTGCATCGGTGGAGGACCGGTGCATACACGAGGCTGTCATTTTCATAGAAGAACTGTCAAAGAGCTTCCCAATCAGCTGTTTTGGAACGTCATGTGAATAGGCCTATTACGCAAATTCCAAAACATCCACCACTGCTGATTGACAGTAGAGATGTCAGTTCCGGTAGGTTTATGCAAGTGTGGAGGCGACTGTTAAATGCGAACTAAATTTAAAAGCCGATTACCTTAGTTCAGAATCAGTGTTAAGGCTTATCGCGGAAAAGTGAGAAATTTTTTTAGCTATTGAAATGCTATTCAATATTAAATTTAGCATAATAATCATATAGAATAAATTACGTTGTAAGATCGATAAAATGCATGTTGAATGGATATCCGTGGTGTCGGGATTGATAATGCGAGTAACTTTAAAAGTGCGGAACCAACAACATACAAAACAGAATAACATAAAGTCTGTTATTCAGTTGAGCTTAAAGTAAAACAAAAATAAAAATAATAACTTGTTTTCGTTGGAATCGAGACCATTTGAGGTTTTATGTTTGAACAAGTAAAATTGATGAGATTTTAGCATTTTTGAAACGCTTACAAACAATTTATTCTGTGGTCACATCCTAATGACATGATGACAAAACAACTATTCGTTCAGTAATGGAATATGGATGTTTTACTTTTGGGAGTGCTGCACAAATTCATTTTTCCAAACTGGAAAAAATACAAATTCGTTGTTCGAGAATATAGTTAAATTTGACGAATTCTACTCATACCAAATCTTGTTGGTACTACTACACTCAAGTGTCGCTTTCTTGAATTGAATCGCAATTTTTTTATGTATTGTTTTTCAATGGATCATCCTTAAACTGATACACTAAAATCATTGTTTGAAATCAATCCTTCTAAAATAATATTAAAATCATTTATTTATGGTTTTACAGAAAATATCACATCAAATTTTTCTCCACATATTTATGAATACAACATTGCTGTTCATTCTTTTCAACCATGTGCTGACTTATCTTTACATGAAGAATTAAAACAAATTCCTTTTCATGCGCGTTCCCAAAATGCACATTTACTATTTATTTACTACACGCTCCAATTATGTGCATTATATGTCTCAGTCTTAGATGTAAATTTCTTTCGTTTCGTTCGAACTGTGTAGTAAATCTCATACAATCTTTGAACGGCTGGCGCTAAATAGTAGTTTACGGAACAAGTTGCAGAATGATGATTTTTACAGCACGTGTGGTAAATTTATCCTACGAGGCTTGCCGAGTAGGATAATTGCGACGAGTGCTGTAAAAATCGAGTTCTGCAACGAGTTACGTACAATATTTTATCAATTTCATCGAAGACCACTTGAGAGCATCAGAAATTATATCGGAATGCACTCACCATTATTTTACAATTTCTGAAAAATTGTTGTGTAATGATTCATTACGCAACTCAAAACAGTTGCGTAATGAGAAAGCGTTGCGTAATGAATCATTACAGCACTGATTTCAGTTGCGTAATGACTATTTCCGCTCTGCATACTTCAGTGCAGGAAAGTAGGCCGTTTTATGACAGATTGGCGTGATGAAAATTGCAAAATAGTAGTTTACGGAACAAGTTGCAGAATGATGATTTTTACAGCACGAGTCATAAATCGAGTAAAAAACGAGTTCTGCAACGAGTTACGTACAACAATTTTTGCAATTTTGTAGAACACCACTTGAGGGTATCAGAAATTATATCGGATTGCATTCACCATTGTTTTACAAATTCTGAAAAATTGTTGTGTTATGATTCATTACGCAACTCAAAACAGTTGCGTAATGAAAAAGCGTTGCGTTATGAATCATTACAGCACTGGTTTCAGTTGCGTAATGATTATTGCTGCACTACATACTTCAGTGCAGGAAAGAAGGCCGTTTCATGACAGATTGGCGTGATGAAAAACAGCCTATTACGATGAGAAGTTGCAAAAATAAAGTTTCAACGATCAAGCTGAAAATTTTCACAATTTTTATGGCACAAAAATGCAATCCAAGTGAACTGGAGCAAAAATCTGAAATTTGTTCCACACTAGTGTTAGTAATGAGTACCGAAAATGCTAAAAATCACTGCTTAGATAAAAACTTAGCCAAGTGGTTAGAGTCCGCGCTGCGGATGGTGTCTGGGTTCGATTCCCGGTCGTTCCAGGATATTTTCGTAATGGATATTTCCTTGACTTTCCTGGGCGTAGAGTATCATCGTAGCTGCCACACAATATACGAATGCTAAAATGGCAAATTCGGCAGCTCTCAGTTAATAACTGTGCAAGTTCTCATTGAACACTAGTCTGAGAAGCAGGCTTTGTCCCAGTGAGGACGTTAGCGTTAGCGTAGTTACGGTATACTTCGTAGATTGGATACTAGCAACATTCATGTTTCTTTTTAATAATCTCATCCTGACTACTTTCAAGAACAAGGCAGGGGAGTATACCTTGTTCAAATCATAAACAAGAATACTAAAAGCATGAATATCGCTATTCCCGGCCACGCCCATCTTTACCGTAACTTGGGATAGGGGAAGGAAATGTTGATGTAGCACTTACTTAATGAGAGGCCACCGACTCAGCGACACCCTCATAAGTGCTACGGAGTTGGAGGTTGGGGAAGGTATATTGTCAGGATTCGCCTAGAAAGCTGGCGATAGACCATAAATATTTGTTGTTTAAGCGTTTTCAAATTAATCTTTTGAATGCCGGCAATCAAAAGAGAAAACAATAGCTTATTTATAGTATAAATAGTATTTCGCGAAATGCTTGTCGATTGTGCAGTAATATTTTTGCTCAACAACCAATAAAAAGCAAAACCGATCCCTCCAGGGTCATCGGATTGTGTAACGATACGCGTAAAAAAAAAATCACGCCTATTGAAAAACTGTACTGTGCTCATTGAAAAACTGTACTGGGTGGTACTGTATTTTTAGATAATCGAAAAACGAAAGGAAGCGCGTTCGAACTAAACACCCTAGGACACAGTCGGTTTTTCTGCTCAAAATTATACGAAAAGCAGGATCGATCCCTCCAGGGTCATCGAACAGTTAAAAAGCATCCACAACCGATTGTTAGTTGCGTTACACCCGCCCGGACAGAATGCGCAATCTGAACATAATTATCAAACTCCGAAAATAACATTTTCCGTTCAAGAAACGATCAGAAGTTCCACGACGCGAACAAAAACGATCCGGAAGGCTCACAAAAGAAAAAGTATCATACTGGAACAAACTCACCGGATTGATTCTCTAAATTTATGTGCTGCATGTCACTTCCGGATGGTTCGGTGAACTTCGGGCGGCCAAAAACCAACAGTACTGAGGACACAAATCAAACAAATCACTTTTTCAGTTTTCACTTTTCACTATTCCATTTCTGAATGTAAAAACGGTCCTGCTTGGGCTTCACGAAGCACTACCCAGCAAGACGCTCCAAAACAGAAGAAAAAAAAATCTCCGGCGACGAAAACATGCGCGAAACTGTGAGCTAAATCTATCGGACGACGCAAAACCGATCTGTCCTGCTTGGGCTTCACGAAGCACTCGCTTTGTCCCAGTGAGGACGTTAATGTCAAGAATAAGAAAATAGACTTTAACCCAAGCATTACAATCTCATCTGATCACTTTGATCATCTTCGGATGGTGAAAGATATTATCAGCAATCCAAGAGCGCTTCGATATGATTCCATATCACTATCAGATGATGATCTTGAAGCTTGTTTGGTGGCATATGGGTATATTTCTGCTTTATATTAGATTAGAATGCTATGCTGAATAAGTTAGATCCGTTGATGAACCACTGAGTTCTTGAAGTAAAACATTATGGAAAATAGTGCTGAAACGGACTGAACTTTGATTGAATTCTGATTTTAAATCATTCTAATGAGCCCTTGTATTTTACAAAGTCGGGATTTTTTTACCTACAAGGTGCGGTTGGAACAAAAAAGTATTACAGAAACAAATCCTCGGTGGAAAATTATATAACAGAATAAATAGTAACTCTGAAACTCATGCCAAATGAAATTAAAGCTTCTCCCGCCACCACCGTACCTGCTCGATGAATATTGCTTGGGCCAGAAGATTCATCATGAATTCCTAAATTCTTCAACAAGAAATGCGTTCAGTTTCATGGCAAAATATCAGTTTTTTTTATCTAAACTTTCATAACTTGTGACGTGATTTACAGACAAATTTTATCTGCTAAGGTGCAAGTAATGCAAATGAGAGAATCATTTTATTATGAATGTATTACGAAGGAATCTATTATTTCATTTTATATGGAAGATCTTATTTTTCACAATCCAGACTCATCCTATTATATTTTCTTCATTACTCAAGAAAGATTTCTGTTCAAGCGCTCCATTCCCTGACCCTGATGCATGAAAATTGCGTTTGTGGTCTTCGAAGGAAATACGAACACATTATGTGCATGACCGCAATAGAAGCCATCCAAACCTATAAAAATATAAAAAATGAAATTTGAATTCCTCAAGGAACGAATTATTTACTTACTTCCGTTGGTTGATATCTTCAGATAATTTCCACTTCTATTAGGTCAGAAAATACCCGGACGTGACAGCCGAATCTTTCTGAGCTACGGATTGCTCAGATGATAAGATTTCATCTTGAAACAAGAGAGTCAAAGATGAAGTTCGATCAAAGAGCTTCAAGATAATATCCTAAGATTTGATCCGTATCTTGCTCAGAAGATCGAGAGATGAGATTAAATGCAATGCCTGCTTTAATCAGATTATTTCAGTTATTATATGTTATTCCTTCTAGATGTATTATAAAAGCGATTACTACAGATTCTATTATTTTGATTCAATATTTTTAAAGCTTTCGACCAGCTCTTGATAAAGACATTTCTCAAAAACTCAAAGTAGCTCTTTGAATTTTGTTTGATGTATTTATCTATGAGAAAAAGAAAAAACTCTATTGAAATTATTAGCACCCGCAAGCAAAAAATAACAGAGCTAATCTTCAAAGAACTGCCTACGATTAAAACGTGGGGTGAGCTTTAAAATTATCAACTCTCTTGATACCAATGATTATTTTTCAAATACGTAGAAAAAAATCTTTTCTCATATCCGTGAACAGCAGACGTGAACTCGTCAACAAGCAAAAATACACCGTGTGTATCTCTTTGAATATTTATTACGATTCGTAGCAAGTTAACTTCAAATACTAAGCTTATTTTTTCAACAAACCTACTTTGAAAAGTATATCTGCCAATAGAAACTGTTATCCATTTTACTAAATTTGACTAAATATCTCCACTCTCGGTTTTTGCTTCATATCTTACATAAGAAAACTATTCATTTGAAGCGATAATCAAACTTGCTGAATTCCTTTTGTTATACCTATTAATCTGGGAAACTTTTTTGGGTGATGTTTTCGAAGGTACATTCGGGGAAATAGCTCATTCGGGGAGATGGTAATGTCGTTGGCGTTGCGTCTTTTGAAAATATCTAGAAGGAAAACCTCGATGTTTAATTATGTAGGGCAAGATATAATAGATTCTTTCATAAGCATAATCTGATTACGCCTTCACGGACTGTTTATCACCAGTGCCGCCGAATTGTATGAGAATACCACACAATTGTGTTAAACAATTTCACTGTACCATGAAATTCTCTCCCCGTTACTCGCCGCGTATAATATATTGCTTAACCCTCTAATACCCACATTTTTATTTTCGATCTAAATATCATTTTTCGTTATCTAAAATCGTTCTAAACACGTTTTGGGCAATGATTTATTTTTATTCACGAATTTGTGAATTTTGGTTTTTGATTTTTATAATTTTTATTTTTGAACATCCCTATCCTTTTTCATTTTTTCTTGAAGCCTCTTCTGGTTACTGATTTTTGGCAATAATAAAAATTTAAGTTTTCAGGGTACTTTTAAAAATATGAAATTTTTAATTTTTTTCTGTGATATTTTTTATTTTCCGTGTAATTAACGGAACAACAGGTTTAAAATTATTTTAATATCACCAAGCTTTTCTTCTGTAATAGGTTGATCGTAGAAAAATAAAAAAGGTTCGCATTTTTATATTGCACGTTAAATGAACACCAGGCATTTGAAGGTTATAGAGGAATACAATTTTTCAAACAATTTTCAAAAATAGAAAAAAGTTTTAAAAGTCATAAAAAACTTTTCTTATATGCATGTTATGAGTCAAGGTTAAAGCCACAAATAAAATCATTTTGATTTCTGAGCTACGCAAAAATACACAAAATTCCAAAGTGTACCCCGTCTAAAGGCGGGGTTGGGTATTAGAGGGTTAAATTCTCCTTCAAGACTAATGTATAGTTTGAAGTTGATTTCGGTTGTCTTAGTTTACTTACTCTTCAAAATAAAGTTATACAAAATCAGTCAAGTTTTTTTTAAATCTGGACCACTGTGATGGTCATTGGCTATCGCTGTTCGGTTTTGATCTTCTGATGTGAGTGGTCCCTATTGATCAACTCACACCTGTTCATCAAATATGCCTCTACGCTCAACATTCATCGCTGAACTTCCCGCAAAAAAAAAATAAACACTACCCCTTCTTTCACTACATCGACGCTTGCTCGTAAATCATTGTCAAATCCATTCGGAAGTTTATTAAATAAATTGTAAACACGAACCGCAGCCGCGCGCCATCAGCCGAAATAAAAACGCGTAATCAATTTAATTAAAAAATTGAGCAAACGCTACCAAACTGATACATTGCTGTCATAAAAACCAAGCAAGCATTGACATTGGTTGCCAGAGCTGACGGGAAGCGCTACTCTCTCGCATAAGCAGGCCAGGATGAGCGCACACGTGTTGGGTTGCTGTTTATTGGGCATTAGGATCAGGATCAGATCAGGGTTGCACGTGGGACGAAGGGTGCATTGGTTTGTGTCGATGTGGGTGCTATACAGTCGAAAGAGAAGAAACCACTTGTCTGATTGAGGAGAAACGATGAAGACCAGAAGGAAAGTGCGCGTGTCAAGGATTGCTTTGCGGTTGTAATCAGCACTCATTGAAAACAGGACTAAGAAATACAGTAAAATAAACTATGGACAGATAGAATGAAGGAAAAACGTCTATAGAAACGTATCCTATTCTCAGGAATTTTTGTTTCACTTCGTCATAGGGAATTTTATGCTATGGGCTCAAATTTGGCAACAAAATTTCTGAAAACAATACCTAATACAAAACATATATAATATCGTCGCAATTACAAGGTTTTTGTTACAAAAATGTGAAATTTTAATACCACTGCTATATTGAAACCTTGAAATTTCTGTATTCACAACGATATTGAACAATATCAGTAGGGTTTTCATGCAGATTGGTATATACATCTTACAGCCAATGTAGTTTTATATGCAGACAATTTGATCTGTATCTGTTTGACTCTTGTTTATTTTTAACTATGTGAAATATACCCAAAACCATCACCTAAACGCAGCCAACTTGGAAATAGGCCGCTCACATGTTTACTTTTTGCAGTTAGTTGAGGAAAACTTAATTTTTAAGGCGCCTGGAAGCGAGTGGCTTAAGACCGAGCATAGTGGAAAAGGATCATCCATTCGGCGTAAATTCAATTTAGCAAATTGTGCTCCAAAGGAAATCATCTTCGTATTACTCGACTGATTCCCCACAACTCTGATTGTCTCCGTTGGATAAGAATCGTCCTTTTCGTGTTGGTTCAGTTCAACAGTTCATAGGCTAACCTGAAGAACAATTCTCATACAAGGAAATAGTAAGTTACACATCTTAACCCAATCAATATTTTCCAACATCTATCGGAAACCTTAAACAATCGATGAAAAATGAGATAAACATTACCCCGCTTGATTAATTACTGCCCATCCGTAAACTCAAATAACAATTACCCAGTATAACCAAAGCCAGCCAACCCGTCAATAGGTACCTACTGGATTAATTAATTCCGGCCCGTTCATTCGTTGTTTGCCGAGCCGAGGTTAGTAAATCACCATACACTACAGTTCCACCTTGAAGCTGTCATCCGATGGAACCGGCCGGTAGTGGCCACGATGCATTCCGCGCAGTTGATCCATACCGGGAGGTATAACTAATTACTCATACGTGGCAAGTGAATCAAACCGCGATCAATCATCATCGAGTCGATTTGTCGGCGGCGGCTTTTGGGAACGGAAATTCTCCCGTCCTTCGCGGTTGCGCCATCAGCTGTACAGTTGTCCCACAGTTGTGAATCAACTAAGAACCATTTGACCAATTTTTGAAAGTATGATGCATGTCAATTTTGTTAGTAAATTTTACACCATCTTGAACTGCTTGAACCAAAAGAAAAAAAACACAAAATCAGATGAAGATATATTATAAGAAGAAACATTTTCTGTCGGGATTTTTTGTGAATGAAGAGACGGAATTGAAATTACCTGTGGCGACACTCAGACGCTCAGACGGTTTGACCAACATTGACTCCGCCCCCCAGTTAGTCAATCTGATCCATGTTGATGCAACCGTTTGATCAACTGTCAAATTTCGTTTCAGCAGCACGTTATTTCTTCACATTTTTCGAATTCTACGGCTGTGGGGGAGAATATTTTTACGATTTTTGGGCAATAATTGTAGTAAGGAAGAGCAGAACTTTCAAAATTTAAGTACCAGAAGAAATGGATATTGATGAAGCATTCCAGTTATGATTCGCACGAAATATTCCGGTTAAACTCTACAGTTAGAATAGAGACCCCTCAACTTTTGGGGATTATTCTGAACAGTCATCGATATGGAACTAGCTTTGGTGATTTCCTAAAAGATTCTATCCTAAAAATTCTTAGTGATTTCGTTTAATTTTTTAACTCTGAAATTTTTCCAGGAATGCATGGTTTTTGAGATTCCACCAGAAATTCTTCCTGTGATTCTACCAGAAATTTCACCAATAATTCCTCTATAAATTTATCAACAAATTCAACCAGAAATTCCTCCGGGGAAAATTCCAGAAACACATTCAGTTGGCATTCTTCCAGAGATTTCTTCTGTAATCTTTTAAAGCTCACTCTAAGGTTTGCATCCAAGTATTCTTCCAGAGATTGCTATAACAAATTCATCAAAGATTCCGTCAGGAATGCCTTGAGAAGTTAGTACCAAGGATTTCATCATGCATTATTCAGGAATCACATCACGAATTCTTTCACATACTTCTCAAGAAATTCCAGCGATTATTTCTTGTAATTTTTCTATAGAATCCTCCAGAGATTTCTCAAAAAACTCCCCAAGGGATTTCTACAGTGATTCATTCAATGCTTCCTATAAGAATTCCACCAAAAAATCCTCCAAAGATTTATTTAGAAATTGCTCCAGCGAAACTTCAAGAACTTCTAACCAGATTCTATAAGGATCCTTTTTATGAGATTCCTACAGGCATTCCTTTATAAATTCTTAAAGGGATTGCTCAATGAATCTCTCCCAAAAAATTAATACAGGAATTCCATCAAAAATTCCACCAGGAATTGCTCCTATCAAAATTCTTCCAGTGATTCTTCAAGTGAATTCCCTAGGAATACCTCCAAAAAATCTTCAGAGATTAATTTAAACATTCTTCCAGGGATTCCTATACGATTTTCGCTAGAAATTAAATCAAAAATTCTTACAGAAACACATGCAGAGATTTACTCCAAGAACTCTCTCAGCGATTCTATCCAGAATTTTTCCAAGGATTCATCAAGGACTTCCTCCAGGGATTCCGCAAGTAAGCCTTAAGTGATTCCACAAGAAATACTGCAAAAAAATCAAAAGCTTCCTACACGGGAGTTCACCAGAAATTCCTTTAGAGATTCCGCTTATAATTTTTTAAGAGGTTCCCCCAGGTTATTCTCAGGGGATTTTTCTAGGAAATCTTCAATTAATTCTTTCATAAAATCGTCCAGTGTTTCATTCAAAGATTCTTCCTTGTATCCCTGAAGAGACCATGCGAGGCACACGACCTGGGATAAGGGATTATTTAAAGAATCTTCCTGAGATTTCTCCTAGGATTCCCAAATAAATGTATCTATCAGTACCTCTTGAAGGTTTTTTTTTTTCAAGTAATCCACCAGGAATTACCTTAGAAAATCTTGAAGGAACTCCTTCAGGAATTGCTTCGAAAGTTCTTCCAGAGATATATAAATGAATTCCTCCAGGGAATTCTCTGGGAATTTCTGCAGTGATTCCTTTGGTAATTCCTCCAAGGATTTTCCAATAAATTGTTTTATTAATTTTCCCAGAAATTTTCCAAAAAAATCCTTCCTGGGATGCAACCTGAAGACATTCAGAGAAATGCTTTGTTTAATCCTCTGAGTAAATACCTTCACGGAATTCTGTGTCAATCCTCCCGACGAAATATTAATGATTTTAAGAAAAAAAAAAATCTAGTACATTTGTGGAATATTTTGGTTAATTCCCTGGAGGAATTTCCAATATCCCTGAAAAATTCTAAGAAGTGTAATTGTAGTAATAATGTTGAAGTATTTTCTGGTAGAATTTATGGCAAAACTGGTGGATTTTTCCGGTGGAAATTTTAGCGAAACTTTGATAATGCTCCCAGTGTTAACCCTGGAAGAACTCCTGGTGAAATTTCTTAAAAAACTCCTTTTGCGACAAATTACTGTTGAAATAATTAGAGGAAATACTGATGAAGTCTCTGAAAGAATAACTGTTGAATGCTTTATAGGCAATTGTAATCAAATCCCATAAAAAAGTTCATTATGGGATCCTTGGAGATCATCTTTTCAGAATATTTTGGAAGAACATCTAAAGGATTTTTTGAATTCCCATTTAAATATTGGTGGAGCTTCTCAAATAACTTCTAGTGGAATCCCTTTGAGAATTTCTGCTGAAATCCTTGAAGGTTTTCCTGATAGAAATCACGGATAATTATCTGGGTGATTTCCAGATGCAATACGTGGAGGAACTTCTAGAACCTTAAGAGGAATCTCTGTAGGATTTATGTTGGAGATTTTTAGTTGGAATTCTTTGAGGAAATCCTAGCGGAATTTTCGAAGGCATTCCTGGTGAAATTACTGAAGGAATCCTCAGAGGAATCCCTGAAGGAATTCCTTTTTCGAATCCAAGTAGGAACTCCTTATAGAGTCACTAGAGGACATACTGGTCGATACCCAATAAACTTGTGTGATCTTTTAAAGAAATTTTTGGTTAAATTGCTGAAGGAATTCCTGAAAACCCCTAAGAATCACTGGAGGTATTCCGCGAGAAATTCCTTGAGAAAGTCAGAAAGGAATCTTTTAGGTGATTCTTGTGATGAAAATCTTTCAAAAAAATTCTGGTAGAACCCCCGAAGGAATTTTTGACAACCCTTGAGGATCCTTGGAGATATTAATTTTTTGGAGAATTTCGCGAGGAAAATCCCTGGAAGAAAATTCTGGTATAATCCCTGAATAAATTCCGTTAGAAATCCGTAGTAAATAGTGTAATGGAACCTTGAAAACCCCTAGAGGAATTCCTAAAGAAACCTTTAGTAGAATTCCTGATAAAATCCCTGATAGAACTTGGATGGATGGAAGAGAGAGAGAGAGAGAGAAGATGGAGTTTCTGAAGGTGTTCATGATGGAATCCCAGGAGGATTTTATATTGAATCTTAGAAGTATTTCAAAAGGAATCCATGAAAGAACTTCTGATTGAATCCCTACAGAAACTCCTAATGATATCTATTGAAAGACTCCTGATGAATTCCCTAGTGAATCTTCTGATGGAATCCTTGGAAAAACTTCTGATGTAATCCCTGGAGGAATTTCTGATGGTAGGGAAGGAATGTAGGAATTCCAGGTAAAATCTCAGGAGGTACTCCTAATGGAATTCCTACAGAAACCTTTAATAGTCTTGAAAGAACATCTAGTGGAATCCCTAGAGGAACTTCTGTTGTAATCCTTGGAGGAACTCTTAATGGAGTCTTTGAAAAAACTTCTGACGGCATGCTTATTGGAACTTCTGATGAAATCAGTGTAGAACTAGCCCTCGTGCGTTAAAATACACTCAAATAAAGATTTAAAAAAAAAAAAAAAAAAAATTCTGATGAAATCCTTAGAAGGATCCCTGATAATACGCCTGGTGGAACTCCTTACAACATCCCGAGGAGAAATCTTTATGGAATTTCTTGAGGAATCCCTGATATAATCTCTAGACAAATTCCAGATCCAATCTCCAAAGGAACTTTTGTCGGAATCCCTAGAAAAACTTCTGAAAGAACCTCTGTATGAATTCCGGGTAGAAACTCTGAAGGAACTCCTAATGGAATTCCTTCAGAAACTTTTGGTAAAACCTCTGGAGGAATTCTAGGTGGAATATCTAGAGGAACTACTAATTAAATCCTCGATGGAACTCCTGATGAAATCCCCGGAAAAACTTGCGACTTTATCCCTGGAGGAGTTCCAGATGCAATCTCTGAAGAAATTTCTGATGTAATATCTAGAGAAATTTCTGAAGGAATCTCTATAGGAACTCCTGTGGAAATTTCCGAAGAAGTGACTGATATGATTCTTCAAGAAATTGCTGATGGAATCCCTGGAGAAACTCCTTATGCAAACCCTTAAAAAAATACATTGCCTTGAGAAATTCCTGAAATAATCTGTGGATGAATTCCAGGTCAGGTGGAATCTCTGAAGATACTCTTGATAGAATCCCTATAGGAATTCCTAATGAAATCCCTGGAGGAGTTCCTGATGGAAACCCTGATAGAATCCCTAAAGGAACTCCTTATGATGTAATCCTGATGAAATTCCCGATACAATCTCTGGAGGAATTCCTGATAGAATCTCTGGAAGAATTCCTGGTGAAATTTCTGAACCAATTATTGCTGGATTCCCTGGAGGAACTCTTGATAAAAACTCTGATGGAAGCCCTAAAGGTACTCTTGATAGAATCCCTTTAGGAAATCCTTATGGAATCCCTGGAGGAACTCCTGATGGAATCCTTGGAGGAATGCCTAAAGATATTTTTGGAGGAACTCCAGATGGAATCTTTGGAGGAACTCCTGAGGAAATCCCTTGAAGAACTCTCTTTTAAATCTCTATAGAAACTACTGATGAAATCCCTGGAGGAATTCCTGATTAGATGCCAAATGGAACTCCTAATAGAATCCCTTGAGGAATGTCTTATAATATGCCTAGAATAAATCCTGGTAGAGTTCCTCAAGCAACTTCTGATACAATCTCTTGAAGAACTCCTGATGGAATCTCTGGAGGAAGTTCAGATGGAATCTCTAAAGGAACTTTTGTTGGAATCCCTGGAGGAACTCCTGATGAAATCCTCAGAATAACTCTCGGAGGTACTCCTGATAGAAACCCTAAAGGAACTCCTGATGGAATCCTTGGAGGAACTCCCGATGAAATTTCTAAAGATATAATTCTCTCGTTTAGTATCATAAGGGCGTAACTGCAGTGATCGATTTCTCTTCATAGATTTTCTCTTTAGTTAATTATTTAACCGGGCGACTGTTTTCGACTGCTATTTTTGACTTAGTATAAAGTACTCATCATTCTTTATCGTACTGCACCGTAAAATGTTTTGAAAACATTGAATTTCACGTAATAATGCGGAGAGAAAATCGATGAAGAGAAATCGATCACTGCGGATAAGCTTGTATGATACTCAACGCGAGAATTGAAGGAATTCCAGATGGAATCACTGGAGGAACTCCTGATGAAATCTCTTGAAAAGCTGTTGATGGAACTTCTTTAGAAACACCTGATGAAATCTCTGGAGGAATTTCTAATAAGATTCCTAAAGGAACTCCTAATAGAATCCCTAGAAATTATGATATGCATAGAGGAAATCCTGATAGAATTCCTCGAGGAACTCCTGATACAATCTCTGGAGGAACTCCTGATGGAATCATTGGAGGAAGTCCAGGTGGAATCTCCGAAGGAACTTTTA
Source organism: Aedes aegypti (assembly GCF_002204515.2). Lineage (NCBI taxonomy): Eukaryota > Metazoa > Arthropoda > Insecta > Diptera > Culicidae > Aedes > Aedes aegypti. The sequence goes on along the minus strand of NC_035109.1, from coordinate 48,418,400 downwards.
ATGGAATACCTGGAGGAACTCTTGATGAAATCCGTAGAGGAATTCCTAAAGATATTATTGAAGGAACTCTAGCTGGAATCATTGGAGGAACTCTTGATAAAATCTTCTGAAGAGCTCATGATGAACCCCTTTAGTAACACCTGATGAAATCCCTGGAGGAATTCCTGATAAGATGCCTAATGGAACTCCTGATAGAATCCTTAGAGGAATTTCTCATGATATGCCTAGAATAAATATTGATAGAATTCCTCGAGGAACTCCTGATATAATCTTTGAAGGAACTCCTGATGAAATCTCTGGGGGAAGTCCAGGTGGAATCTCTGGAGGAAATTTTGATGGAAACCCTAGAGGAACTCCTGATGATATTCTCAGGAGAACTCTCAGAGGTACTCCTGATAGAATTCCTATAGAAACTCTTGATGGAATCCCTGGAAGAACTCCTAACGGAATCCTTGAAGATATTCCTAAAGATATTATTGAAGGAACTCCAGACGGAATCATTGGAGGAACTCCCGATGAAATCCCTTGAAGAGCTCTTGATGGAACCCCTTTAGAAACTTCTGATAAAATCCCTGGAGGAATTCCTGCTAAGATGCCTAGTGGAACTCCTGATAAAATCCCAAAAGGAATTTCTCATGATATGTCTAGAAGAAATCTTGATAGAATTCCTCGAGGAACTTCTGATATAATCTTTGAAGGAACTCCTGATGGAATCTCTGAAGGAAGTCCAGGTGGAATCTCTGAAGGAACTTTTGAACTTTACCTGGAGGAACTCCTGATGGAATCCTTGGAGGAATTCCTAAAGTATTATTGAAAGAACTCCAGATGGAATCATTGGAGAAACTCCTGATGAAATCCTTTGAAGTGCTCTTCTTGGAATTTCTTTAGAAACTTCTTATGTGATCCCTGGAGGAATTCCTGATAATTTGCCTAATCCCTGGATCCCTGGAACTCCTGATAGAATCCATAGTGATTTTTTTATGATATGCCTAGAAGAATTATAGAATTCCTCGAGGAACTCCTGATGTAATCTCTGGAGGAACTCCTGATGTAATCTCTGGACAAAGTCCAGGTGGAATCTCTAAAGAAACTTTTAATGGAACCCCTGGAGGAAACTCCTGATGAAATCCTGAGAAGAACTATCAGAGTTACTCCATTCCTATAGGTACTCTTGATGGAATCCCTGGAGAAACTCCTGATGGAATTCTTGGAGGAATTCCTAATGGATTATTGGAGGAACTTCAAATGGAATGATTGGAGGAACTCCTGATGAAATCCCTTGAGCTCTTGATGGAACCCTTTTAGAAACTCCTGAAATTCCTGGTATCGGTCTAACGGCATTCGGCCCAACGGCCTGCACCCAGAGCGATGACAATTTTAAAGAATAATATATATAAAAAATAATTATGTTCACATCGTTGAGTAATACAATAACTTGTAAAATGCTCAAAGGTTGACGAAATTTTAAAACAAATAAAATCAAATATATTAGTGAATAAGCATAAGCATATGCATTGATGATTGTACAATTCGTAGTTGCTACTCCGTGTTTGACCAGAATAATCGAAGTTGCACAAGGAACCAAGAAATGTAGGTTGGGAGAAGTTTTCCATCCTCAAATTACACTTTTGATAACTCCAAACATTTAATTCTCTAATACCCAAATTTTTATTTTCGATCTAAATATCATTTTTTGTTGTCTAAAATCTTTTTAAACACGTTTTGGACAATGATTTATTTTAATTCGCAGATCTATGAATTTTGGTTTTTGATTTTTATAATTTTTATTTTTGAACATCCCTATCTTTTTTCATTTTTTCTTGAAGCCTCTTCTGGGTACCGATTTTTGACAATAATAAAAATTTGAGTTTTTGCAATTCTTTCGAATATATAACATTTTTTATTTTTATTCTGGGACACATTTTATTTTCCGTGTAACTAACGGAAATTCGATTTGAAATTATTTCAACTCTACCAGGCTCTTCTGCTGTGATAGGATGATTGTGGAAAAATATAAAAGGTACGATTTTTTACATTACAAGCTAAATGAGCCCCGGGCATTTGTAGGTTATATAAGTGTACCCCGTCTAAAGGCGGGGTTGGGTATTAAAGGGTTAATAGTCAATAACGGCGCCGGCCACGTCCTTAGGAATGATAGTGTGACATCCATTGTTACTAGAGACCGAGATCACCTCTGCATCTCCATGGTTGTCACGGGAAGGAGTTTTGTTAGTGGGGAGAAATTATAGCTGCATGATCAGGATTCACCTTGGTAAGTGATGCGATCCATGCAACCTCAGTTCAAAAAAATATCTATCAGTACTCTAAAGACAACCTCAACCGGCAAGTCAACACTTTTTGCGTCGAACCATTCAAAGGTTATTTTTTGAAATGATAAAAACCAGGTGTAGGGAAAGGTATGGGGTTTTGAATGTTAATGTACAATTGTCTATGCCGACACTTACAGCAGGTCCGTCCCACTCGGGCTCAGATTGAGTACCACTTCTAGTACTGCATTTGGTCCATTGGTACTGCAAAAGATACCCAAGTTTGACAGATCGCAGTACACTTTTTACGGCATTCTAGATTTTGCTCTATTATTGTTCGTTTTGTTGAGAAATAGATTCTCATGCACATTTTGAACGTGGAAAAATAAATACTCACACGTCAGTTTTTATGGCACTTTTATAGAAGCACGCAACTTGCATTCAATGTATGGCAAACATGGTGGGAGAATATTTTGGTGTGACAAAATTATTTAGATGTGAGTCTATTAGACGGCAAAATCCATAAAACTTTAGGCAATTACAAAGGACATGGAGGTCTCTATTTGTCTCTGCTTACAATGACGAACTGTTCATATTTTGTGAAATCAATTCATTTATGTAACATTTCCACCGTTGTCATAATAAAATACCTTTCATAATATGTTGTTCATTTAAAATAAAAGCATGAAACCAGCTCACCAAATTGATCCTCATCCATCCTTGATTGAGCAACTGTAGCTACGTGAATCAGCATGCTCATTTCACAAAATCAAAATATCAATCCGACGACGTGAAAACCTGAACTCGAATGCACTCAGAATACTTGCAAAGTAATACGAAAAAAAAATCCGGCGATGCGACGACGCAAAAAAAAAACGGTTTTCCTAGTGAAGATGAACGAAGCCAAAACACAAAACCCGCAAGAGCACAAATCTAGAGAACCATACAGCGCTTCAAGCTGAAAACCTGATCGATTGGTCTTTACCAGCGAGTGACTCTTCGATCAAGCCCTCAGCCCGATTCGCCTTTCGGCTGTCCTGACCCGCGCTCCTGAAAATATGAGGTCCGGCCTCGATGCATTTTGACCCTCGGCTTGGGCTTTAACGAAGTACTGCCCAGCAGAACGCGTGCAGAATAAAGCGACTTATTTCCTCTATAGAAACTTTTTTTTTATAAACTGCACCAGCCGAATCTAATAATTTGCGGAGACGATAAAAACGTGACAGTTCTATTTTCAACACATCTGTTCGCGCGCGCTGCCTACTGCGATCTTCATAAAATCAAATACATCAGTGAATGTGCAAAAAATGTGACATTTTAATTTCAACAGACAGGAAAATTTTGTAAATGCTAATTATAATTCATTACGAAACTGTCACGATTGTTAATACACTTAGAAAATAGAATGGTTTAAGCCAAACTGCAAAACTACTTGCTGAGAAATTCTGTGTTTAACCGAACAGTGATCCACGTCCGAGGGTTATCCATAACTGTGGGGTGACTGTACGAAGCGCGCGTTTGGCACAAATGGTCCCGAAACGATTCGACACCGATCTGCGGTCACTCGAATTAATTTCCCTGGAGAGGAGAAAAACTCGAATTATGGTCTTGTTTTATGAATATTTAATTAATTATATGTCCATATTCATAAATATTAATTTTTCCAGACCATATTTTCTCCTCTCCCCTGGTAGTCCCTTGTCTCATCAGATCGGAGATCGTGAGCAAGATTCTCGGATCCACCCTTGAAAAGGCAAAGGAACGAAATCGAAAGCAGTGCCGGTCAGGAGATGGGGAGACGAAAAAATGATTTTATATATTTTTAAATCATAAATTAACGAAATTTTTCGAACAAGAGCACCGTCGTTCTAAATCCGTGCGATGCCAATCGTCGTCTGTCGGTGTGACGAATGCAGGTTCGTCTTGGCGAGGGATTTGGGGGGAAACAAACACGACTTGGAGATCCACCAATAATCCAAACGACAGATATCTCCTCGAGCAAGATATGAGCTGTTTTGGGCAAGGATGGAGATGGGAAGGTTAAAAAAACGATGACAACGACAGTCGTCGTAGTCTTCGTTTCCTAAGGAAGGGGAGACAAAAAAAATCATATTCTTAATGGTAATGCCATTAAGAACAAGAAAAGTCACAAAGAGCCAAAGCTTGGGTACAAAACGAATTATGACAGATAAAATATTTATAATTATGGAGTGTTCGTTTTACGATGTTTGTTTGGGATTTCGGGGGGGAATGGATTCGATTCCGAATGCTGTTCGTGCAATACTAACCGCAACGAAGTTCATTTGATAATCCCTGATAATTAGAAATGGGACTCAAATCTAATTAATTGCAATTAACATTTTCTTTTTATCTTTGTATTAAATCACTGCTAAAGTAGAGCCTTCTCAGGATTTTGTTTTTCAAATTTAAGGAACTTTGGGCGAATTCCTGAAGGAATTCAAAAATCTCTACAAATAAACTATAGATCAAATTTTGCTTATTTTTTTAAAAGGATCTAATGAGAGATTCTCTCCTCTCTTACTTTCTTTCGATTATAACAGTGCAATACTAAAGCTTTTGTGAAGTTTTTCACTATAGATCGAAAGTCAATGTCCTTTACTAACGGCTCATACAAACGCAATAGAAGAGGATAATGATTAAAGAGAAAGTAGACAAAGAGATAATCACTGTGGATTCGAGAAACTGACACTGAAGAAGGTTACAAGTGGTATTCGAAATACGCGTAACTGTCAAAGATAATTGGAGAAGTATTAGAAGGTACAAGGCACTTTTTACTTTTTTCATATTAAAAATTGTTGTTTTATGAAAATAATTTGAGGCGATTCATAATGTACGTATAAAATCTCCACTTAAGGGTACAGAAGTGCTATCATATGCGATCATGTGTTTTCGGAGTGAAATCTATCTTAATTACTTAGTGTAAGATTGAAATTCAATCCAATAATTATTCTAACTTGTGTCTCAAGCAGTTTGAGACATCCCCAAGTTTTTTCTTGCATTTTTTACATCTCTGACACTTTGCTTCCAATCCAGTGTAAAGGACCAGAAAGTAAAGTGCCAATCGTGTCGTATTTCGTCATGTCATATTCCTTATATAGCGCGCACCTTCCTTTGCCCAATCACCATTCAATTTGTCCACTAGAAATGATTTCCCACAATTTCTGTCATCATTCATAACCAACCCCGAGACCGTGCAGAAAACGTGGTGCAAAAGTCTTCCCCCATTCCACGCGTCATTAAATCGAATCCACACAGCATTCGCAACTCGAAACGAAACACACGATTATAATGCACGCGCTGGATGACGGTCCAAGTGGCTCTGACTGACGACGATCAGAATCGCCAGGGTACCCGAGCAGAAGGAAATTGCTGTGGAATAGCAAACTAAGGGTATACCGTACTAGAAGATTTTCAATGCTTACATTCTGAATAAAGTATGAATAAGCCTTGCCTTTACCTTAAATAATAACTCATGCACATTCTACAAATAAAAAACTGGACCAGGCATTGCAATACCTGGAAATATGTTTTCATGTAGAATAAAACGAGCTCACCAGTTGTTGATTCATCCTCGATTTATCACGAACATCTTCTCGAACTCGAACAACGCGAACTGGACACAATTGATCTTGATTACGTTGCTCGCTCCACAGAAACATGCAAAGGAGTCAAAAGACCACACACTGGAGGAGTGTAGATTTGGAGTATTGTGGACTAAATTACTCCAGAACATCTCTTTCACAGGTAGGGTAAAAATCATATACACTTTCTTCAAAACCGTTTTTTATTAGGAAACAATATATTTTCGTACAAGAACTGAATAGGTCTTTGACTTGTATTATTGACTTGACTTATTGGTTGTACTACGAATTCAAAATTAGTCTGGTGATAAGATTTTCAATATCAAGACTTCTCCAACATCCATGACTGTAACTAATAGTGAAGCAATTCTCAAAATATCAATACATACCTAATTTTGGTAGAATAGCTATCAAAATAAGTTAAGCATAGATCGGTGCGAGTTATTCGTTCCTGCTCGGGTACCAAGGCTCCTCCAGACTCAACCTGACCCAGAACGGAGCGAACGCGACCAGCATTAGCATAAACGCGAATAGTAAAATATTATTTATGAAAATTATACTTGTCATAACCAGTTTCTGCTTTCCCTGCCTGGGTTCTGCTCAGTTCCCGTTCTGAATTGGCAAAGGCATAGAAAACGCGGATCGTAATCGTTGCCCCCGACATCATCATCATCCATCCAGCCAGCCAGCGAACGGAGCGGAAAACGAGCTTTCATTCAGGAAAAAATCATCCTCGGCGGATTCTCTATCCAATCCGTCCAGTCAACGGATCTGCACAGGTTCTGATTTAATTTCTGTCATCTCGTGGCATATCATTCGTGAGGTTGAGTGTTTCTTGTCGTTTTGCTATTTGGTGGTGAATAGTTTACGATCAATCAAAATCGTCAATTTGAATGCAAAATGGGTGGATGGATGACTAATTGGGAGTTATCGATAGCGGAGGAAACTGAAGGCAATTATGGCTTAATTTTTGTCATTATTCGTTCATACATTCGATTCGCTAATACTTGTTTGAAACTTTAAATGACATCTTGGAATATGAACAACGGATGGGATGCTCTAGGAGGAATGAGTTATTAACTGATAAGCCACCACCAAGTATGCAAATATTAGCTCATTTTTATTATAGACCATATGACTGTCAAGTATGATCCGAATTTGGTTTTAGGTGCCCCGCATGAACTGGCACTGGAATGAAAATTCATACACTTGATTGTATGTATCAGCCTAATCAGCTTTCCCAGTTTCCGTTAAGACATTACTAGTTATAGTTAGATCTTCGTTATTTCATATTACATATTCGTTGATTTATATTACGGACAACTTCAAATTCCGGACACTCTTCTTTAGATTTCACACGAAATGTTTCAATTTTTACTGTGTAAAAGATCTCACTTTCGAGACTCGTTTCAATAGAAATTTTCCATAAATAACTATATAATGCCCAACAACTTTAGACGTATCTTCAGTAGTTTGACGATTTCAATTGATGATTTGACTTTTTGACGTAGGACTACATCTTTGTTTTCTATATTGGGGTGCACTTTAAAAGTACGGAAAATGAGACATGTAACGAAATTAGGGGAGATTTTGAACGTTAATAACTCAGTTGTTTATGAACCAATTATTATGATTTTAGTATCATTCGATCAGGAATGTATCTACGCATCGTTAGTAATATATCCGATAAGTGAATTTTGTTGTTTAACTATTGAAAATTTGATAAATGTTGACCCCTTTCTTATCCAACCAATCACGTTCGAGCATTTTTCGACGGTATCGCTTCCCACTATAAAAGCAAACGGGTCCCTGCTTCTTCCCTCAGTCTTCTTTTTGCGGTCGGACTGTGAACACGATTGGGCGAGTCATTCTCGCTTTGCTTTTGCACCCGCGTCACAGTCCAATTTGTGTCGTCGGAAGAGGAAGACGCAAGATTGATTTGCGGCGGCGATGATGATGGCTTGGGCGCTTCTCCGAGCGGCGGACTACTGTCGCTCGGAGAAGCGTCCGAGCCATCGTCCTCGCCGCCGCAAATTTATCCGCACTCCCAGATTTCGACTCGTGATAAATCGGTGGTCAAGAAGCAAGCCCGTTAGGAGCCAAATACCAGAAGCCCCCAGAGTTGCTGATCCGAGGAGCTGCTGCTAATCGAGCGTCGGACTAGTGAAATCGCTCAAGATTTCAAGAGTGAGCATCGTTTCCAGATTTCGACTTGTGCCCGGGGATCCAATACCCGTTGTTGTTGTGCGCCATCCATGTCACGAACCATTCAGCAGGTTCGTCGTATAAGCAAATTCCCCGTTTGACCATGGCAATCAACGACAACATCCCGTAGTGCTATTTATCTGTGACCGTATCGAGGCTAAGAAAGCCATCGGCCCTTGTCAGGGCCATCAAATTTGTGGAAAAGAGTTGAAAGAATAATATTTCCGACCTTATTGCATCTTATATTCCTCAATTAATCTCGCAGCTTCGTATAAAATTTAATTTGTTATGAATAATTGATAGCACGACAATTTGAGACTATTCGTGGACGCTGTTGCAGTGCCGTCGGGGTGAGTGCTCAACATTTCACAACGATTGTAAACTAGAGTGGAATTTCCGACAGTGTCTTTGATTTGCCATATTTTATGAGAACACTTCGATTACGAAAATGATCACATGTAACAAAATTGTGACATGTTTAGAATGCTTTTGAAAAGAAATTCCCATTGAACAATTTTCATAATTTTGGCACCCATGGATCAGAAATTTACCTTTATATTAAAGAAAACTATTGATTATCAGTAGTGAACTATTGAATGTTTAGTAAATGTCAACCCTTTCAATCTAAGGGTATAGCATGCTTCCTTCGTTGGATTCGGTTTCATTCCGTTTCGACTTCCGACCTGGCAAGAGCTCCTCCGATCCTATTCAGCGACGTCCGCACCTACTGACCTTCAAGCTAGCGATCCAGCGTCTGGTGATCGGTGGTCAAGAAGCAAGCCCGTTAGGAGCCAAATACCAGAAGCCCCCAGAGTTGCTGATACGAAAAGAAAAGAGCAGCGAATCGAGCATCGGACTTATGAAATCGCTCAAGATTTCAAGAGTGAGCATCGTTTCCAGATTTCGCCTTGTGCCCGGTGATCCACTACCCGTTGCTGTAGTGCGCCATCCACGGACCATGTCAATCAACTGATCAATCCCGCAGTGCTATTTATCTGTGACCGCATCGAGGCTAAGAAAGCCATCGGCCCTTGTCAGGGCCATCAAATTTGTGGAAAAGAGTTGAAAGAATAATATTTCCGACCTTATTACATCTTTTATTCCTCAATCAATCTCAGTTTCGTACAAAATTTAATTTGTCATGAATAACTGATGGCACGACAATTTGAGACTATTCTTGGACGCTGCTGCTGTGCCGTCGGGGTGAGTGCTCAACATTTCACAACGATTGTAAACTAGAGTGGCATTTCCAACAGTGTCTTTGATTTGCCATATTTTATGAGAGCATTTCGATTATGAAAATTATTACTTGTAACAAAGTTGCGACATATTTAGAATGGTTTTCAAGAGAAATTCTGATTGAACAATTTTCATCATTTTGGCACCCATTGATCAGAAACTCACCTTCATACTAAAGGAAACTATTGATTATCAATAACTAATTAGAGAATATTTAGTAAATGTCAAGCATTCCAACTATTCATGTTTGATCAATTTCTCACGCATTATCATTTTTCGCAATTTTCAAGTAATTCTAAGCCCAACACATTATTGGCACATACCCATTTTCCAGATTGGTCGACTAGAAGAGAAGAGCACGAATGGGAGGAGCATCATCTGCTAATCTAAGAGTTTAAAGCATGCTTCCTTCGCCGGATTCGGTTTCATTCCATTTTCGCTTTCGAGCTGGTAAGGGCTCCTCCGAACCTGCTTAGCGAGAAGCACTTCGTAGCCAGAAGCCTGCTGAGCTGTTGATCAGCATCTAGTTTATGAGATTTCGGCTCGTGATAAACTCATCTGTGGTGCAGTCAAGAATCAAGCCCGTTAGGCATCATTACTACTATTATTAGACAAATCGAGCGTCCGGCTTGTGGTATCGCTCAAGATTTCAAACTTAAGCTACGTTTTCAGATTTCGACTTCAGCCGTGTGATCTAATACCTGTTGCTGTGTGTGCCATCCACACCACGAAACATTCAACTGGTTCGTCTTATAAGCAGAGAACTTATACAAATTTCTACACTTGCGTTGGGGATTCTTCGTTTAACCATGGCAATCAACTGATAACATCATGTAGTGCGATTCATCTATGACAGCATCCGAGCTAACAAAGCCTTTGGCTCTTTTCAGGGCCACCAAATGTTTGTAAGAGAGTTAACAGAGTAATATTTCCGACTTTATTTATCACATTGCCAAGCAATGAATAATATTTCTCTCAAACCATAAGATCAACAAAGCGATGACTGAAGCTTTCATTATAACCCTCAAATAACATTGCTGTTAAATATTCTTTAATTAGAATTACTTAGATTTTGCTTCAGCATGCTGAGCAAGCCTCAATCACTACTGTTCTTTCCAATGCTACCATATATTTCATAGGAGGTTACTAATATAATTTTAAAATGATCATACAACCTGAAGTGAAATTTCACATTTTCATAGATAAATATGACGAATTCATCGGATAAAGATAATGTATATTTGGGACATGATTAAATGTACACTTGGCTGCAAATCGTTATATGCATAAATATTTACGAAAGTTTCGAGCACTGAAAACAGTATGAAGCCAAAACGAGCAACAACAACGACATCAAATTCATTTAAATTAACCATCGTGGTCCTACGTCACCAGTTCGTACAACCCCATAGGGATGTACCCTTATAGTTTTTTTTTTTAAGGCACTCTGTGCTCGCGGCCACTACTGCGCCGGAATTAGTTGATCTGTAGCTTCTTAACCGATACAGATCTATTTTCAACTTATCTATATTTACATCTACAGTCTCTCCTACTCTTTTATTCTCACACCGAGCAGATAGGAGAGAGCTCTGCTGTTAGTGAGGCTAGCTGCCTGCGAAGAGGGTCAGTTTGTCTCAGTCACCGTCTGATACTGACGGAGGATGGATGTGCTCCCCAAAGCACGGTCCTCCGTGAGGCGTCTTCTGGTGGCTGGACGGGTTTTTGTGGAGGGGCTGGGAATCAAACCCATGACCTTCCGCTTATGAAGCGAAAGCGTAACCTCAAGGCTACAGACCTCCCTCTACATTATTTTTTTATTTTAAATGAGTTGTTCTTTAGAGTACATTATTTTTAAATGTAATCGTTTTGAAAGACGGTTTCGTTGGTCTTGAGCTCGATAAAAGTTCCATTTCCATAAAAAAGTTCATAAAATAAATACACATACATCCCAAGTAACAATTCCACAGCAATTTGGCATTCGGTTGGATTTATTATTGTTTTATGACAGTTACGTAAATGCTATGATAGCTAGAGGCGACATATAACGTTGCTAGAAGATGGTATTTTTTAAGTCAGCTCGTAGTTGTTTTCAAAACCTTTTAGAGACAAACTATAAAGTTGAAATTCTGTGGCTACAAAACCAGCTTTATTGCAGCATATTTAAATTGCTAGTGGTGGCTGAGTGACACTTATTTATGACGGCTACGATAAAAGATTGATATAATACACCTTGTTGTCATAAAAGCTGCTTTTAAACTGATTGAATTGCACTTGAATCTTGATAACTTACCTTATTTAGACCTCTGAAATCAGTATTTGGGCTTTTCATATGCATTGCAATGGAGGAGAAGAATGAACTCTTACTTGCGCAACTCTACGGTGAACCCAGTATCCACTTTCAGAGGCAAATTCTCTTCTTTCTCATCACATTTCACAGTAAATCTCACTCGGCACTTATGATTTGAGCACTGTATCCGAAAAAATCACTTCAAATAAAAAGCGCTACGTAATAAATTATCACAGATGTGTTTTCAACAGAGTTGCTCGCTGTCACTATCAACGCCTAAAATTTGCCGATTTTGACAGGACGACTGCGATACAATTCGGATTATTTTGTATCTCATCAGCATCATGCTGGTTATTCCATCACCAGTGCATTGATGGCGATAGACTATGGATATCACTGATGGGTTAAGTTTAGCCTTATATTAAGCACATAAAATGGCAATTTAACTGTACGATATTTTTGACAGTGCTTCAGATAGATTGAAACTATATGTTGGTCACTGAAAAACAATAGTAGCATGGATAATTACCACGTGATCACTCATCTGCACTGATTATGATCTAGAGTGCGCTGTTGCATCATTGCTGTTGGTTGTCAAATCAAAGTGATATTGATAGCATCAGCCATCAGCTGATATGATTGATGTTAAGCAACTCTGGTTTTCAATATTATTTTGTTTTGTTTACATTGGAATAAATCCGGCGAGATTGATGTTATGATAAAATCATTTTCAGGATGAAGCGACATTCATCTAGAACAGGCGGCCTCAGAATAGCTACAATTAATGCTATTTTGCTTTATTTGTGCAACATAAATATACACTTCATAGCCTCTTTCAGAGTGGGCCAACTAGTCACGTTCTAGTCTAGTTTTGGGGGATGCGATGAAGGCAAAAGTACCTTGACCGTGGTTTTATGGGCGTTTATTTATAGCACCCTGTTCGTAAAACCAAAATTGTTACTTGGGATGTATATTCGGTTTCGTTTTGTAAAGACATGTTGGAAGTTCGATTGTGCATTTTTTCGTACTGTGGAAGTACAGTCGCCTCTCCACATCTCGATATCGAAGGGACCATCGAGATAGGGAGAGATCGAGACAAAGAACACTAATTTAAGGAACACTAGATTGAAAATCATTCCGTTACCAGGAAAATGATAAACAAACAAAAACATCGTTTTGAATTTATAAAATTTTCTGAATCACTAAAATCTGGTCTAGTAACCTTTGATAGTGTTTATATCGACATATTCGAGTGTACGAAGGTACGGTGCTGCCATCTGGGAAAAGTTTGCTCGATGCGTGAAGCGTCGAAAATTTTACCCGGCAAGGTATAGGAAGCGAAATTTCAAATGCTCATATAAAATTAACTACAATAGTTATTTAAAATCTTTTCAGTATATGTTGATATACTTTTGATGGGCTACATTATAGGCATATAATTTTAGGTATTATATTTTTTTTTCTCAATATGCTGCTGATTCTATAGTTGATCAATAGTCTAACCCCGTACACTTAACAGAATTTAATTAAAAAGTGTTTTGAATTTTTTAGAAGCATTTGAAAATTGACTTCCTATGCTTTGCCATGTAAAATAATCGGAGCTTCACGCATAGGGTCAACTGTGGTAATTGGAGAATGGAGAGAAAATTGGGAACGAAAATTCAACAGGAACACATCGAGATAAGGAGGATATCGAGATGTGGCTATTCGGCCTCAATAGAAGTTGATCCTCAATATCAGCTTCTATACTCGAATAGCCTAGAAAGCCGTGTAGTGTATGTTGCAACAAGGCTAGAAATAACACTACGGATTGCCTGTTCCGGTGGTATAAGCAGTGCTGGGAATGGTAATAGTGGTAGGCTTGAATTTCGCGAAAATCACGTGGCTTTCCCAGTACAGTCGTTCAAAAACGTGAATATCATCAAGTAGCCTATGTTGGGTGCATGAATTTTCTAAATCGTTAGTGTCATTGAAGGCTCTAAATGCGGGAAATGAAGCGGGAAAGTACAGTAATTTTGGGTTGCCCTTAGCAACGAGTGTTTTGCTATTTTCAAGGCTTTTGCCTACAGCAGTGATAGGCGTGAGTTTCACTGGCTTCGCTGACTGTGAGTGGTTTTGTTTGGCTACTGTAGAATGAATTTCAGATTTTTTCCCAACCCTGGGTATAAGTCCATCACAGTTGACCTTTTACTTCTCCGAAATAATCGGCTACTCATATTTAGCCTCAAATCAGAGGTTTGATACGAGTGGGAGCATGTTAATGTAATATGAATCGTATAAAAATTATCCAGGTGAACCTTCATCATGCAAAGGGTGCATCAGCAGTGCTCAGCAGAAGGTTTACCAAGGAAAATGTCAATGTGGGACCAATTCAGGGTAGGGTACTTGGTTGCACTTCGACAACTTGTAGAGTTTTGTACGACGAAACTCAGTCCAAGCCACGAACAGCTATTCTTGTGAATATGGACTCCAAATTTGTCCCAATTACAGAATTCATCCGTAAAACTATCCGGGGAAAACGGAGGTATGTATTGCTTCTGCTTACTTTCTTGGAGATGTTGAAGAAGTGCCTTCATGTTCTGTCGTTAATTTTGTTAACTACTGTAAGAAAATTAATGCCCAATGGGTGCGATGCAAATGCCCGTCATACAATTTGGAGCAGCACTGATATTAATAAAAGAGGAGTAGATCTTTTAAACTACATGTCGTCTAACAACATAGACATATGTAATAGAGGGGATTCTTCTACTTTTGTGAACTCTATCCGACAAGAGGTTCTTGCTCTCACGATCTGTAGCGACCTGCTATCGGAGAAGATTGTGAACTGGCATGTTTCTGGTGAAGAATCATTGTCAGATTATAAACAAATCCGGTTCGATTTTAAGGTGAAACATCTCGGAATCCAAAGATGGCCGGCACAATGGCCGACTTGTGCCCCTACTCACGTTTTCAAAGGCGCTAATCTGGAGAAATAGTTGGCAAACGATTCTGATCTTCTTATTTTAAGCTTTAATAAAAAGTGCACTGTTGTTAGATGCTTTCTTCGCGAGATTTGTGCCTTTGAAGTTTTAGTACAATCTTAGAAGTTGATTCCATACTGTTTCACCTTAAAGCTGGATCAGAAATAACAGAAAGCTATAGAAACACAAAGAAAACCAATTGGGATCTCTATCGTTTTCATTTAACGAATAAGAATTCGTATGACGGTGAACAGTTCACGACTGTTTCACAACTGGAAAATGCCTCTCATGGGATCATTGACCAAATGGTCTCATCTTGTCATGCTAGCTGTCCTATTCCTATAGATTGCCGGACCAATTTATATGAAATACTCCTGAAACCATATTTTTTTTAAATAATTTTTTCTAAAACAGTTTTAGCAAAAATGTTTACCACCAATTGTTGTTACCAATCGAAAAACCACTGTTTTTCTCAAATGCACAAACTTTCTAGCTCATCTTTTTTTAAAGTTATAAACGGTTAAGCCTAATTTGCTACTGTAAAGGAATCGCTCAAGAAATTTCTCGCCGATTCCTTGCAGAAATTTTCTACAGCGACTCCCATTTGAACTGAAAGTTCTTTTCAATTGCGTACCGTTTTGTCTCAAATTCCGAACAGACTCATATTCCGAAAACTCGGTTTTTGTATGGCGATTTGGTTGAAATGTTTCGCTGAAATATGTCACCAAATGACAAGGAAATGGTAGTCAATTGCAGTTCAACTTTAACGTCTCCAAAATAATTTATACCGCGGGAGTAGTGATGATTCTCTACTTTGAGATCAGTAGAACAAGCTCAGATAAATTTATCTACGAAATTATTTATCTGAATACGATTTATTCGTGCTGTTCGGAATTTGAATCAAGGTGTTCGGAATATGAGACAGAATTTACACAGTGTTCGGCATTTGAATCAAAATGTTGTTCCATACTTTTACGTAAAAACAATACTAAAACTAATTAAATCAAAATTATCGGTAAACCCAACAGCTAACAGTTAGACTTTGCGAAGAAATTAAAATTTTCACAAATATCAGCTAATTTATGCCAATCAGATGCATTTGAAGTCACTGTTGGCCTTAAGTGTTCGGAATATGAGTCAAAAGTACCGCGATCAGAAAAAAGCGCATTCTTGATCGATTCCTTGCAGAAATTTCCCATGCATCAAGATAGGCCGAGAAATTACCTGTCAGCAGCGAATCAGGCTTTAATATAAAAAAATATATTGTCTCAAAATATAATGGAAAGCGGCTGAAAGTGGCAAACCAAACAACTTTCGTCTGAAAGATACTCTTTTAGGCTAACGCTCAGTTATTGTTACATTTTGTTCCGTCGTGTTGCAATGCTAATTTGTAACATCTGTTTATGGGCCCATTTAAAGCAATACAAAACAAAAAAAATAAAATGACATTAAAATGCCCCATTTGATCAGCTGTCAATCTCTTCCTCTCCGCTATCCATACACAGTAACATGTTATAAAAATATTATTCTATGATCAGCGATATGCTTATGTTGGTTGAATGACAAAATTAGTAAGAAGAGAACTGAAACGAGCTTCCGTAGAAATAATGTGTTGGGGCCTTCCTTAGCCGAGTGGTTAGAGTCCGCGGCTAAAAAGCAAAACCATGCCGAAGGTGTCTGGGTTCGAATCCCGGTCGGTCCAGGATCTTTTCGTAAAGGAAATTACCTTGACTTCCCTGGGCATAAAGTATCATCGTACCTGCCACACGATATACGAATGCAAAAATGGCAAATTTGGCAAAAAAAAAGCTCTCAGTTAATAACTGTGGAAGTGCTCATAAAAACACTACGCTGAGAAGCAGGCTGTCCCAGTGAGGACGTTAATGCCAAGAAGAAGAAGAAGAATGATGATGTGATGTAAGTGAAAATGATCACGATATCTTCGATTCTCTTGAACTTTTATTACTTTGGCCATTTGTATGCTTGAAAAAAGTTGTTATGAATAACTTTTAAGTACAAACATCTTATTTTCATAAAAAAAATCTAACCATGGTGAGAAGGAGATTAATGGACAGCACTTTAGGTACTTGAAAAATTACGTTACGTTTAAGAAGGATGGTTGGTGTGTCGCGCCTCGTATATTTGTTTTTAAATTCCTTGCAAATAGCGTTACGTAAGACAGGGAGGGGATACAATAGGGTCTTAAAGCCATGTCCCAATTTTAATGCCAAACGCTTAAGTTTAGACCAAAAACACATAGTTACTCAATTTTTTTCATTTTTTTCGTTTGTCTATGTCCAAAACACATTTCTTTATGTTTTTTTAGATTTTGTCACACCCCTTGGTTGGGTATATTTTGTTTTCCGTGTCCCTTACGAAATGTCAGATAGGAACAACCCCAGTGTTAAAACTTAAGCCCCAGTTTGTGTTTTTTTCCGACTAAGTCAAACATGACCAGAAGTGTCAAGGCTAAAGTAGTTGCAGTAACATACTCTTTCATGTTATTAAATAAAAGCAAGATTTCATTAAACATTTCAAGACCCTATTGAGTTTTGAGGAGTGTTGAGATTATTCCATTTCCAGATTCTTCATTCAAAACTGACTCCCATAAATTTTAAGCCCAAGGAAAATTATCAAGACCAGCCTTGAGGACAAGAGGGGCCAAAAATAATTATTTTAGTGACCAGATTTGAGAAAAGTGTGAAAAAAGGTTTCAAAACAGTGACTAAAAGTGAGTTGGAAAATGTAATTAGTTACATATAGCGCACGGTGTGCTGGAACACACATATTATCGAATTTGCATGAACCTCCGATCTTTTTTCACTAAAAGTTAGCCTTGATAGTCAAAAGAAGCTTGCGGAATATTAAAAAATCTTTCATCGGCAAAAAATTGGAAAAAGACGATTTTTGTATTTTTACCCTTCTCCCATATATGAGTTCATAGGAGAATATTAGAGATACACTAATATGATGACTTTTAACGGCTTAATGATCAATTTGACATATCTTTAACATGAATGAATTCTTAGATTTTTTAAATTAAGCATCATTTCCTACATACACTCACACAATATGACCAGCCCATGGTGGTATGCCGTATTTTATATAATGGAAATTTCACTTTTCACTTCAGAAAAGCTCATACGAACGCTTTGTATTCTTCTTTCTGAATCAAATAAGTAATATTTTACGTATACGGTAAAGTTTTCTAATCAGAATAGGAATTCCCAGAAATGGATACACATGGCAGTATAGGCTGTATTCATGTGCTTATACGCACAAAAGTCTTGAGAGAGGGTTCACTATAACATGATTAACAGTAAACGGCTTATATAGCCTTAATGTGGTCTCAAGCTCATCGTGATACAAGTTTTGTGCTGTCACTAATCTACTCAAATGCAATGCGCACATTATATTTGGGGTTTGAAATGTCTGATTTTGAGTAAAAGGGCTGGATTACTTCGGATCGACATTATGTCATCACTCCAATTATTTGTCATAGGATGAATAACAAATGTGGCGACGATGAAAAATCGATCCAACGTAGTTCAGCACTTTTATTCAAGACTTCGCACTTATGGAGGGGGCAAATTTTGCGAAATAGACAAAACAATTTCAATATTCAACATGGACACATACATTTTAGTATCGTAAAACGAGGTATCTTTGAAAATGCGGCTAACTTTGATAGTGCGGGATCCGCAACGTGTTAAATAAAATAAAAAAAAAATGTTATTCAGTTAAGCAAAACGAATACGAAACTAAGGGGTATCAGTGTGACACTTCACCTCTGAGCTGTTTTCGTGCCAATCGAGAGTATTTGAGGCTTTATATTCGAATATTTAAAAATGATGAGATTTTGGTACTTTTAAAACGCTCACAAACAATCTGTTTTACTATCACTATTTCATGAAACTATAATGAGTTCGGTACGTATGCTTGATGGCCTAGCTATAGTAGAACATGAATCCGGTATCAAACCTCATAGGGAAAAACAATTTTACAATTTGGAATCATTTTCGTAATCAAAGTCACAAATTCCCATATAACATTAAAAGCCTAGAGGTATGCAACGCCTCATGTACTTTACGAGATTCATTCGATTTATACTCATTCATGTTCCAAAAACGATTGATTTATGGTGAATTCAATGTCGAAACATGATTATCGATAGATATCTATTCAGAGATATACTTTTATACCCATTATTATAAATTTATGATGGTGTTTATCATGTTTGTTTTGACTGAAAACCGTTTTAAAGATGTTTCTTGTTCAATAAATTCTGTACTTTAATTGATAAAATCTAATCCAGTTTCTCTTTTAACACTTCAGTCGTCGCGCTGTTGTATTCTGTACAACACTGGTGGAAAAACCTCGCTCTTCGTTCCCAACAGCAGCGTGGTGGTTCTGACGGTGGCAAACCGCGCGACGACTGGAAGGTTAACATTCTCCAATCCAATTCAAACTGTGATGATGTCAAACAATAGTTTGTTTTGGATTTTCATGTGCTTATCTACTCATTATCAATGTAACCCCATTACCAAAAACTGACTTTCGATTATATGAAAAACTATAGATTCATTAAGATCGAACCGTTATGCAATCTTTCATGTGCAATCGATAACTAACAAACCAGTGCTTGTTTTACAAATAAAAAATAAAATATTTAGATTTTCTCTAAAAAAAACTATCAAAGTTACCCTGTTTGATGGTATGTATTTAGTTTTAAGTATATGAATGTAACTAGGGATACGTTAATGATGTGAGGTTTTAGCAAACGCACCCAACCAGTGGCTGCAAGATTTCCCTTTAAATCTGCATGACAACTTTACAAGTATTATATAATATTGTTACTCATACAAGAAATATAAGACTATCATAGTTTTTTTTTTATTTTCACATCTTACATTTTCTGTATAAACCCTGTATATGTAACGATATTTTACAATATTTGTATGCGTTCTTGTTTTGGATGTAGACATACCGTATACAGGTTTACGTAGAATCTTCCTCCATCTTTCAATCAAAACAAATGTGAATAACAAGACCAGCTAGATGTGAACACACCATACAAAATTTAAACAGTACATTGCCCTATATAATTGTATGGCGGTTTATTTTAATGGTTGCATGTAATTATACAATTGTCTGTTATCTTAAAAAAGCTTCATGTTCAATAACGAACTCCAATGATTTCAATTATTCTGTAGAATAGGAAACATTGATTGAAACTTGATAAGTTGTAGTATGTTTACCTTAATAAATTTATGTAAAAATGCGATGTCGTTAATAAACGGCATACCACCATGGGCTGGTCACCTTGTAGGTAGAAATTATGCTAAATTTGAAACGTCTTGTAATCGATTCGTGATCAAGGTATATCAAATAAGTCTTTGAGCTATTGCAATGCATCAAAATTAGTGTAACTCTAATATTCTCCTATGAACTCGTATATGGGAGAAGGGTAAAAATACAAAAATCGACTTTTTTCAATTTTTAGCCGATGAAAGATTTTTTAATATTCCGCAAGCTTTTCTTGACTATAAAGGCTAACTTTTAGTGGAAAAAGATCGGAGGTTCATGCAAGTTCGATAATATGTGTGTTCCACACCGTGTAGCGTGTTGTAGGTCTGTGTACCATTGAAAATCGAATTTTATATTGTTTGTTCACTAAATTGCACTCCCTATATTTCGATACATTGCTTAAAAACTGTTGAATAGTTCAGTCATTTTTACCCGGTTTTCAATTATTATGATGATCAAAAATGTAAAAACTGTTCAAGTTAAAAAGAGATATAGAAGAACAGCTTAATTAAAATAAACTGCATACAAGCATCAAAAAGAACCAAAAACCATTAATAACAATAATTTCTCAAGTTTTGTTTTTGGAATATGTTTATTTCTAATTTAAAATTGAGATTTTTAATTCATATTCTAAAAATGGCATTTAGTTAAAAGTTTGCATGAAAAAAATGTTAGAAACTGTGAGCAGAGGTAACAATTTAACTTTCTAATGGTAATTGATATAACATTTTTGCAAAATTGTGAAACAGGATGCAATTCTGTGTATTGGTTGGTTGGTTGGTTTGACTTTATTAACGAGATTTTTAGCCCTAGGCTAGTTCATCTCGGGACCAACGGCTTTACTTCCCTTCCGAAGGAAGTCGTCACTATAACTTTTTACGTCATAAGTGACTATGTCGGGGATGGGATTCGATCCCAGGTCCTCGGCGTGAGAGGCGAGTGTTCTAACCACTACACCAGGTCCGTCCCCGTGTGTGTATTGGATTGGCTATGGTCTAGCAAAACATGAATGTGAAATTGTCTTCTTTCGAGGCACAAATTACTAGCAAACTTCCATGATCTTTTGGCTCTTATTATAATAATTTTCAGCTGATTTCAATGGAGTTTTGACACAACACTACAACACTATTTCTTGACCTGTACTGGGAACCTCAGTCGGACGGTCGATTCCGGATATATACAGATGTTTCGTAGGGTCTGTCCAAAGGTAATTTGGACTACAGTATTTGTAATTAAATTACAAACCATTAGTATATTCCAACTCTATCAACTGATTTGGACCCATTCTGGCCAGTTTCAGTTTCTCTGAAACCGGTTCCTGAGGCATCAGTTGGGAACCATACCTTGATCAGCACAAGCCATATCATGCGGCAAATCAATCTTCAAGATTTTACAACGGGAGTATATTACAGTGCATATAATACAACGCACTCAACAGAGTGTGAGAGTTTGGTAAATAAATTCACCGAAGTTGATCTGTAATTAGATGAATTACAGATGTTTCGGTAATCCAGTAGTTTTTGGCAGCAAAACTACTGAGTTTCGGTAAATTGACGTGAATCTGTCATAATTTTTACAGAGGCGTCTGTAATTCGCCAGCATTACCGACAACGGTGAATTTAACCGATGTTTCGGTAATCGATCTGTTAATTTACCGAAATCGGTGAATTAGAAAATTGACAACACCATGTCATGCACAGAAAGAAAATTCCATGTAAATTTCAGCGTAAAATCATGCACATAAAGGGATTGCCAGATTTGTCGCAAATTTACATGACACATCGTGTAAAATTACATCCACATCACGTAAATTTATGCGAATTGTCGCGTAATCGGTTAGAGTCCATGCTAGGATACACAATGTATAGCGGAAACTTACATGATTTTATTGTAGTTTGTAATCGTAGCTCGGTAATCGGTTCGTTTACCGAACCGATTACCAACCGTTCAGCTGTTGAGATTTCGGTAAATAAATTACCGATTTCGGTGATTTGAGCTAAGTGTGAACACATCAGTATTCAAGATTTTTCGACAGGAGTTAAATACGAAGCATACTAAATAATTTCATGCAACAAAGGGTCATTTACAAGTACTTCCGGGATATTTTGGAGCTGATTTCGGGGCCCTGAAAAATGGCATCAACCAAATGATTGAAGTCCATGCCATGCGACACAATAAACCTTAAGGTTTTTTGCCGGGAGCAGTGTTGGAAAATTTCGCATCACGAAGCAGCTCACGAGTGTATACCAACGCATAACAAACATCACAGACTCGGGATCTGGCTAGGTGTGAGTAAGCCCGCACCCGTCTGCTCGGGAGAACATGGCAAAAGAAGTAGCAACAAGCTCGCGAGCGTTTACTCGCGAGTAACCGAGCAAGGTTTGATTAATTATGGTTTTGACAGACAAATTAATTGTATAACCATCATATCGATAGTAAACTACTAGTGTGTAGTCAAAAGCCCTTGAAAACCATAAATCTCGGAGGGTAAGCAGCTTTTTTCCCAAAAGCACAATATGACTCTGAGCAGCTCCGAACACGTTCGCGAATCACTTTTTGCTTCAGTTACTCGGGAGTCGACAGATGCGAGTAAGCCAGCGCTCTGACGCTCGGGAGCGTTTGGTTTTGTTTTTGTTCCAGTTCAGATGATGCGTTCGCCACTTTCCATCACTGCCCGGGAGTATGAAATGATGTATATTGGATGATTTCTTGCAACATAGAGCAACTATAAGTAGTTCCGAAATATCCTAGCTACGATTCCGGGACGTCCGTCAATCCAATCAATGCAATCCAAATCACGCGACATATCAATCTTCAAGTTTTTGTTTCTTCATCGGGTATACAATATGTTGTATATTGATTAGAGCTAGAAGGCCACGCAAATTTGATTGTGAAAAATAGGTTACACGGAGACGGAAGTCAACTCAATTTTGGGTTGTTTCAACGCAATTCCGTAGTTGAGCCCAATAACTCAATTTTGACTAAATTTCCAAGGTCCCCACTAGGTAGTTTGGCTTTAAGTCCATTAGAAAAATATACTCAATTTTGGGTTGATTTAACGCAAAATTGAGTTTTTTCGACCCAAACATAAGAAAAGTTGCATTTACCCAAATTTGGCTTATTGGGCCAAAGTACCCCCATTATTGGGTAGATGCAGCTCTCTCTATTTTTGACAACATTCGTGTGGGAGAAAGAGAAAACCGAGATATTTTGGGTTGAAACTATAATCGATATACTTAATTTTGGGTAAAGTAAACTCAAAAATTAGGTAAAAATATTTCTCCGTGTAGGGATTCAAGGGTTGATGTAGTTCTATGATGATCATAAGTACTGTGCAAAAGGATAGGACAAGAAAAGGTCAAGGAATGATTCCTCTACCGAAATTACTTGAGCTGTACGCTGCTGAGAAGTAGAGCCGATTTCATAACGTCGGTAACGCCTGCCGTACAAATCAAATGGAGCTGTCACTTTTCTGTACGGAAAAATGTACCGCTCAATTATTCCGCAAGTAAAAGTGACACTTCGCTCATACTGGATCGGCTGTCAAAATTGCTTTGGTAAAAAAGAGAAATTTTAGTTGAGCGCTTTACGTTTCAGGTGCATACTACGCATCGCTTGGGAAATGACGTAACGTTTTAGAAGGAGGACTGAAGCGTTACGACTAGTATGAAAATTTGAAGAATGACTTACGAATAGTTTATGGAAGGAGGGGGTACAATTAACATTACGACTCACTAAGATACAGCTTAGCTGGTCGTCTTATTCTTATACCTTCTCAGTTCTGAGAGCATTCTTTGCAAATAACCATGTTTGCATTCGTACTTGAAATATTCCCAGCCCAAAAAGGTTCTTGACTGGCGGGATTTAAACCCGCGACCTTCAGCTTGGTCCTTAAAGAGTTTTAAACGAAATGATTTAGCACCAGAAATAGCTAGTGATATTCTACGGAACAGAAATGAAAACAAAATAGTTAAATACATTGTTTAAAATATCTATTTTATCGATATTCAATAAATTGCTATTCTAAAATAAACTTTATCCATTGAACCAAAAATGTTCCATCGTTTTCTTCATTCACTCTTTAATCTTAAATTCCTTGAATCTGACACATTTTATACAGCCCTACTTTCAGATCGCTAGGACCTACCTTGCTCGGTTCAATTCTAAGTACCAAACCAATAATCGAGGAAAAAATAAAATAAATACACTATTATAATCATAGAACTATTTTCTGCTGCACCAAGCCTTCTTACTCTTCTTCTCTATCCGCAATGTCGCGACTATATCTACACTGAGAAAAACGGAAACACCGTTCTGTTACATCGTTTTCAGCTGAGCCCAATCGAGCCCAACACGTGAAACGACGAAGGAAACCTGTCAACTTGCTTGCCGCCTTGGCAAAATTACACAAATCGTTTCGCATTCATTTATTTGCTGTACACTGCAGTTTTGTAATTTTTGCTAGTTTCTTATTTACACAATTCGGTTATTTAAATTTACACGGAAACAAAAAGATACCCGAGGGGAACAATGGGACCCCTGCTTTGTTTCGAGGGGTCAATGAGGACGGGGTGGTCCGTATCACACAGAATTTTTCATCGCTATTTACAATAATGTTACAAGAATTTTCGCCTAAAAAATAGGAAAGCGGGATGATTCTCTGTTTCATGCACTCAAACTTTGGGCTTGTTTTGTGATTTACGAGGGGGTAATGTTAGAAAGAGAGAGAGAGAGAGGGACGACAGCTCAAGCAGGCACAAAATGGTAGATAATTCTATCTCTTGACGACGACTATGTTTTTAACGAGTGGGTTCCCTCTCTGCTTTGTATCTTCTTACAAATGGGGTTTGATGGGGGTGAGTTATCGATTCTCTAACAGCTACATTTGGTTTTTGGTTTTGCTTATTAAAGTTACGTATCCTTGTTTTTTTATTTAGGTTAGTTTGTTGGATGGATGAGCTTCTGCGGGGGTGCTTTTAGTGAGCTGTCATGATGACAGGAGGTGGAGCTCAGTGGCGCCACTGCGGCGGTTTCAGTAATTGAAACAGAGCTCATCGAACAACAGTTGCTCTCAATAGGCCGTTGTAGGCCCGTGATGCACCAGGTGGTGGTGATGATGGCTAAAGTGGTTCAGGGGGTTCATGGAATCTGGGCCAGAAGGTGGCGTTGCCGAGTACCAATCGTTAGGGTGGTGCTGCGGATGGTGGTAGAGGAGTGGGTGGTTGTGATGTCCGACGAGCATCGAGGAGGCCGTGGCTGAAGCTTGTGGCGAAACTGAGGAGGCTGGTGTGAGCTGAAGCTGAGGGGGTCCCAGACTGCTTGGATGGTTTTGTAGGTGATGGTGGTGTGAGTGCTGGTGATGTGAATGATGATGCAGGTTGTGATGCTGGTTTTGGCTTAGATGCGAGAGGGCGCTGTTCGTTGTTGAAGAGGACGTCGTCGAGGCGCCTCCAACCGGTGACAGCAGATGATTGGTCGATGGTGATTTCGTGTTGTTGTTATTGTTGCTGCTATTGTTGTTGTTGTTGATCGATTCACTGCCAAGTTTGCTCGAATTGTGACTGTCATGTAACCGGCTGATCGACGGCGGGGTCTGCGTCCCTCCGGTTATGACACTATCCGAGCTCGATTCCTCACCGTCACTGTCGTAGTTGTGCGATGGAGACTTCTCTCCTAAACTTCCGTGGACCTGTCAGGGCGAAAAACAAGATGAATAACGATTACGACCGTGCACTCTTTTCTCGATGCTGCGAGGTTTCTATTGAGCGATGGGACTTTCAGCGGACGGTAAGAGTTGAAAATCAACTCTCTTTCCGTGAAGCGAAGCGCCCTATCGCCACTTGAAAATCTCGACAAACAATTTATTTACACTCGAGTTGAAACTCGGAAAGAAAAGAAAAAACGAATCACTGTAACGTACCTTCATGTGTTTCCTCAGCGATGATGGATGAGTGTAAGATTTATCACAACCATTAACACGACAGTTATACGGCTTATCAGATGTATGGACGTGTGAATGTTTCTTCCTATCTGATGAATTAGCAAATCGTCTATCGCAGCCCTCGTGCTCGCACTTGAACGGCTTTTCACCTGCGGAGAAAGAGAAGACAAAATCCCATGAGAAAAATTGCACGATCTGTGATCTGTGGTATGGCGATGAGGATGGGGATGATGATGCAACAAGTACGCAGCCAATCACAGCTGTCAGATTCCATTGTTTTGTCCGTCGTCATTGCTCGGCGAAGTTATCGCTTCACGTATTCTTCGTCGTCATGGTCAGTGTTGTCTCTTCGTCTCCGATCATAGTCGTAGGCAGCAAGGAGCAGATAAGGGGAGTGTTTCCCCTGTCTTATCGGTGGAAAAACGTTACGAGAAGTCTCCAGAACTAATATTATAAGTAAATGCGTCTTAAAAACAAGCTTCTGCCCTTCAAACAACATTCACGAAACAACTTTTAAGGTCGCTTGCCCTCCTCTGATGATATCCTGACTACACCCAGCCCTCAGTGCAGTATTGTTGTTCTTCATTCAAATTTTTCTGCGAAGCGCGTCATAAATCATTCCCAGCATTGAAGAGAAGAAGATCGTTTTTGCATTGGCACGCAGCTCAGGAGAAGGTCCAACGCAAAAAGGAAGGAAACCTCTTCTCCCGCATTTTTCGGATTCTTTCCGCTTTCCGCCCGTCGTTTCCTCGGAAGGTTGGTGGAAGGAAGGTCGGTATGGCTAGAATTTATGGCACCTCAACACAGCCATGGAGGGATCCTTTTTTGACTTTTTGCTTCGGTTGCCCAATGAGCTTGGATTATGATGGGCTCGATGGCCTTGTCCGCACTCGAAAACTTTCGAAATTGCAAATATTTGAGTTATGGTTTAACTGTAAAGTGTTTTTTTTACTCTTCTTTTATCTTAGGTTCAGCGTTTTTTTTTTTTTTCTTTTGGTTCTCGTTGAGTTTTTAAGCTAGAGAAATTGTTTTGCATCCCACGAAGACGATGAGGTGAAGGTCGTCTACAGCCTGGCAGGAGGTTATCGGTTATGGTGAGTAGTTTTTTGTTTTGTTTTTAGGATGATTTGCTGGGAGAAAACTAATGAAGAGGATGGATTCAGATGGTTTGAGGTAGTTTTGGGATGGGAAGACGTGAAAATTATTGGATATTGAAAATAATATATTTGTTCTAATCATTTTTTCATGTATGTAGCAAAAACATTGCTTCGGAAGTTAAACTTGATCTCATGACCATTCTTCCATATGCTTACATCAGATTATGTAAAAAGTAGTCGTTTTGTACAAGTTCTAGCGAGTTGATTAATAGGTTATTGGCCTAGAAACGAGTAAGATGTATAAGATTCAAAGAATAGCAAGAAATCCATCGAAGCAGTGAGTCCAGGGATTAATCCTAAGATAATCCATGCCAGAATCGTAAATTTAAGTAATGCAAAAAATCCTGGAGTATACCTCAATGAACAGTATTTAAATATCTTCGGATCAATTACAGGAAAAACTGATGCACCGAAGTAACCATTACGCACGATAATTCGGCATGATAACAGCATTATATGCGCATATAAGGTAGTCGTTTGATGAATGTAAGCATTATATACTAGAGTGGTTCAAAAAATCGGTTTTGCTCACAAGCCCTTTAAAGTTTATATGGGAATTACAATGAGAAAAGCAACCAAATCATTCAATCGGTCATAGAGTTTGCCCATGTGCTCTTGAAAATTAAAGCTACGTTGACACTGTGAGATACATTCATCAGCTACAACTTTTCCGAAGACAGTTTTAGAATCGGACGACACAGTAATTTTTGAATGAGTTGTAAAACTTATCCTTTAATTATTGGGCTGTTCTGCAGACATCACTGGATGTATGCAGTCAACATTTCTTTAAAGATAGATGCTTAAAGGAATATCTGATGGAATTCTTGCAGAAATCCATAAAGCAACTCCTGAAAGTATGAATTGAGAATGTTAAAAAAAACTAGAGAAAACCTTGGGTAATTTCCTCTTACATAAATTGTCTTGCAGGAATTCAACTAAAACCTGGAAAAATCTAGCAGGTATGGTTAGAGAAACTCCTGATTTAATTAAAAAAAATATATATGTGAATAAATGCTTGGAGGAATTACAAACAAAAAAATGCATTGGAAACATGATCGAATTTAAACCCAATAGAGATTTCTAAGACAAATTTCTGGAAGCATTCCTAATGTAGCATACGGTGTAATTCTTGTAGAATTTCTTGGAGTGGCTCTTGGATAAACCCTGGGAGAAATTAGAACAAAAAACCTGGAGGAATCCTCAAACAATCCTTGACGGACCTTTCTTGGATAAGAACCAGAGCAAATATCTGAAGGAATTTGAGGAGAAATCCCTCGTGAAATAAGTAGAGCAATTTCTTAATAAATCTTTTAACTTTTTAGAGAAATTCCTGGAGTAACCTTCTTTTTTAAACTTTAGAAGTAAATTCGTTGAGGAATTTATGTTGACCCCGGAAAAATCCAGTGGGAACATTCTGAGAAATTTTTGAAGAAGTAAATAGAGAAATATAATGAGAAATCTTTAGGAATGCTTGAAAATTTCCAAAATAAATTCATGGGAAACTTGGGAGAATCTACAGGATATATTCTCAGATGACTTGCAGGTGAATTTTTAAGATATGAAATGTGATTTTTAGGGAAGTCACCAAATTTTGAAGCTTTTGGCTACATTCTCTTCAAAATTAAATTTAGGTAAAGTTTATGGCATATCCAAATTGTGTGATATCAAAATAATTCTTGATTAAAGGTAGTTCTTTCCAAAATTTTCCATAATTTACTAAAAAGTCATTTTTGTTTGACCATAACTTCATGAATTTCCAACGAATCCAAATGTGTTTACATGACTTTGTAGCAAAATAGCCCAACAACATAAATTTTTAACGAAAAACACCATTTTTTCCAGTTAACTGTTGTCTGAGCTGAAACTGGCGTTTCCCATACATCAAACCTTTTCCATAAATTAATGAATTTTATGACAAACAAATTTTGTTAAGTTCATTAAAAAAATGCGAACTTTACAACTCGTAGTTATAACAAAATGCCTAAAAAACTTAAGTTTAATAGTAAAAATGGGATTTCCAAGAAAAAAAAACTTAAAAAATCCGAAAAAAGTTGTTTATTTTTTGTATAAAAATATATTTTTTGTTGAATAACTGAATCAAAACAGTTTTCAATTACTGTCTCGTATACACAATTTAAAAACTCAAAAATTTGCAGCTAAATCATGTTAATGCTAAGGAATCGGTTAAGTATTCGGGGACAAATGATCAAACAAACATGTTTATTGTTAAATAGGAAAAAATGGAGAAAACGGCTTTTAGCTAAGACTAGTGTTAATTTGAGAAAAAACATCATGTTTGAAATGTTCAATAAAATTTGTATACATGTAATTTTCAAGAGAATTATGCTAATATCATCAATATTGGTTAGAAAATAACTAAGTTGTGAGAACTTCACCAAAGTTCATTTCTTATGACATGAAAATTCACCTGCAAGCTCTATCTCTAAATTTCATTGCTCCAATTTTGAAGTATCTGCTTATGTGATTTGAATTCAGATGAGCACATGAATACTTGGTTTTGGGAGATTAGGAAAAATTTACCGCACCCAAATACTGCAGCAATTTCTTTAAAGCCATCCTGGAAGAAATTTTTATAACTTTGTAGAAAAACTTCTTGATTTTATATTTTTGAAACTCCAGGAGATAAGAATACCTTGAGTATTTCTGATTAATCCCAGGAAGAATATTCTGTGGTATACTTGCAAAAGTCAAAGGAGATATTTAAGGTGAAATCCTTTGAAAATTTCCAAAATAAATCCATTAAAAACTTAGAGGAATCCTCTGGAGAGATTTCTGAAGGGTTGAATTCTTGAAGATCTCATTATAAAAATTTTGGTTAAAATTATGATTCCTGGTTAAATCATTGGAGAAATTATTGGAATTTTTAAGATTCTTGAAAAATCCTTGAAGGATTGCAAAAGTTAGAAGCATTTATTTAAACTAAAACCTCCTGCAAAACGTCAAACAGAAAATGAAAAAAAAAACCTATATGAAATTCCTTGGGAAAATCCTTGAAAGAATCCCTTGAAAAATTCAGAAATACAAGGAAAATGCAGCAGAATCTACTGGCAGTTTTTTTTCAAGGATTCTTATGTTGAATCCTTGAAACATTCCTGAGTACAATTTTTAGAAGAATCTCTAAAAATACTATGGAGATGTTTTACAATGGTTTTGCTTAAGAACAATACTCTACAGTTTTTGTTCACAGTATGGCCCATTATAATACGGTGAAATCACAAAATGTACATATAATGATGAACGCACTATATACGATTCAACTTTGAAATCGGTATATCTCAAAATCCAGATAATAAGATATTTTTTTAGATTATTATTATTATTTTCCAGATAAAATCCAGATGGTACCTATTTAATTCGGAATTTGACCGCTAGGTGGCACTAGATCTTTGACACTTATTTACCAGATATCCCAGGATGAATGAAATATGGCGTCCCCGGTAAAGTGGTTCAGAAACGCAAGGGCTATCAGTGTAATTTCTGGAAGAATTCCTGATGGCATAATACCTTAAGAATTTCTTGCTCAAACCCTGGCAGAAGTTTCTGAAAAAAATCTGGAGAAATCCTGTAACAATGCTAGACGAATATTTTCAGGATCGGTACTAGACCAAATATCTGGTGGAATTTGAGGAGAACCCCCTAGAGGAGTTCTTGAAACAATCTCTAGATGGATACTTAAGAAATTTCTTAAAATTAATCCTTGATCAAATTATTTGATTTCTCTAGAGAAATTCCTGGAAGAATCTTTTTTTTACTCCACGAGGGAATCCTTTGAGAAATTCAACTTGACCCCGGAAAATTTAGCAGGAAAATTTAGCAGGAAAATTCGGAGAAACCCTTGCAAAGTCAAAGGAAATACTTCAGGAGAAATCTTTGTAGCAATTCCTCGAAAATTGCCAAAATAAATCCATGGAAAACTTACAACTATCTGCTGGAGAGATTCCTGGAGGAATCCTGGGTTGAAACCTTGAAGGACTTCTTAGAGAAATTCCTATTAGAATTTTGGTGCCCAGTTAAATCATAAGAATAATTCATAAAACAATTTCTTGAGAAACTCATGGTATTTTTTTTTTAATTCTTGGAAAATCCTTGAAGGATTGCATAAGTAGAAGTTGCAGAAATTCAAGAAGAAACTGAAAATGGACATGGACCCCAATAGGTCCATTCGGAAATATTTCTGAAAGATTCTTATTTCTCATCCTTGAAGGATTCCTCAGATAAACTTTTGGAACAATCTCTAAAAATGTCAAGGCAGTTCTTCGTAGAGGATTTTTACAGTAGTTTTGGAATAATCCTTGGAAAGATTCCATAAGGAATTTCATGGAAGACTTTATTAAGGATTCTGCAAGAAAAAATTTTATACTGATGTAAACAAAAAGATTATAGTGGCGAAATCCAAGGGAAATTTTGAGGTATTATTCAAATGGAAAATGTTTCTTAATGTATTTGTATGTAATGTATTGATTGCAATAGCTCAGAGTAATTGCTAAAGAAAATATTCTAGGCAATCCTGGAGAAATCTCCAGAGAAATCTATTGGTATATTTGTAGAGAAATGACCGATGGAGTCATTTTTTTATAATAGAGTCCTAAAACTTCTAATGAAATCTTGTTTTTATTTAACAAGACGAAAGAGCATGTTCTTGCAACCACTTTAGCATTTTTCCTGTTCAAGTAACGGTGATATCACATTAAAAATTCAATTTTAAAAATATCTTCAAATTTGAACCTTGATACTTTAGATCATATGACATTCACTGAGTCGCTCATCTTTTTAACACTAGAGTTTTTCCTAGTTCACATTTCGGAAGGGACATGAAAAACAAAATACACCCAACATTTGAGTTTAAACCAAGGTGTGTGACAAAATCACAGAAATCTGAAAAAAATGTTATTTTTTGGCCGTAAACCAATGAAAAGTATTCAAAAATTGAGTAAACATGTGTTTTTGGCCTAAACTTAATCGTTTGATACTAAAATTAGGACAGGGCTTTAGGACCCTATTCTCACAACAATCTTTGGAAAAATCCTGAACCATTGAAACCATTGGAACCATTGGTTCAATCTCTAATCCCCAATCATTTCGAAATAAGAGTTAGAATTCCCTTAGAAGTATTCGTAGAAAGATTACTGAAGGAGTACTGGGTTCAAGTTTTCAACTGCAAAAGAACCTCAGAAAGGGTTATTGAAAGATTACTGGAGGGATGCCTGGAAAAATTCCTGGGTGATCCCTGGCACCTGTTTTCAATGATTACCTCGTCAAATACTAAGAGATCTCTTTCTCTCAAGCACTCGACACTGAAGAAGTCTGTAAGTCGCAGACGAAATAGGCCTATCTGTCAAGATAAGCAACACATATTAGAGTTTAAAGGTATTTTTTCGCCTTACTAGTGATTTTAGTATTTTATTTTTTGCAAAAAGTGAAGTGTTAAAGTTCAATTTGTTTCTTTTTTTGCTAAGAGATATTTATGGAATGATCCTTCGAAAAAATGCCTTAAGGAAGCCTTAGGAGATTCATAGAGGAACTCTTGTAGATATTCCAACATAAATTCCTGGAGAAGTTATGGGAGGAATCCTCGAATAAATTCAAGGAATCATGTGCGGATAGACCTTTGTAAGGGTTCTTGCCGGATGATTGGAGGAATCACTAAAGAAATTACTTGTTGATTCCTAACGATTTATCTTAAAGAATACCTTGCCAAATACTAAGCAATATTCCTGGGAGAATGTCTGAAGCAACCAACGGACGATATTTATCAGGAATTCCTCAAAACATTTTTAAGAGAGAGCAAAAAAATGTAATGTTTGAGTTTTAGTTCAATTGCTAACGTAGATTCTGAATATTAAAAACCTAATAAATTCCCCTAAATAACTCGATACATATAATGACAGTTTATCCGCTACCAAAATTTACCAAATAGCGATTTATAATTGATTGTGAATTTTATTGGAAAACCATAATTGCGTTATATAGTTATATATTAAACGTAGATTCAGAATGAGATAGTAACTGTGCGCCTTCATTGACATTTCCAATTCATATAATGACAGCCTGTTCTATTGCAAAACTGCCAAGGGACCGTCCATAAATTACGTAGCATTTTTTTGACAAATTTAGCCACCCCCTCCTCCATAGTAGCCTACTTTCTCATACATAATGTATGGTTCGTAGCAAAGTCGTTGACTCTTCCCTCCTCCCTTAAATGCTACGTCATATATGGACGGTTCCTAAGGGGCGATTCAACAGAGATTTACATAATTATAACTCGTTTTCAAAATAGTTTGCGGGAAAACAATAAATTGAAAATTCGAATACTAGTTATATTTTTAACGTAGATTCGGAATGAGTAAGTATTTGGGTACATCTAAGAAACCCATTTGATCCAAAACGCACATGAGACACTTAGGACATCATCCAACCCATAAAAGTGCTCTACATTCATGAGGGGACTCCGCCAGCGAAAGCCACTGTCATTGACACGCCGTTGGCAGTTGTGTGTCCCCTCTAACGCCCTATTCGCCAAGGCCTTCTTTGTTGGGAAAGACAGCTACCGGTAGCAGAGCAGGCGGTGACATCGCCAACGACGACGACGACAACATCGACCGTCGTCAGGCTTTAATAAAACGTTTTTGCGGATGATATATAATCATAATGTTTAGATTTCAATTCAGGGGATGACGGCCACAGTTTGCCCGCCGGGACAAACGCAGAAAATAAAGTGATCATTTGAGAGCGGTTTATTGAGTGTAAAATCCGCTTTTAGCATATCGGGCGAGGCGTAAGGCGTAGGAAGTCAAAAGGGGGCCCATCGACCCGGTTCCGAACAGAAACAGTCAAAACGCAGAATAAGCGGATAATGCCTTCATCCTTTCGCCCATCGTTGTCGTCGTCGTCGTCGGAGGCCAATAAAAAGGATCAATTGAAATGTGCGTGTACTAGGGTGTCCCAGAAGAGAATCAATGTACCAATTTTAATACCAAACGCTTAAGTTAAGGTCAGAAACACATGTTTACACAATTTTTTGATTTTTTTCGTTTGTTTAAGTTCAAACACCTTTTTTTTAGTTCTGATAGTTTTGGGTGTACTTTGTTTCCGTGTCCCTCTCGAAACGTCAAATAGGAACAACCCCAGTGTTAAATAGAAAAATCTCTGTGGCGTTTTTGTCGACTAAGTGAACGTCAAACATGATCAGAAGCGTCAACATTCAAATTTGGACTCATTGCCTAAATTAAAGTTCAAATATGATAAAGCTGTTATTTGAGTTGGTAAATTTGCCAAAATAGTAGCAATATCATGGTCTATCATGTTATTGAATAAACACAAGATTTCATCAACAATGTTTGGACCTCATTTTCATATGGTAATTTCTCCTAAACCTCTAAATGATTTTTAAGAATGTTTATGTTCTACAAAAATACTATAAATAAGCATTTATATCAATCCAGATTTGAACACCTTGATTTTCAGGTCATTGATTTTCTTCCGGAACACCCTAACCTACACACAAGGATTCGCCTGCGTCCTCGAAGAAGAGAGCCAATACGGCATTTGACGGAACGAACTTGTCAAGAGTCATTTGAACGTAATTTATTACCTTAATCGTCTCTATAACTGATGAGGCTCTCATATTCGATTGATCCCAGCAAGCCGGCGGAGGGGGAAACGAAATTTACGATCGCACTCGATCGTCGCAAGGAAGAAGGACCCTTCCAGGGCAGGGCAGAATCCCGCGAGTGAGCATTTACGACGAAGGGGAATAATTTATTTTGGGAAAAAAGCGAATCTTGCCTTTCGTTACCGCCGTAAAAGTGGACCAAAGCGCGCAGCAAGTGGACCCAGGAGAAAACCAAATTGGGCAAACATATTAAATCGATCATTTATTATAGCGGATGGGTTTCGGTTTTGGTTCGGTCACTGGTCGGGGTTTTTTTTTGTCTCTTCTGGTGTCACGATCCAAGCAGGCGAAGAAAAAGGTTGATTTTTATTTTGATTTTGGCTTTTGTTACGGATCTCCTCGAGTCTTGGGACCTTCTCTTCCCATGGGACAATTTTTCAAACAATTCTCGAAAGAAAAAAATTAACGGGGAAAAGGAATCGAACCCAAGGTGTATCCCTTTTTTCCAGTTTTTGGACGAATGAAGATGGTTCGGCACACTCGACCCTTTCTAGGAATATGGCTTCGGTTATTACCATATTTTATGTCCCTGGAGGTACTCGTGGGTGGAATTCTTTCTGTTTGGGAGGACGTAAATTTAACGCCTACAAAACGTAGCGATGCGTATGCTGGCAGAGTTGGATTTAATTATCGACCAAAATGTGTGTTATTATAGTTTCTAATGATCGTGTAGCACGAAATAGAAAGATTTTAATTTATTTTTTGTAATCTTTTCGAGAGAATGAAAACTGGGTGATTTTACTATTTTATGAGTAGTCATATCCTTCATGTCTTCAATATTGCCGACTTATTCTCAAGATGTTACCGATTATTGGATTCGTATCGAGTGATTTGATTTACTTTATTATTCACTTTGAATTCAAAAGCAATTACGCTACCTGTTTTCCCACGTTTTACTGATCCAAATTACTAAATTCAAGAATGCTCTTATTTAGTGCACCATTTAAATTTTTCCCAGACAAATGTGTTATGTTGATCTATTTAGAAACTAAACGTAGTTCCTTGCAGATTATGAAGCAAGGTGCGATTTATTCGGTCTACTAAATCTTGCAACTTTCAAATCTATCGCAATGTCAACAGAAATTATGAAAAATCTTAAGAGAACCCAGTTGGCTATTGCATCAATTCAATCATCAATCATAATCAAGAAACTTGAACAATGTGAAAGAAAAATAAGATTGCAGTAGCTAATTGGAGTCGAAATTTTTCGAAACTTAAACAGTAAGATACAGTACATGATTAATGGCTTTTGAAGTCATTGAAATATTTTGTCAAAACTTCGATGGAATAACATTAGCGTTTTTAAACTACAATTTTGAATTTGAACTATGTAGCATTCATGGAAGAGGAGAGTTTTTGGTGATATTAAGACTAAATTTGTACGAGAAGACAGAAATTAACGAAAGAAACAGAGTTTGGGCAGGCTGGTGGTTATGATTCTACAAGGATCGAGAAGCGAATCTTCCAAGCCAACCAAAGATTCAAACTTAAATTCGAAAATCGACCTCATTAAACGGATTCACCGAGAGTCCAATAGCTCATATTTCGATAATAAATTGACAAATCTTGTTGAAAATATTAATAGAGATCTCGGTAAACGTTTACCGAAAATAATTACCAATATACGGTACCTTAAAATACAGAATTCCCAGCAGTAGGGGTTTCGGCGGTTCATTTTGCTGTCGGTAAAATAATTAAAGTGTGTTGATCAGTGATGGAAAGTGGTGAATATGTCTGCTGAGCCGGAACAAAAACAAAACAAAACGCTCGCGAGCAACAGAGTGCTGATTCACTCGCATCTGTCGTGCTCGCTAATAAACGGAGCTGAAGTCAGCTGAATAAAGTCAATTGCACTGTTGCTTTTTCAATGGTTTTTTACTGCAAACTGGTAGTTTTCTGTCGATTTGTTGAATACACAACTGATTTATCTGTCAAAACCCTAATTAATCACACCTTTTTCAATTACTCGCGAGTAAATGTTCACGAACTTTTTGCTCTTTCTTTTGGTATGTTCTCCCGAGCAGGCAGGTGCGAACTTACT
The DNA here is from genome assembly GCF_002204515.2 of Aedes aegypti. Taxonomy (NCBI): domain Eukaryota; kingdom Metazoa; phylum Arthropoda; class Insecta; order Diptera; family Culicidae; genus Aedes; species Aedes aegypti. Next base: position 48,381,701 of record NC_035109.1, on the reverse strand, counting down.
CACATCAAGCCTATTCGAGAGTCTGTCTGTGTTTGTTTTGCATAGGTTAACACTCGTGAGCTGCTTCGTGATGCGAACATTTCTACCACTGGTTATGATGCATTGGAATTCAGACAGAACTTGAATGAATAATTCAGAAGTCGGATAAGAATGAATAGTATGGTCAAGGAAACTTAGCTACATCGTTTCTTCGAAGCATAAACAATACAGCAATTTTTGAACGAGCAGAATCAGTTGAAGTCAATAAGGGCATTACGTTTCAACTAGAACAAAGCCTGCTTCTCAGCTATTCTTAGAGTTCCTTCACAGTAGTTGACTAAGAATTTTGTTACAATCTGTGATGAGGCATAGCCTAAATGATGAGGCACAACTTGGGGGCAACAATTTGTAGGTTTGTAGCCTTGTTTGTAGCTGAGTTCAACACGTATCGTAATAGAAATCATGAAGAAATCCCATTTGAGAGAAGCAAAAGATATCTGATCAAAAGTTTTCTTGGAACTTCAAATCATTATAGATATGTTGCATGATTGAAACGGTTCCAATCAACAGGTTATGGGCCCGTAAGTGTACTCAACTTCATGTATTGACCTGGAGATGCATAGTCGCCTAGCACAGTACAGGAGTAGTAGTAGTAGGTAGAAATGATTCACCGCATAGAAGAGATAACACGGTATACACATGGTTCGAAGAGAGAAATGGCTTGGTAATAAGAAGAGATGGTTTCAAGTCTAAGAAGAGAGCCTAACAAGAAGTATAGTGCCAAGTAGCAGATATGGAATGAATGCAGACTGAATCGAAGCGAAGATACTGCTATTTTAATTTTTTTGGGCAACAGAGAATGGAAAGCCTGATTGAAGAATCATAGTTTGAACCCTTGTTCAAGCAGAACCCCAATCATAATCAATGTTATGGTACAAACTCGCTAACTATTCAGTTGAGCTGGATCAAAGAAGCAAAACAAGAAAAATACAGCAGAAAAGACACTGAAATCCATTTGTGATTCGGTTGAGATGTGGGAAAAATCAAACTGAGGGCTTGTCATTTGAACAGTGATGCTCAGCTAGTAAATTGTACGATTCTGGATTCTGTGATAAGTTCGAAGAAGCACATCGGGCGACAATTGTCATTATCGAAGCCTCAAGATTTCCTAACATTATTTTTACAGAAAAGTCAGAAAGCATGGCTAAGCACCCTATATTTAATCATTAGAGTTGAACTTGAACTAGTAGATTCCTAATCAGAGAAAAAATGAAGCAGTATTTGTCCAACAGACACAATTCGGATGATCTGAATCTCAATCAGAGTTAAATTTCTGTAAGAACAACTACTTTCGGATGGCTTTCTCAGTCTGGAAGTCGAAAAACGATGTTTTTTACATTCCCGACGTTTCGGCCGATGGGTTTTGGCTTTTTTCAAGGGGTGTAAGGTCTATCGTCTCCCGTTATAGATAGACGACAATCTAAATTTAGTACCAATATCTAAAAATGTTTAATAATTAAATTAAATTAATCACTTTAAAAACACTTCTAAACTATCTCTGACTACAAATATACAATATAGTATTGCATACGCTATGTTTTGGGAAAATTTCAGTTGCCAATTCATAATTCATAGCGAGTTTTAACACTTATGCTTAAAAAACTGGATGCTTTACAAACATATTTTGTCTTTGGCAATGTGTGTCCAAGTTTTGTCTATCCTGATTTTAAAAGAAAATGTTTAAAGGTACAAACAAATAGAGGGAAAGATTTAGATGTGGAATCTTTAGATTATAGAGAACGATCTCCTATTAAATTGAGTCTCTTCTACAAATGAATCGTAGTTTTCGTAGTTTGTCGTCTATCTAGAACGGGAGACGATGAACCTTACACCCCTTGAAAAAAGCCAAAACCCATCGGCCGAAACGTCGGGAATGTTAAAAACATCGTTTTTCGACTTCCAGACTGAGAAAGCCATCCGAAAGTAGTATTCTAGTTCCAGTCGAAATTGCCATTACCATTTCTGTAAGAACGACAATCAAATTAAGAACTTATGGAATTTCGACGTTAAGATTTAGAGAAAAAGAAATTTAAATTTCATAACATTTCCAAGGGCTGAAAATCTCCCTAATAAAGATAAATGATAATAATTTCATAATAACAGAATTGCAATCAAAACGTAGATCTGAATCTCCATAAGATTTAAGATTCTATAGCTGTACCACCATCTGTAGCAATATGCTACAGTCCAAGTGGAAGATCAGTAGAGTTACAGTGGAAGAGATGCATGGTTAGAGAAGTACAACTTGACCCATGAAATAAAATTTGAACATGTTGTGTCCCAATTTGACATAGAACTTTGATGAAATCTTAAATTTTAAATCAGGCATTACAGAATTCGTTTTGAATTGATTTCGAAGCACGATCAAAGCAAGCGAATAAAAACGTGGCAATGTTTCGCAAGTTGTAACAAGCCTGATAAATAGCAGCAGCGAAGGAGAGCCCAAAAGAGAGCGTGATGATAAAACACATTTCTCTCGCTCATTTGTCATTGGAAGTAGGCGTTTCATTTTACTGACATGATAAACAGTCCTCGAACATACGATAGCAATACTGTCCCCCAGGTTGAAGCTTGTGTAGATGGGTTCATACACTATCAACGCCCTCGAAATAATCAGAGCTGTAGCAAAATATGATAAACAGACTTTAATAATGTGTAGCGGATCATGATCGTTACAGAGAACAATAAGTTAGAGATACTATCAATTTTATCAGAATTAAACCCCTACCGCTACTACTAGGGAGTCGGATACTGTTCTTGACACTTTTTAACTCTTTCGGAGCTTTAAAAGCCTCTGAATCATATTTGGCCACTATATGCGTTGTACTGAAATGCCATTGCAATATTTCAGACAATTCAACCTAGAAAAACCTTAATGTTAATATCGATAAGGATTTCAATGCGTTGCATAACTGAAATTTCAAGTTAAGGCAATAGTTTATCACTTTGGGAATTCTCAAAATACACCATTAAACGCTGTAATTCTAGTGTCAAACATCTCATTTGTACCACGGAAATCGCTAAACCGCTCAAATTCAACCGTCTCATCATCAAACCGTTCCATTCACCGCAGTACGAGTGCCATCAAATCCGCGATAAACATCGATCCGGTTTCACTGCTGGAAACCCGTCGGTCATTTGTAATAATTAAACCACACTCATTAATTAGAGACTCTTATCTATCGATTCCCATCGCTGGAAATCGTCTCACCGAATCCAACCAACAACGGCTCGTCTTCTCGGCCACCGTCCCCCACACTCAGAAGAGGATCTATAATTCTTCCCGACCCGGAGTCTATGATGCGACTCTGACCCTCTATCGGGCGCCAAGTGAAAGCGCGATAAAATGTCTGTTGACGCCACACTTCTCATCACCAGACGACGACCAGGACGACGAAGGCGAAGTGCCAGGAAACAAAATGCCCGATTAAAAGAAGATGAATCTCGTCAAATTAAGATCAAGATTATGCGTGCATGCGCGCGCTCGGTCCCCAAAACGCGATAGGTATTAAGAGACAATAATTCCGAAAATGTTCAATTCCTCCAACAACGATCGGGAACCGGAGATTCGGAACCGTTCCGAACGTGGCGTCTAATATTCAAATGAGTGTGAATCGACGTTAAAACGGGCTCACCACTGCCGTTTTTTGTTCTGGGGGGAGAGCGAGCAAATCAGACAAAGACAAAAGACGACGATGAAGCAGCGATTAATTATTTCATCTTTTACTCACTCGTCTGGGCTCGGTTCGCTCTCGGGCCCGGGAAAAGAATCGCGACGACTCATCCAAGCAGCCCGAGAACGTGGCGACGACGAATGCTCGAATCATGGGTAACTTGACCCGGCGCTCCACCCAGAATCGATTGACATAAATAATTTGACTTTATGTTCGGTGGTGTTTTTCGAGACCGGAGCGAGCAACCCGTGAGAGAGCGAGCGAAAGGGAGAATGATTTAATTAAAATTATTCAAATTTATCGATCATTGCCTGGTACGATGGGTGCGTACGTCTGCCGTTCGTCGGCGACGGCTATTTATTTCAATAAGAAAGATCAATATGTCATCCGGGTAATCCTTTTTCGCCCCCTTCCCGAGCAGCGGCTCGGACGACCTTCATCGGATTTCTGGGCGACGTACAAACGGATTTTGCCTCATTCGCGCGCCCGGTCTGAACGACTCTGCTAGCTGGCGAGAGGGTGCCGAAGAGAAATGCCGAGGAACGCGTGCACAAAAAACTGATTCACGCCAACCCCGAGTGGTGATTTTACTGGCTTGAATGATCACAGGCAAACAGACGTTACACTTTGAACGATTTCCTTCAAAAGTCATCGCCTACTCCACGCAATCATCATCTAGTGGCCATGTTACACGAAATACGATTACAGTTATCTCTCTCTCTCTTCCTCTCTTACCCGATATTTCGTAAGTAAGAAAACCATAGTGAAAGTTAATTTTCATGGCCAACTCAATTGTCCCTTGAATCGCAGTTGCACTGGTTTTGCGTTCTGTAACTCGATACCTGCAGGAGGCGCCAGTGTTAAACGTCAAACACGAAATATAACGCTGTGCGCGCCTCTAGTAGTGACGTTTGGAACATACGAAATATGAAATCGTTTAAATCGTGTTCGATGGGAATTTTTTTAGTGTTACGTCTGTACATCTGTGTTTTAACTATAAAACTGGTACGGAATGCGAGAGCTCGCAAGGATAAGGACATGATACGGACAAGGGATGACGACGACAGTAACAACAACAATATCCAAAGGGATTCTGATGGCAACGTCGAAGAGAAGATGAGAAAAAAAGCGACGACGACGACGACGAGCGAATATTCACAAAAAGTGGGGATCATTTATTTTCCCTCCTCACTCGAATAAATTGTTGTTTGTGGGTGAAGGAAAATCTGGTTTTGAATACATAATAAACGGTTTCCACAGGCCGACCGACGTCGTCGTCTTCGTCATCGTTCACGAGTGGAATGAGATGCATTGCGAGCAGAATTGTCCGATGTGAACGATTTGCATGAGTTGTTCGAAACTGTGGTTACATCGGATTGGAACGCTTTGAGGGTTAGTACTGTTTCTGTATTTTGAGCTGAATAGAATAATAATTCGAGATTACATAAATATCCTATCATAGTTATGAGATTACAAATTTCATACTGATTGGATTTTCTTGGTCCCTGACAATCGTTTCTGGGCCCACAACTAGTTGATGAGAAACCACCAAAAACTCTACCAATAATTGCAGATTGCTTTATTTGGGCACAATTATAGGGTCCTTAAACTTTTAATAAAATCTTAATCACAAAAAAATAAAATATTATTTATAAAAAATCAAATTCCTCCTGAAATCAATCATACTATTTTTTAAAGGTAATATTTTTTTTGATTTTTTATTGTTAATATTTGATACAATGTAATTCAAGGATTGATCATCAAATAACAAATCTATGTATATCCTTAAAACAGCCATTCCATGAAAAACCGATCTAGTGGGTCACCGAATTCCGTGAAAATTTACTATTTTGTTCCTTATACGAAATAAGGAAACACGTGTTGTTGGATTTCTTGATTAGGGTGACCATTTCCGAAATAGGATAACCAGAAAAATCGCGATTTTGCTTATTTTTTATTTTAAAAGAATTTCACAAAAATTGTTTTTATACATGAAAAAATCAATAAGTTCCATTTTTTCGTGTTTTGAAGGCCTCGGGACCAAAGGGGCTATTGCTGTTCTCATTTTTTCCGGAAAGTTCAGTTAATTTTACGTTTAACGTCAAATTTTCAGCGATGTATGATTTTTAGTTTTTGAGATATATTCTAAAAAAGATTGGAAATCGGTTGAGCTGATCAAAAGTTATGATTTTTTTAAAAAAGGAAAAATTCAATGCGCTAAGACCTACAGTGTGTGCCGTTGAAAAATGACGGATTTTTTATTTTTAAAAATATATATCTAAAAAACTAAAAAACATACATCGCTGAAAATTTGACAGTAAACGTAAAATTAACTGAACTTTCAAGAAAAACTGAGAACAGCAATAACCCCTTTGGTCCCGAGGCCTCCAAAATACGAAAGAAACGGAAATTATGGTTTTTGTTCATGTTAAAAACATTTTTTGTGGAATTTTATATTTTTCCTGAAAAGTCAAAATCTTTAGCTCTCATTTCTTCCAAAAAGATTGAATAATTCACTCGAATAGAGACCTCTCTAGGATTGTTCTGGAAATCATGGGGTTATTTCTGATTTCTCTTTAAATTTTTCTGGAAACCCCAGTATTCTTGAAGATATCGCTCAGAGATTCTTTTAAACAATTTTATACGACCCTTCCGGCACAGACAAACAGACGTAACACTGACGAAATTTCAATCGGCCACTTATTTCACAATCATTTCAAATTCGCTATGTTACAAATCTCACAACCAGAGGCGCGCGCGTCGTTTTTCTTTGTATTTGACGTTTCATACTACCGCCATCTGCAGGTCTTGTTGCACGAAACAGTGATTCGTGCAACATGCTCATCACATGCTGATGGTGTAAACTGGGCGATGGATTTAAAAGAAATTTGTTCTAAGTGTTACGTCTGTTTGTCTGTGCTTCCGGTATTACTTCTGGGATTCGTTAGACATTACTCTGTGATTATTCTGAGCATATGTTTAGGTTTCCTCTGTGATTGTAGCGTGTTACCAAGATTATAATTATCCCAAGGAGATGAGTTCTCTTATAATCATGGAATTAAAATTCTTAGATTTTTATTTTTGAAATATTACGGAAGTTCCTTCTGAAAATCCTGTAGCAACTCTATTGGATATTTTTTAGTGAATTGTGCCAGATTTCCTAGGGCTCTCATAGAAATTCTTCTGGAATTTTTCCGAACTCTGAGATTCTTCCGAAAATGTTTCTGAGATTATACTCATACTCATGGGATTCTTACGAGAATGCCTCTCAATTCTAACGAAAATCATCTGAGATGCTTTCGGAAATCCTTTTGAAATATTGTAGAAAATCCTTCTGAAATTTTTCTAAAAAGCCTCTGTATTTTTTTCGTCAATATCCTTATAATTAAATACTTCTGGGATATCTTTGGAGGAATCTTTCGGAAATCTGTCTGAGGATCCTCTTAATACCTCCTACTAGATTTTTTTGTTCGAAGATTCTTTCATAAGTTCTTTTAAAATTAGGCATTCCTCCTGGATTTTTCAAGAAATCTTCGTGTGATTAATCTTTCAAAATTTATTTGAAAAATACTTCCGGATTTTTAAAACCTTTTGAGATTCAACCGGAAATACCACATCATCCAGATATCATTCATGGTCTCCTTGCGGAAATAACATTGAGATTCTTCAGACAATAATTCTAAGACTCTTCCGAATATCTTTCTTGAATTCTTCTAAAAATCTTTCTGGGATTTTCTTTGGGATAGTAGAAGGATTACCGAAAGAATTCTGGGATAATTTGCGAAAGAATCACAGAGAGATTTCTGAATGAATTGTGAGGGGATATCTGGAAAATTATTGATGGATTTCCGTAAAATTCTGAAAGAGTCCCATGAGGATTTATGGAAGAATTGCAAATAGGTTTTTGTATGTATTTCAAACTGATATCCAAAAGAATTCCAGAAGTTATTCCGGAGAAATCTCTGAAAGATTTTTAGGAAATTCTTAGAGTTTTTGGAAGAATTCACTATGATATCCGGAAGGATTCTTAAGTTTTCGGATTATTACCTGTGAAATTAAAAAAAAATCGGATGGATTTCCATAAAAAAATATTTCTGAATAATTCTCCGAGAGATATTTCGGACAGGATTTCCGAAAGTATTCCATAGGGATTTCTGAAAGAATTCCAAGAGTCTGAAAGAAATAAACTGGCAGTGAAAGAATTTTTTTTTACTATAGTTCAAGACGGTTTTCCGGGAGAATTCCAGAAGAATCGGAATAATCCTGATAGAATTTAAGAGGGATATCAATAAAAGTCCCAGGGATATTGAAGAAAGAATTATTGATGGTTTTCTGGGAAAATATGAGATGGTTAAATATAATAATTTTGGATGAATTTCCGGAAGAAATTCTGAGGGATTTTTGTAAGGAACCCCGAAAGATTTCTGGAAAAATCTTTAAAAGATATTCAGAAGAATCATAGATTTTTTTAAAGAATTCCATCCCTATGTAAAGCCATCATAGAAACATTTTCGGTAGAATTCCAGGGAAATTTCACGGATGAAAAGCGGAAGATTTCCATAAAATTCCAAGAGGAATTTGCGAGATAATCCAGGAAAACGTCCCAGGAAGATTTACAAAAGAATCACTGAGCGATCAGAGAGATAACTTTAATCATTTCAGAAGGATTTCCGAAAGAAACTAAGAAGACTTTCCGAGAGATTTTTGGAAGAATCCCAGAAGGATTTTTCTGAAGAATCCCTCAGGGATTCTTGGAAGATTTTCAGTAGTATTATAATGAAATTGCAAGAGGAATCCCAGACGCATTTCCAGAATAATCCAAAAAGGATTTTTGTACGGAACACTGCCCTTCTACGCCTTCTGTCCCATGTTCTATGTAAAACTCATTGAACGCGGGACAAATATTCGTAGAACGGCAGAACAGCTCGAGATAGGTTTATGAATGAGCTACAGAGGGATTTCCTGATAAATTTCAGAAGGATTTCGTATAAAAGATTCCATGAGGACTACCGGAAGAACTTCAGAGAGATTTTTGGGACAATCCCAGAGAAATTTACGGAAGAAATGATGTGGGATTCCAGGTAGGATCTCAGTTAGATTTTCCGTAAAATCCCAGGATAATTATCAGAACTACTTGAAGAATCCTAAAGTGATTCAATTTATAATCTTAGATGATCTTACGGAAGAATGGAAGAATAAAAAATAGTTATTTATTTTTCCCGTGTACGCGCTCGAGAAATGAATTGGATGCAAATACCGTGCTACATTCGATGAATCCTATGTATTGGAAATAAATTTAACAACACAGCTACTGGGATTGTCCCTATGGACTAATCCACGGTCTTCTTTTATTTGCGAGTTTCGTTTTCTTTTCCGCTCTAAATGAGGACCGTGTTAACATAAAATGACATCCGGATCAACATCCAGTGATTGAATCTCCACCGGATGAACATTGAGTGGATGAATGAGCAGCGAAATCGTTCATTTTTTGTAAACATTGCCCGCAGTAAAGGTTTTCTTCCCGCTGGAAGTTGCAGCGTTACGTCATCGTAAATTAGTTCATCTGACATTTCGGAAGGGACACTGAAAACAAAAAACACCCAAATTAGTGTTAAACCAAGGGGTGTGAAAAAATGATAAAAAACTGGAAAAATAGGAAATAAGCTTCCATTAGATTAAGTCCATAGGTATCAGTATTTTTTTGGTCAGAGTTTAATTTCTGTTCCGTCTTCTTTGCTTATCTGTACCTGTATATCGATTTGGACTCTGGCTACGGACCAACAGCGTTCATGCAAAGCACGACTAATTGCTAGAAATTGCTAGAAATTAGATGAATTCAGATGATTGAACTTGATTCTAAAACTTCAATTAAACCTTGCAAGGCTTTGCCACTTTGCTGGATTTTCTGCACAGTTATACTCCGCTGGAGTTAAATGGGATTTGTCGTTCTGCATGTGTTCAAATCTGGACGATTTTGTCATTTTTGTTTAAGTTTCAATGTTCCATCTGAAATCCACTCACCCTGGTTATCATTTTGATTGTATATACAGTCTGGAATATGGAATTTCAAAGCTTCTGCTGATATCGACGAATTTCTTTCAAAGAAATGAAAATTTCTACCAAAATAGCCGAATACCGTTAAAATTTATAAAATTCTAAAATACGAAAGTGGAACTAGAAAGACGATTTATTGAAAGTCTTATGCAAAATACTGTGTTTTATATCGCCTTCCTCGCGAGACAAACAAGGTTTTGTCCCAAGTCTTTTGAAGGTTTTCCAGAATATCATTTTTACAGCTGAATTTCTTGGAGATTTGTTACTTTCTGCTTTCTACAGAAAGGGTTTAGCTCAGGGTTGCAGCCTGAGCCTTAATTTAGAGGACGTCATTTCTTCACATTTTGATTAGTAAATTTACGTAGAAACCTAGTCACAGACTACCGGTGAGTTATTTGAAATTAAAACTAAGTAATAAATAAAGAAATTTAAAACAGTGGTCTGGCCACTCTGGCACTCTAATTAGACTGGATCATCTTTTGACTGGTTCAATCAAACAAGACAAAAGAATGGCCAATGTTGAATTAGATATAAATTAAATTGGGCCATTTGAAAACTTGTCCAAGGTTTGCCAAGTTTAATGGTAGACTGCACATTAGGCCGGCCCATAATTATCTTGAATTTGCGCATTTGGACCCCTAAAACTATTATGAAAGTTAGAGCAAAGTCTGTCAACTCAAAAGGGGGCTAAAATAAATCGACATGCAAACATCTCGGCATTAGTTTGTTGATAAACCTATAAGCTTGTTAAGAATAGAGTACCGTGCAATCTTCCCTTGTGATTTCGGTATGCATTATCCGTGAGAAAATTACCCAACATTTTGAGTCTGCTAGCATAAGCTGTCACGACAAAAAATAAATCGTTCAGCATGTTTTAACAGTTGTTCCTAGAAATCGATCGGCTTCAATCCAGCATTGCCGTTGCTTTAAAATATTTTCAACCGAATCCGGAAGAAATTGTCCCAGTAATTGAAAATTCTGACCTGGCACGTCGGTTCCTATTTCAATCTACCCAACTGGCGAACGTCGCCGCCTATCGCAAACGTCGAGTTGCTTAGAATACCCCCCACATCTAAGCAACCCAGACTTGGACCGAACTTGCTCGCAAAGAGCTTTCTCCCAGTGACAGCTAAATCCTCCTGTCGACGGCCCAGCCCTGCCTTGACAGCCACCCTCACCCGTCATCCACCGTAAGGGGATTGGAAGTTTCTCTAAATGTACAATTTATATACACCGAACGTACTGCTTTCATCGTATTCTACCTTCCGTTCTGCAATCACACAAACGACACACACACACACATACAGACAGCCACACGTGTACCAATTTTGCGCGAATCTAAACGCACAGACTAGAACTACGTCGACGACAGAGCAGGGCTGTGCATAAAGACGATAATCATCACAGAAACGTCATCGCACACCACTCGCGCTGAATGAACGAGGGGTGAGTCAGTAATAATGATAACACCACCACCACCGTCATCATCATGGCCTGCTGCTACGTGCGCTTACGTTATGGTTCGCGGCAATGAAAATGATGATTATGTTGTTGCCATCGTTTGAAAGAGGCGCAAAAGCCACCCCAAAAAGTGAACGTTTATCTGCTGGTGACGTGCGCTTGTCGGGAATTTCCCCTCACCTAAACGCAAGCAAATACACACACAAACAGCACAACAAATACACTCACTTGCTGTTTGGAATAGCGTTTATATTGCCTTTCATAAACATTTGGTTTCCCCTTCCTTTTCCATTCAAACGCCACGCAGTTGGCCATGTGACCGAACCGAATCTGGCTGCGTACTTGCTCCACACTGCATGCGCCTTGCCCTGCTTTTCCACGGGGTCTCCCATTAAAGTTGATAGCCTAATTCATTATCAAGATCAAGTGAAATTCGAGTGAATAGACGACGCACGGACGGACGAACGGCACCAAGTGCGAGTCTCTTCCTACCGCCATCATAATTCATTTGCATGAAATTAATATGCTCGTTTTGGGAGTCATCGTGACAAAGCGTCTATTAAACCGAATCCTCTCGACGGAAAGGTGGCTCACATGAAATGGATGTGTGTGTATGAGACGCATAGTGGTGTAGGGCTGGACAAATCCTCAAATTTCTCAAAACTACGTTATATCGTAACAAATGGTTCACACCTTCAAGTGGACAACAGTGTTGCTTTTCGTTTTTTACCCCGGAAGGAGAAAATACCATAGCCAATTTTACATATAGCTTTAGCTTAGGTCAGAAACACATATTTACTCAATTTTCTAATGTGGTGTATTGACTTAATCCCAAAAACATGTTTTGCCAAGCCTATTGAATTAAAACCTTATTTTGGGTGAATTTTGTTTTCCGTGTACTTTCTGAAATGTCAGATGGGAACATTCTGTTTCAAAAGTAAAACCCTTGTAGGGTTTTTGACGACGGAGGGAATTAATGTCAAGGTTGTACAAAACTGTCAAAATTCTTTTGTTTTTTTTTTGTATTTCAATTATATTTTAAGTGAAAACAGACTTATTGTTTGGTTAAATTGACGGGCAATGTCAGCTAGATAAAATGCACTGAAAAATCGGAATTTTAAATTGTTGTTTAAAGACGATGAGGATAACACTGATCATCTATTAAACTTGGTAAATTATCGTTTTCAATCGATTTGGAACACTTTGGATGTTTTGTCCAACAATTGTGTGAAGTCACGCACTGTGCGACGGAGAAAACTTTTTCCGATGTCAAAACTGTCTTGTGGAAAGTCTCCGCAACGGCAGAACCTGTCAAAAGTGGCGCTTTTCTTCTCATCTCGGCCCGGTATGGGCCCAGACGAGGTATGGGAATTGAACCCGATACCTTCCGAAAACCGCAGGCATCGGCTGTTCGGAGCTCAGGTGGGAGAGCCCATAATGAGCCGGGCGATTTAAATCAAGTTTTATGGCCTCCAACCGCAAGAAATCGAGCGACGAAGTTCTCGCTCTCGGGAAGGGGGGGATTCGAAACAGAACACGGGATCGCCCTACCCGAAAAATTTATAGCACCTTTATGACTCGTGTGCGTCGTTATAATAATAACATTTTAGGAGGAGGCTTTCGGTCGCTGCTGATTTATGGGTTTCCTCTCGCGATCTGGCCAGCCCCGATGGCTGCTTGCTGCACCGGAACGAGACAGAAATTAAAAAATCTACAAGCTCGTAAATCATTTCCACCGATGTTTGGAACATAAACACACAGCAAGTTCTGCACACATTGGACGGAGAAGGCTCGGGAAGAAATTATTATCACCTCGAGATTTGCACGCGGACTGCGGAGCTTAACGACACACTCGCAGTAGGCTTTCACCAGGTCCACCAATTGGGTCCTAAAATTTTTAATGAAATCTTGTTTTTATTTAATAACACGAAAAAGCATGTTACTGTAACTACTTTAGCATTTTTTCCTGCTCAAATAATGGCTATATCATGTTTAAACTTTAATTTCAAAATTTGGTCCATAAATGAACCTTGACACTTTTGATCATGTTTGACGTTCGCTTAGTCGACAAAAAAACCACAGGGGTTTTAGTTCGACCACTGGGGTTGTTCCTATCTGACATTTCGTAAGGGACACGGAAAACAAAATACACCCAAAATTTGAGTTTAAGCCAAAGGATGTGACAAAATCTAAAAAAATGTTGTTTGGGCTTAAACCAACGGAAAACATTAGAAAATTGAGTAAACATGTGTTTTTGGCCTAAACTTAAGCGTTTGGCACTAAAATTGGGACAGGGCTTTAGGACCCTATTGCCATGAGCGGTTGCGGACCTGATGGCAACGGATGACTAGATGGCGTATTGCGATTATTGTCCGGAAATGACTTGATTCGTTGAACTGTTGAGACTTCACGAGTATGTTAATGTGATTGGGTTGAAAATTGAGATGTTCGTAGATTTCCGTTTTCAATAAAAAAAAATTTTGAGGTTGATAGGAATCTGGAACATGATAAGAAGGTCTTCCCAAAATTAGATTTTATTTGTTGACAAATTTACGACACTTCGACCATTTTAAATGGGTTCTGTGGACAATATTTAATCTTCTACCGTACACCCTCACTATAGGGTCCTAAAGCCCTGTCCCAATTTTAGTGCCAAACGCTTAAGTTTAGGCCAATAACACATGTTTACTCAATTTTCTAATGTTTTCCGTTGGTTTGAGTCCAAAAAACATTTTTTTAGATTTTGTCACACCCCTTGGCTCAAACTCAAATTTTGGGTGCATTTTGTTTTCCGTGTCCCTTCCGAAATGTCAGATAGGAACAACCCCAGTGTTAAAGCTAAAACCCCTGTGGTGTTTTTGTCGACTAATCGAACGTCAAACATTATCTTAAGTGTCAAGGTTCATTCATGGACCTATTTTTTAAATTAAAGTTTAAACATGATATAGCCGTTATTTGAGCGCGAAAAATTGCTAAAATAGTTGCAGTGAGATGCTCTTTTGTGTTATTGAATTAAAACAAGATTTCATTAAAAATTTTAGGACCCAATTGTGAACGCTACCTAATGCAAACCATAGGGGTTCACAACGAAAAAACGTTTTTCTGGTCACCTCATTGGCTGGTTTGATATGATTCTACGTCCCGTTCCACTACGTTCCATTTTACTTGATTGCTAAATGACGTTTGAACAATTTTAAATTCGAATGATGGGCAAATGGGCGGGGGTCAAATTGAAAACTATTCAGAATAAAAGCGATCAATGCGACGGGGGTATGAAGTTTTCTATGACGACTTCGAGATGTTGAGATGTTGAAAGATTTATGGAAATTTTTATGAAATCTTCTTCTATGGTGACTTTTTAGTCCAATTCTGTTGAAACTTTTGCAAAAATTTAACGTTTTCTCTGACATCTAAGTGGATATCTATTTCCTAATTTCACAATATTCATAGATTATTGAAATAAGAGTGATGAAGCTAACTCCTTCATAAGGCATCGCGGAAAATGGCTGCGTCCTTCGAACCTTCGGCATCAAGCCTGATATCATTCGCATATTTCACTCGTGTTGGCCCACAAAGTCCCATAGAAAGTGCACATTCCATAGCTTGCGTGTGAGCTAAAAAAAGCTATATCCATCAAGGTTGATCTAGATCGACACACACATTCCCAGCGTACACACCGATTCCGATTCCACGAATTTTACGCCTGTCAGAGCCCCCGAAGAAAATCAACCAACTCGTTGTCGGGTCGGGTGGGTGGTTGTGATGCCTTGTTGCCCGGAGAGGGCCCAAGGGTCAAATATTAATTACCAAATTAAAGCTATTTTTCTGGCTTCGGAATCGGAATCCCGCACACCACCGGTGTACCAGTCAGTGGCCTTCCCGTACATGCAGGTATGCATACGTGTGTATGATTAATGATTTCTCAATTCCGAAGAAACATCCAGCACCCGGTTATGGGCCCATACTGCAGGCAGAGGGCAGACACGGGTGGGATGCAAACGCGCGCGCCCTGGCAACGTATGTATTGATGAAGATTTTTCAAATACCTTTAAACAATGGGGCAGATGGAACAAGATCCTCTCGGTATCTCTCTCTGCCTCCCTTCGACCGTCTTCTCTGTCAGAGACAGCACAGACAAAGAGACACGACCCGTGCAGAAACAACGAAAGAAAAAAAACGTAAACAAAACCCGAGAACAAAACGAAGCACATGTATCTTGAAACGAGATATTGGTGTTTTGTTGTGTTGAGCCCTCCGTGGAATTCTGTCTTGCGAGGAACGCGGGCGCGAGCGTCCATGTCCGAAGAATTTCGGCGAACTGGGCACGTTGGCCAGGGGTGTGATGCGGAGCAGGATTTTTCGATTTCTACATGCCTGTCCGCGTGTTATGATTTGCGTCGGGGTCGAGAGAGAATTTGAATGTTACGAATCCAACCTTAGGAGCCTTCGATCCGGAGGGCTTGAGGTGCGTACAAAACTAATTAGGAAATTATCTAAATTTATGATCTACATCGCTCGATCGGTGGATTTGCGCGCAACATTTCGATCGTGAGCTCCAAAAGCACTCGCGACACTAATTGATGACCCCCCTTCGCATCGGGGTCACCCCTCGTCCGACCAGAGTAGGCCTTGATCCGCCTAACTGTCTGGGCTGCGTACTCCCGACGCAATTAATCATGCCCGTCCGATTATCGATTAGTTCGGGGAGCTCAAATCTCCGTTGGCTCCGTATCGTGTTTCTGTTTGCTCACAAACGCCTGTAACACGTTTCGCCCTAATCGCTGTTTGTCCAGGTGTCAGCGGTGACTGTTCAAGAGCTCGTCAAAATGCGCGCCACGAGTAAGTGAGTCACAAACAATAGAGGGCAAGTAGGTACGCGGCCACCCCGAGCTGTCAATTATTGGCGCGAAGGGGCGAGGGGCAGTGCAAGGTAATTGACTTAAATTGATGCACACCCGGTGTCGCAGTGAGTGTGCACCTTGCATTGGCACCGTCTGCATTCGGGATTTATGTAAACCATTTGTCACACGCGTCGTGGATTGTTCGGGCGCGATCAATTAGCGCCCGATGGATGGCGTGGTGCCCAACAGGAAGATACTCTCATATGAAGGTACATATAAGTCCACCGTGAAATTTCCACATTTTTCACCGGCTCTGGTGAAGATGCTCGGAGAGCTGGAACACGCGAACCGATGATGTCAGGATGAGTTTTCAACAAACAAATAGCGTGTAAATTAATCACTTTTGGTTCAAAATGTTTCTTGATGTAGCTGTCCGTTCGGTACGTACATACGTAGGTTAGGTTAGGTACAGACGCGTGTGCATCGAATTACTGCGGCCGTTGCGAAGAGCGCTCGCTGGATGTTTATTTGTTTTAGCGCTGGATGGAGCGTGAATGCTTTTACCGAATTTCGGAGGATGCACAACGCAGGTAGACTGAAGTGCGCTACCTGGATGGTGAGGGTAGTGGGACCAATTTTGGTGCGGCAGCATCGAATGACTTTTTCAAATCTAGTTGATAACTTTGAATTTATTTTTAGATTTGGTTTTGTGAAGATATTTCATATTAAGGCGAAGTAGGTCGTCATTGAAATTTGTAAGTGTCACTCAAAAATCATCAGTATACTGTTTGCATGTAATCGCATATAGTGATTTTTCTTGAATCGATATGTTTTATTACTTAGAATTTGCGAGCTGCAAAGTAAACATGTCTGCCAAAACAAATGACAGGCTACAAGGCACTGCAGTTTTAATCGAAACTAGTTTATTTCGTATTGTTTAAATATTAAACATGAATATAAACAATTGGATTTGAAGCAGCTGTTACATATGTCCTCGTTTCTTAGCCTCTTTTATTTAATTTCGTTTTAGACAGCGAGCAATGGCGCTTAAGTCTAGGCTAATCAGCCTGAACAAAAAGTGGAAATACCTTTATCCCATCCCAGAGAGGTTATCATCGATGGAATGACACTAAATTTCTTAGAAATGTCACTCCCGACGATTTTGCATATCCCTTGAATATGGAACGGATGGTACGGTTATTCTCGTTAAAGTAGTTTTTGGAATCGCAGAACCCCAACTCTGCCCAGTAGGCATGGCCGTTTAAATATCTGTGCCATACCACTGATATGCTGCAAATATGAATGTTGACAAGAAAAGTGATAGAAGTTGTCGATTTTATCATTTTATAGGATCCTTTCAAGTTCTGGCTGTGCGTGAGTAATCTAGACTATGCTAGACCAGAAATTCGTTTATTTCGTAGTGAAAACGAACATTAAAACACAGTTTACAAATCTTTCGTAAAATATTACGATTTTTCAGAGCTTCAGTGCATTTATCGAAATGATTTCGAGCATTTTAAAAATGCTACAAATGCAGAAACGAATGATTTGGTCAATCAAATATTCAGCCATCAGGTTATACTGACAAATCTCCACCCAAAGCGAATAGCGTTATTGGAAGACAAATGCAAAAAATACTAGAATGCTTTGCTACAAGTTGTAAAACTTGTTGATCCAAATACTTCATGAAGTTGCTGCGTTGCTAGATTGTGTCAAGTACAAATATTTTGTATGATGAATGAAAAGGGCATTATATACATGAAATCTTGTTCTAAGAAATGAATATCTGGAAAATACGAAAAGCTGTTTTCAGTGCCCATGTGCATATCGTGTGGTGAGCACAAAAAAACACTATGTAATGTAAAATGTAGAAAATTTCCATAATGTAAAGATCCTCGACCTTTGGAATTTGAACCAACGACCGTCAGCTTGGCTTACGTCCTGGAGGCATTCGTTCGAATTCTGTTTTACACTATTGGAGTTAATCGCTTGGTAACTTTCCTCTGAATTGCAGACTTTAACCTTTAGCCTTAACTTCTTGTCTAAGTTCAAGACCTTTATCTAACGTACTTTAATGCCCAATGGCTTTCGGTGAAACCACTCGCTAAAACGGCCTAATGGTCTTCGACCAATTCACATACCACCTTCTAACATTCGGCCTAACGCTCTACTTCCTACTACGAGAAAACACACTACTGGACAGAATAAAGTATTCATAGACCATTTGTTTCATGCAAAATGGTCAAGTTTGGAGGCTGTGATCTCAGCTTCTAGTGTTCCGTTTGACCTCAAATTTTACAGCAGCTTAAAAATTACTTAAAATTTGCTTAGCTTGAAATTCACAGCTCTACATAAACAAACTTTTAAGTAGTCGCAAATTTACAATTTTGATAAAATTTTGAATAAGAAATCATTTTTGAACGAACATATTTAGAGCAAAATGCCCTTATGCAAAACTGTTCAATTTTGGAATACCAAAAAGTTTGTGAAATTCAAGTTTTTAGTATAACTGATCATTCTCAAATTATTCATAAATTTTATTTATGTTCATTTTTTGCAAAATTTGAGGTTTAATTGATTAAAGGATATAACAAATGTTTGTATTTGAAATACTGTGAATTTTACATTATTTGAGTGAAGTACTGCGAAATTTACGTTATTTCTGAACTGTAATGGAAATTCCAGATCAATTG
The DNA here is from genome assembly GCF_002204515.2 of Aedes aegypti. Lineage (NCBI taxonomy): Eukaryota > Metazoa > Arthropoda > Insecta > Diptera > Culicidae > Aedes > Aedes aegypti. Next base: position 48,362,939 of record NC_035109.1, on the reverse strand, counting down.
GAGCACGTCAAACTTGACCATTTAATATGAATAAGGGACAATATGTACCTTATTCTGTCCAGTACTTTAAGTAATCAATTTGAAAGGAATTAGTTTTTCTCCATGTGCACTTGGAGGTTAGTATTAAACGTCTAGAATATCAGATAGTCCAAATGTCTCAGGTCCGAATTACTGAAAAGATTTGTTAAATCATCTCCAAGAGCCACCGATTACCATACAGTCAAACCATTAGACGGGGATGTGATAATGCACTGCACACAACTTTCATAAAACTTGTTTTTCCTCACGTTTTTTCGAACAAGTAGAAGGCAATCTTTCAAACGTATCTTATTGGCAATACAACTTAGTAGTAACGAGTAAGCAAGCAAAAGATTATGTTTTTTAAATTTGTGAGCTCTGGAAAGTGTGAATAAGAAGAATAGAAACCACCTTTGCTAGGTTTTCATAAGATTTTTGTTCTAGAATGGACATCTGTTATCTGTGTTACAACTAGGGGAAGAGCACCAATTTTTGATCGATCATTCTTATATAAATCCTAGATGAGTTCTTTGAGAACTTCTTTAGGGAAATTTTGGAAGAATCTGTTGAATAATTCGTAAAGGAATATCTCACAAAGTATTTCAAGACAAATTCCTAGTTGCAATATTAAAGAAACTCTAAATGAAAATAAAACGAAATTCAAAAAATATCCGAAGGAAACTCGGAAGTTATTTTTGAATTCTTTGGAACAATTGCAGAATGAGTTCCGAGAAATCTTTCACTTGAAATCACTTCCTTGAGAAATGAATCTTTGAAAGAAATCTCTGTAAAGTCTGGGGGGAATTCCTAGTGAAATTTGTGAAGGAACCGCATAATGTACTGTTGAAGAAATCTTAGCGTTATTAACTGAAGGAAGCTTTAAGCAAACACCTGAATTTTATTTAAAGGAAATCATTAAATACATATATTTGACATGACTTTAGGTTCACATTTTAATATATTAGCCGCTACCAGCCCCGTTGATGAGTCACATGTCTATTGTTTATTAACTTTGACTCCCGAATTCGACTCCACTGCTTCTGTTATTCAAAAGGTTCGTCTTGAAGATGTTGAAAAGTATTGTATCTCTTGTATTATTGTTGTTGTCTTATTATGGAAATTTTGTAGAGAGAATGAAAGCATGTCAAAAAATCGATCGAATATAAAAATCCTCCATTTTAAATCAAAATATGTCTCATACATAAGTTTAAGCTTATTTTACATGTTTGATGAATTGAATTACCAAAAAGTTTGATAGAACATAGTTCAAACTTCATGTAAACCTGAATACAACCAGTATTTTATTCAACTTTGAGGACCTGTAGCACAAAATTGTAGCTTGCTGAAACAATCCTGAGAGTGGCAACATTTTCAGCAACTTCAAATGTATTGGAGGCACATAATTTAATCTTTGAGACACGTGAAAAGGTTATTTTTATTCCGCTTTGTTTTAGACCTATTCATAAGATTTTTTCCTACTTTGTATGAAAATCCGAAAGTTGGCACAGAATTCTTGTAGGTCGAAAACTAGTGCTTTTCCCCTATTTCAAATAACAACGACGATTCACAAGCAGTTTAACCTCTCAGTCGTCGCGCGGTTTGCCATCGTCGGGACCACCACGCTGCTGTTGTGAACAAAAAGCGAGTTTTTTTTCAGCAGTGGTGTACAAAATACAACAGCGCGACGACTGAAGGTTTCGAAGATCGTATCTGCGCTAAACAATGACACAATTCACAATATCGATCTAGATATGTTACTGACAGCCTACATCCAGGCAAAACCATGCGCCCTATTTTTTTTTTGTATTCAGCTATCAGTACAGTAGAAGCATTAACCTAAGAATGCTAATGTCGCTGCGGATCGCGTGCCCAACATCTAGTTTGCTGTGATGTGACAGCGTGAGTACCGGGCCTCATAGTGTCAAAGGCCAAAACATTCCCTATTCCGATCAATTAATGAAAAATAGCAATTAAAGGTAATAAATAGTTAAATCAGTTTTGTGACAACAGCGCCACTAGCGTTCTACTACTAATATTTTTATTATCAGTACACACTCAGCCAAATGTGCCAGTATTTGGCTAGGTATAAATCTACAGGCAAACGTCAGTTTAAACTCTGACAGAATATTCGCAATGTCAAACATTTTTTTGGCTCTGTACCAATCCAAGCCAAATATTTGCCATAGTGTACCGATAGCTTTACAATGTAGCGTAATCGATAATTTCCTATTGACAGAATTTTTACGAAAAACACGACTTTCCTATCTAGGGCAAGTGTACCAGTTATGGCCAAACTTTTACATTTTAAATCTTTCTGAATGTTTTAACATCAAGATATATCTTAAATGTAACTACTATGACACATATTTTTTTCAAAATTTGATGACATTAAAGTAATCACGTATGGCGAAATAAGGAACCAATATGTCCATAACTGGTACACCTACCATACTTGAGAACGTAAGACTTCATAAGGGCGCGGCCAGGGTAGACGCGAATTGCGAAGCGAAGCGAAAATTGCACGGGAAGGAATAACAATTATTAATAATGGAATGTCAAACTCCAAAGGATTTTCGCGTCGCTTCGCGTGACGCGTCTACCCTGGCCGACACCTAAGATTTCAAACGTTTACTTGCTTACCAGATAGACGAAGAACCATGTGTGTGGAATAATATAATTAGGCTGTGAACCGTTTCACCGATTCTTTTAACTTTTGGTTAAAATTTGACAGTTCGATAGTTATTTCCCCTCCGGTTGAAAACAACCATGCTCTGGAGCATGGTTAAACTTGACAGTTCAAAAGTTATTTCGTGCTCCTGCAAAATTGAGAATAACCAACCATCTGTCAACTTTGTTCTAAATTACTACTCGACTGTCACAATTCAAATGGGTCGACCGCGAAGTTAAGTTTAACCATTAGAGGAGAAAATAACTATCGAATTGTCAGATTTTAACCAAAAGTTAAACGAATCGGTGAAACGGTTCACAGCCTTAGTAAGCTGCTTGATCTCTTGATGGATCCCAGAAGAAGCAATGAAAGCAGTTGATTTCAGAAGTGTGACTGACTGCATAAGACACGATAGTCGCTGATGTAACTAATCAGTTCTGCGGATTCTTTCTGGTTATGGGCCCAGACTCGTTTCAATAAGCGTTTCTTACGTTGAAGCAATGTTCTGACAATCAAAACGTGTTATTGACTTGATTGACATAAGAGATAAAAGATCTGAATATAATAAAAAAATTTAGATCCTAGAACTTCTGAACCACAGTTAAATTTGACGATCTAGTGAATAACTCGGAGATATTGTTCAGATCTTACAAAAGCTTAATATTGTATGCCAATGTTATTCCAGGAGTAAATTTTAGATATCATATCCAGATCTTTTGTCTTTTATATCTATCAAGTTAATATCACGTTTAGCTCACATTTGGGTAAACTGCATTTAGTTTTTACCCACGGTTGGGTTGTTTTGCCTCTCTCGCAACAGCAATGTTGTCAAAAACAGAGATAGACGCACCGGCCCATCGTTGAAGTACAAGGGAATAAGTCAAATAACGATGAGTAATTTTTTTTGTACCGATTTGTTTTTTCGCTGTTGCCAGAGGAGAACTGCCTAACGATAGCTATATGTCAGTTAACCCAAAATTGGGTTATCCCACGGAAGAGCCGAATTGCGTCAAAAGAAGTCAAAGTTGGGCTGATTTGTGGCTCCGTGAACAATACGCCCGACAATGGCGTATCAAGGTAGTAAAGTAGTCATAGGCGCAAGTTTCTGGGTTCGATTCCAGACTACTCCTTTCTTTTTTTGTTTCCAAATTGTTGACCCGAAGTCTTGACGAGAATTTCCAATAGGAACTTTTCAATATTACAATAGTCCGTTTGACTCATTGCAGTAAAACAATAGTCCTCACGTCGAAACGTCACACTATCCTAACCAAACAGAACGCATTTTTTCACGTTCCGTGAGCACAATGAGTGCGGATCACCTTTCTCACCGTATACCGCAATATGCGTGCACCTTGTCAGTTGACAAGTAAAGACAAAGTGATGTGAAAATGGGGGGGAGGGGACTGCCGGCGATGTGGAACATCGCAGTTGACAGTGCCAAAACAACAAAAACGCATGGCCTTCTTCGTTCGTCGCTGCTGATGGCGACGACAACAACAGCAGCAACCGGCTGCGTGCAATCGCAAGGGGCAGTACACTCCGCAATACAGAGCGCGCGTACGTGCGCGCAAGTAAACGTATCTTTTAATGGATTTAAATTATTTTGCTCCGCTCATTTAGATCGTGGCCCGGTGATAGCGGAGCGCACCTCCGGTTGTTTGTGTGTTTGTGTGAGTGCATGGCGAGACAGGTCCGTTTGAATGGAACCAGCCGGGCCCGATTGCAGCCGCAGATCGAAAAGTATCATATTTCATGCTATTAGTGCTTTTGTTGTTAGAGCGAAGATCCCTGGGATGTTTTACAAGATAATCGTCTGTAGATCGTAAACGATCATCAGCGAGATGTATGGGCCCTGCTATCGATCCAATCCGAAGGCCGTAACGAGCGGTTTGCGGTAAGGGGTAAGGGAGGGAAAGACCCATAAATCTTGCATTGAATGTACGCGCGTTCGAACATAATTGCTCCGGATTCGCGCACACAACGGTAAAAATCGCGACAGTACGCAGCCAAATGGGGCCCCATTAATTACCCTGCGCATGTTGGCACGGAACGGAGACGGGAACCCGTCAACGTGCCAACGGTAACAGATTGAAACAAATGTAGAAATAAAAGTGCAATAAAATTGCCATCTATTTGTAAGGAAGTTGGCAAGAGTCACAGCGCTATGAATATTGCATTAAACGAGATGTATCTTTTAATAGAGTTGGAAGTAGTTTGTTTCGCTTTGCCTCGTGTTCTCTCTCGCTCGCTCACTCCCATCGGCTGACTCGCATTCACATTCGGCATAAAAGTTGTGCACCGGCCTGAGCCGGAGTCAATTCGTATCTTCCTTTTTATAGAAGTGAACAATTTGCGTGCCAAGGCTCGTCGTGGTAAAAAAAATCGAATTGTAAAATAAATAATTTATTTTCATAAGAGATAAAATTTATGTCCGTATGCACGTGAGAGTCGGCCGGTGAATGTCATGGCACGCTGCTCACTCTCGTCGTGCTTTGCTCACTCCGAGCCCGGAGAGCGCGCTTCGTGGAAACCGTACCGAGAAATCGACTGAAATCAATAAAAATATATAACACTCCCTTAAATCAAATTGCACGACTCTACTCACGACCTCTGTCCTCTGGAATCGGTCCGAGAATATCTTGTTTTCCCGAACCAGTTGCCATCGTCGTCGTCGCAAAAGTCATATTTTAGCCTGTTTGTCTTGCACCACACTTGCCATCAGTTTCCATACGGCACACGGAAAACGAGGGGAGACACTCGACTGAATGTGTGTAAAAAAATTAACAATCTCGATCTATTGTTTTCTGGATTATGGCCTCGCTGGCTTGTAACCCGGTTTCCAGGTCTCGATTCAGACCCTATTCACTGGAAAATCGTGCATTGCTATCATTCCTTTCTGTGTCATATTTGCCAAGAGCTCTCCAATAGCAGACTCGTGTTGAAAGCCGTTTGGCAGTTGCACTTGGCTGCGTACTTCGGCATGGACGGCCCTGACGTGAAGATGATGGGGCGCGATGATAATCATAATTCCAGTCGGCGAGAAAACCGCAGCAAGCCATTGCGCCTCTCGTGCGTCTTTTTTGCCACGGCCTGCTGCTCCGGCATTTTATCATATTGCATTGGCGTTTTGGAGAGGTATTTTTGTGTTGCTTTGTTTTATTTATTTGCCATATATTTCTGTTTTTATTGTTGGGAATGCACCTCTTGCCTCGGACGGACGGAGACGGAGTAGGCATTTGCATATACCGATTATTATTTCCATTACCGAGCAATAAGCATTTTAAACAGTGTGCGATATAAATTATAGTTTTGGCCGGCCGGTTGGGTGAAGTGTAATTGAATTTCCAGCCGAAAAGATGTCGCTAGGATCGTGGCCGCAAAGGGCAAGTCACGTTCTCTCGGTTATGGCGATAACATCGCCTGTGAGCGAGAAAAACGCGACATCGGTGACCCCGCAAGGAATGGGGGAATGTTTGGAGGATTTTCTTAGCCGTCAGTGTTGGCAGACGCAAAATTTAGATGCGAAATATGTTGGAATGTGTGATTTGTGACGTTTCAAATCAGCTGATTCAGAAGCTGTTTGACAGTTCCTTTTAGGAAAGGACAGTCCCGTGTATGCACCGCTATTTACAGATGTAAACACATTACATCGATGGTGGATATTTTTTCTTCATACTTGCAAAAATGGAAGATTTCTCCTAATGCTTCTAAAACTCAAATAATAATATTCCCACATAAACCAAAAGCTCTTTATTTGAAACCTTCAAGTAGACATGTGTTCACGATTAGAGGGGTTCCAATAAATTGGTCAGATGATGTTAAGTATCTAGGGCTCATGCTAGATAAGAATTTAACTTTCAAAAATCACATTGACGGCATTCACACCAAATGTAACAAATATGTAAAATGTCTCTATTCCCTTATGAATAGAAAATCAAAACTTTGTCTTAAGAACAAGCTTTTGATATTCAAACAAATTTTCAGGCCAGCCATGTTGTATGCTGTACCAATATGGACTAGCTGTTGTAATACCAGGAAAAAAGCTCTGCAGAGAATTCAAAATAAAATTTTGAAAATGATTCTGAGGCTTCCTCCCTGGTATAGTACCAATGAGTTACATAGAATATCCAATGTTGAAACATTGGAACAAATGTCAAATAAAATAATTAATAATTTCAGGCAAAAATCGTTACAATCTTCCATTGCCACGATTAATGCGTTATATGTTTAGGTTAAGTAAGGTTAAGTATATTAAAAACGTTTTTTTTTTCTTATAAGCAGATGAAATCAACTCACCTGTAAAAAAAACTGAAGTGCTGCGGCAAATGAAATGTAATATGTTGTTAACAAAATGTTAATAAAATCTAAGATTTTTGTTACCAAATTAGAATGATAGTGTTGTCTAATAACACAGAACACCTAGATATAAGAAATAATGAATGTAATGTTTGGAATGACATTAAAAAAAAAATAAAAAATTACATCGATGGAGGATCGGTGGAAACACGGAACTGTCATCTCCATTGAAGAACTGTCAAAATGCTTCAAAATTGATCGATTTGAAACTTCTCCTGGGTCCAGAAGGATCTGGCAGAGAAGAAAATAGTAGTCGGGTTCAGATTGGGTAGCACTTCTAGTACTGCAAAATGTGTCCAAGTTTGACAGATCGTAGTATACTTTTCACGGCTTTCTAGATTTTGCTCTATCTCCTTATGCGCAACAAAATTCTGGGCCCCTGTAAGGAACATGAAAGTCTTCAATTTGATTTTGATTTGAAATCTCTGAGTAATCAGGATCATGAACGAGATTATACTCAAGAAGTCGAGTCTAGTACACGACGCTGAAGACGGCGTTACAGTTGAGGTTGAAATACGCGTATCTGTCAAAGGATACAAACTCTAGTGGAATTAAATGGTGTAGTACTAAATTCATGTTTTTTTTCATCTACTTCAAGAATGATGTTTTCACATGTACACTAGCGCCACGAAGGAGCCAAATTGTGAAACAACTTAAAATTCCTTTCAGTCTTTCGAACAATTTGGAGATACGAATCTTCATGAACCAAAATCTGCTTGAAATTATTGGAGAGCAGATACGAGAGCGGTTTTGCCTGGTGTAGATTATTTCCAACAGGTTATGGGCCCAGGAACGTCTGGATGATGCTGAGGTGCCTTCGATGAGGGACCACGAGAAGCACCTGGACGAGGAGGCGAAATCTCGCTAAGGAGTTAGAGTCTGGATGAGAGGTGCTGATAATAAGGCTGGACATGTGCGAACGCTGGCTGATTGGAAGACGGGCTAGGAAATGCTTAAGGAAATATTAAAGTCAGGAGTAGCTTGGAGGACGGCGCGGTTGACCAAGAGTCGGAGGCCAAAATACTGAGAACGAGGCTGGACAGGTGAAGCCGCTGGCTGATTGGAAGACCAGCTCGTAAGAGGTGAAGGAACTCGAAAGTCAAGAGGAGCTTTGAGGGCGGCGCAGTTAACCAAGAGACGGAGGCCACATTGTTGAGGCTTAACAGGTGCGGATGCTGGCTGAACAAAAGACAAGCTCGGAAGAGGTGAAGGAATTCGATAGTCAGGAGTAGATTGGAGGACGGCGCAGTTGACCAAAAGTCGAAGGCCAAAATGCTGACAACGAGGCAGGACAGGTGCGGAAGCTTGTTTTTTGGAAGACGAGCTTGGAAATGCTGAAGAAACTCGAAAGTGAGGAGTTGCTTGGAGGACAGCAAGGTTGACCAAGAGTCGGAGGCCAAAATGCTGAGAACAAGTCTGGACAAGTGCGGACGTTGGCTGATCGGAAGACGAGCTCGGAAATGCTGAAGGAACTCGAATGTCAAGAGGTGCTTGGAGGACAGCGCGGTTAACCAAGAGTCGGAGGACAAACTACTGATAACGAGGCTGGATCGGTGAGTACGCTGGCTGTTGGGAAGACCAGCTCGTAAGAAGTGAAGGAACTCGACAGTCAGAAGGAGCTTGAAGGACGGCGCAGTTACCCAAGAGTCGGAGACCAAAATGCTGAGAACAAGTCTGGACAAGTGCGGACGTTGGCTGATCGGTAGATCAGCTCATAAAAGGTGAAGGAACTCAAAAGTCAGGAGTAGCTTGAAAGACGGTTGACCAAGAGTCGGAGGCCAAAATGCTGAAAACGAGGCTGGACAGGTGCGGACGCTGGCTGATCGAAAGAGCTGAAGGAACTCGAAAGTCAGCAAAAGCTTTGAGGACGTTGAGTTGGTTGGCCAAGGGGAAGATTGTGAAACTGACCAGGAAGTGCTCAAAATTAGAACGAGTTTGGCCCAGAACTCTGCACACACTCTGCAGTGGAGATGTCTCTGGGTAAGAATTGTAGAGGTAGAGCGAGTTAGATTGTAAATATGTATATTCAGACATTGAATAAAGGAGAGGTGCTGACATGGTAGCAATATCACACAGTAGCCTGCCATAGGAACGGATAAGTCTGACCAGGACAAGCTCAAGACTAGAAGGAGTTTGGAGGCTAAGAGAAGCTCGGTACCAACAATATTTTTATTAAATTTACAAACGTTAAACGTTAAAACTTATTTATGGAATAATCATCACATGAATTGCGCTTGTACGACTTCTTGTGATTTCAAAGCTGATATGAATTTTGAGTGCCAAAACCCTCGATTTTCAATATTCGTTTCTCTGTTGCAGGTGAAAATATTTTTACAAAGAATTCTTTTCGCAAAATCGGCACTGAATAATCTCAAGAAAAAATCGACTCCTTCAATTAAAATAACCGAAAAGTAGTCCCTCATTATCATAACTCTTCCGAAATGCCAGTTGCAAAGACATCCACACCAAACCAATGAAGACCCTTGCCAGCCCCAGCCGTAACAACGATATCCCTTTTAAGAAAGTTAAGAATTATGTTTGTTTTATGCAAATATATGCAATCGACATTGAAGCTGTTGCTGCCGCTAACAAACAGCCAAGAAAAAGACATTTCAATACGCAATTTCACACGGTATAGAACGAACAAAGCAGGCTTTTTGGGTACGCAGCCACTTTCTCTCAACCATCGCAGCGACGATGATTGGACCACAATGGAGCGCAGCGAAGTCCGAGACAACTTAATAAAGACGCTTATGGTTGGACCCACCATAACCACCAACGCCCTCTGGCAAGTCATGCACATTTTCAGTCTGGGTAATGTTTTAATGTTTACTTTTAGTGCCATCCCTCTTTTTATTCGCAACGTGACGATGAACGCGAGAGTCGGGACAGAACAATAAAATTGAACCTGACCGAACGATCGATACTTTTACTGGTTTCCGGCGCTGTCGACGAACCTGCGATCCTCGGTGCATACCGTCGATGAGTGCCGGTACTAAAATAAATGATTTACTTTTACGAGGTAATTTGATATTCCCTGCTAAATCACAGTCAGGCTACGACTGATTGGGCCATTAGAAGAGGAAACGGACGCAGCCAGAAATTTGACAGCTCGCATGCACGTCGTTGTGGAACGAGCCAAAATTTAATGCACCTTCGCACGAACTGATTAGCAGCGACACCAAATTCCAAGCATATATCACAATCTCGCGCGCGCGTGATTAATCCTCCTTCACCTTAGTGCGTGAATGACCCCAGCACGGTCCATCAAAGCTGACTTTGATCGATGTCGGGCTACCAAGCGAAGCCCAATTTCACTCGTTTCTAATAAATCCGTTCCCTTTCCTCGTGTCAGCCGGAGCCGAGTCCGAAACGGAGAGATGGAAACGAGAAATCACAAGAATTTTTGACAACGCGTGTTATAACCAAACATCACGCTTGAATGATAATTTTGACAGTTCTCTGATATTGCTTTAATAATTCCAGCGATACTGTTCGCACGGGCAGGAGTGGATTCAAATTCTGTTCAACACTTTTTTTTTTGGGTCTTTACGCCAGAGGGAGCTGATTCTTTTTTGTTTCTTATTTTTGCAGCGAACGATTTCGCACTTTTGTCTATGACATTCCTTCGTGGGACGATTTTCGCATTTAACCTACGAAACATGTTCCAGCGGACGCGTTTTGGGGCGCCCTTCTCTTCTCACGATGACGCACTAGTCGAATCCAATTTTGTTGAGAAGTATAATTTACGACCTTATAAGCGATTTTACGAAACAAAAAAATCGGCGAAGAAAGAAAATCCCTCGCTTTTCTACGATAGCTATCAACTTACGGTGCGGTCGTAGCAGGCGATTTTGAAATGGTACGCAGCCACTGTGGTTTTGAAATTCAAAACCATGGGAACCGCTTGCGTTGCAATTTTTTGGATGAAGTGTGCCGCATGGAATCGATTCTGACATCCTTGCAGAGCGATTTGACAAGAGAATCTTTTCCTTTGGGTGAAGGCACAGACAAACAGACAAAATCCCGTTGAATATGCAAAGGGAAGACTGTTTATTGTCTTCCTTATTATTACACTTTTTAAAATATGAAACGTCAAAAATAATAGAACATGGTCTTCTTTGTTTCATACTTCACAACCAGAAGCGTGTTTATTGTTTTTGACGTTTCATATTCAAAAAGGTGTAATAATAGTTTTCAGTGGCAGAAAAAATCAAAGATGGCTGTGAATGGATGGATTCTGAAGGAAATTGTTTCAAATGCTTCATCTGTTTATCTATGATAAAAGTTTCACCTCGTGGATGATACTTAATATCTCTCATCCCCCTGCACTTCCTTTCCTTGAGCCCAGCAAAACAACAATCGGCTAATAACCACTGTATGTTAAATACCATTCTTATTCTGAGTTCCTGTGACCCTTGCGTTTTGCCAGTTTACTGCGGCAGTCATTGTTGTCGTCGTCGGAAGGATCTCGCTCGCTCGCGCACACCTTTCCCTTCGCCCGTAATCTCGACCCAGGACCCGGAGGAAACCCGGAGGGGATTATTGACAAATATAAATGTATAAAAATATCCCTACCCTGGCAAATACAATGTGAATCTGTTTTCACTTCATTCATCATCGCCGTCGTTCGTCGTTCCCGTTTGTCCACAAAGGACGAGAAGTAACTTTGCGAGATCTGGTGCTTCTCTGTTCATCCCTGCCCCCTTATAGTAGCATCAAAACAAACAGATGGTTTGTGTTCCAAAGGAATACCTTTGAAAGGTACTTGTCACACAGTATTTAGTTTTTTTTTCGAGCGACTGTTTTTTAATCCACTGCGGCGGCCATCTTGCCGTTTTAGCATGTGTCAAAAAGCGACAGAACAGAATGCGTCACAATAAACAAACGAATCGAATGAAGGGGGAAGAAAAGGGTGCTACAGACCCGAGCCGTCCGAAAAGGCGATTATAAACATCTGATGCTGCCATACAGTGTCATTAGTCGAGCACGGCTAGAGCTAGATTGTCATCGTGAAGGACTCGCACAAATGGTTTCGCACTTGCGCATTAGCTGGAGTTGTAAATATGGCTAATGGCTTAATTTCGAATTGCGTGCGGTGATCGCCTTCAGCGGTAATGGCAGTAGGCAATACGCGCTTCGATGCATTCTCATGTTGCCATAGTTACGCCAATGGGGCTCATTTGTATTTGCAGAATTGATGCAATGTGCCATAATTACGAACGCGCAGCGCAAATGGAAGTTTTTCGCGCACTTGAAATGGTGATTGCCTTCACACTAGTCGAGATGTGCGAAGCGGGGATAGTGACTTAACAGTTTTTTTATGGATTGTGAAGTCGAGGTGATGAGTGCAGTTCAGAATGCGCAATGTGCTTGATTAAGAAGCTGTGCGATTTTGCATAATCATTATGGAAGGAATGGCTGCGTGCTTGATTAAATTAAATTATACTGTGCGTAGTGCCAAAAATTCTCGCCGCAATTTGAGCGGTAAAAAATGTAATATTAACTAGTAGCAAGAACATGCTTTATCGTGCTATCAAAGACGAAATAAAGACCTTTATGTCCCTTGCATTTGCCCATAATTTTATGGCACAGGAGGTAATATATCAAAATCTAGAATGCCGTGAAAAGTGTACTGCGATCTGTCAAACTTGGGTACTTTTTGCAATACCCAAGGATAAAATGCAGTACTAGAAGTGGTACCCAATCTGAACCCGAGTGGGACGCACCTGGTGCTATGCTATTAAAACAAGATATTATCACAAATGTTAGGATCCTATTTCCTAATTTCTTTAAAAAAAACGAACCTTTCAAATAATACGTACTCCAAAATACTAAATCCTGTTTCCTAATTTAAACCTTGATTTAAACCCTCAAATGACAAAAGCATTTCCATTCTCTACGATCACCCAACAATCGAATCCTATTATCGTCGGTTCCTAACGATCCCGGCCATATGATCGCTCAATTTTTCCCATTCCAAACCGAAACCCCAGTAAATCACTCGACAAAGCACCTTTTAACGACCCCCAAAATAATCGGCTTTTGCGCCCAAAAAACCATTGATTTGGGATCGTGGTGGACTGCGTTCCCAGGACCATAAAAAGCGCACCTCTTCTCGCGTGCGGCCTCATAATTTATCGGTAATTTACCTAGTCCCGGTCACTAAATTTCAATTTACGTCGGGTTTGTTCCCTTGGTTTGATGGGGTCGTCGTCGCCATCTTGGATCAGGCAGCAGCGGCAGCTGGCTGCGTTCTGAGCAATGACTCACCGCTAGCGCGGAATGGAATTGAATCGACATAGTAGGCCGGGTGTACATTGTAAAATCAATAGTCTGATTTATGGACGATTCTCACACCTACACCGAACCGGAGTCAAACTCTCACCGGCCGGCTGGCAGATGTTTGTTTTTGTATTGGAGAAAATTTATGCTGCCGCTAACCCGTTTAGTGCCATTTTCCTGTACGGAGGCAAACACATTCAAACGATTCATAGACCAAGCGAACTGACCAACCAGTCAGAAGCCGAAACCACACGCCGCCACAACTTTGTCGTGGTCAGTGCTTAGGGTTGCCATGTTTGCTCTATTATTGGATATGCAGTCAGCTTTCTCTTACACTATACTTATTATCTCGATATCGAGTTAGAGAACCATAGTAAAAGTTGGTTTTCATGGCTACCTCGATGGTCCCTTGGATCGCAGTTGCACTGGTTTTTGTGTTCTGTAACTCGATACCTCCCTAACTCGATGGTCCCTTCAATATCTAGTTATGGAGAATTGCCTGTAGTACATTTATTCAACTCTGTAAAGAGGAAAAAAGAGTGAACTAACAATATTCCTAAATATTCACGTAAATTTAAGCTTTTTTCAATTTTGAAATTATGGAAGGTTTAATGCCCATCGAATACCAAAATTTGGGTTATGCTTTGGAAAGTTTAGAAATTAATTCCCTTGCAAAATTAGAGCAAATATCAGAACACAACTCCATTGATACAGTAAAAAACTACAGATAAACTAAATCGATCGAATACAAAAGATAAAGAATCTCAATGTGTGTTTTTTTTTTTTTTAATAGACATGCAAAACGAGTACGTATGGTAACCCTATCATCGCATCGGTTGCAAATGGTCCCTCCACACTGGAACCAACTGCCATACATTGTCCGTGGCTACCGAGAGGGCACATTTAACCGGTCAAATGGGCGCCAATAATTCACGCGAGAGCCACCCCGGATCTGCACTACGACGACACAATCCCGTCCGTTCGCCTGCCTATGGGTGCAATAAATATTTTACACATTGTCCTACACGGACACCATGCTTTTGGCCCCGGTCCAATAGGCCTTATCCTAGAACTGTCAAATTCATTGGCCCAGGTCAAAGTGCGCGTCGCGGAAAAGCAGGCCATGATTTATGTATGGTCTCGTACCAATGAGAATATATACCGAGGTGAGGAAGACGACATTTAGTGTGCGTGACATCCGTGTACGGTGCAAAATGCTTCACAACTACAAGCGAGCGAGCTCCCATAAGAGGCCGTGTAAATTAGTGACGTAGTTATTTTTGTTTACGTTTCTTCTCTTTACTAATACGTAGCCATTGCTTCTTCTTCCACACCTTAGTATATATTCTCATTGGTCTCGTACGAAAGGACGCAGCCAAATTGGGCGCCAATGGCGGTTGAACCGACGTCATTTTGATTCTCCTTCGAAATTCGAAAGGCTAATTCCACTTGAAAGAATGTCTTTCGAGTAAATCGGAATAAAAAATGAGAACAGATGATCAAATTGTTATTAAAATAAAAATCCTTTGCGCCACTTCTCGGGGCTAACCAACTAACCGGGAACCCGTTCGTTTATTGGCCTTGCTGCCATCATTGTTGACAGTGACAGCGCGATATGAATGCGGGGTGATGGGATGATAGGGTAATATGGTTTAAAATGGCAACTTTAGCTCAATCAAGCTTTTACAGAGAAATTTGACGAAGAAACTTATTTCGAATTACACTGTAAAAATATTTTAAAAAATCCTTTAAGTTCTCTAAAAACCCATATTTGATCCGCCGAAAACCCCATGGACGCTTTCACAAACCTCATAGATCTCATTAATGGGGGAAATCATACCAAATTTTCAAGAAATTTAAGGGCAGCTAGATAAAAAGGATATATAAGTTCGAATTTGTATCAGTTGACGTAATGGATTTTGAGAGAATAGATCATATTAAACAATCAGCCTGAAAACCCCTTGAAACTCGATTTTTGTCTCCAAAATACTCTTCCTCTTGGACCTTAATAAATTCCATCTCAACCTATGGGGTGTAAAACGGGGGTCATAATAGAACAGATGAGGTTATAATGGAGTGTAAGAGGATTTAAAGTAATTCAAATTAGAATTCATATTGTCAAAAATGAAAAATCTGTCACTTCTTTCTGGCGTTGCATAAAAGCCTGCTCTTCAGCTTAGTGTTCCTATGAGCACTTTCACTGTTAATAACTGAAAGCTATTGCCGATTGACCATTTTTTGAACGTGTGATAAGTTTCCTTCTCGAAAAGAATCTCGACCGGTGGGATTCGACCCCACAACCCTTATCTTGATCTTGCTGAATGGCTGTGCGTTTACTGCTACGGCTATTTGGCCCCCCTTAAACCCCCTCGGGGACAAGTAAACTTTCCCCTGAACCTCATAAGGGAATGTTGAAAGGGGGTCATAATAGAAGGTGGGATGTGTCATAATGGATTCGATAGGGCTGCAAATAGATTTGAAATATATTTCAAGTAGAATGAAAACAGAATTTAAATTGTTTAACATGAGTAAAATTTAGGAGAACAAAAAAAAAATCAAAAATTAGTTAGTTCCTCCCTCACACCTCTGCTTAAACCGGGAAAGTATATCTAACGGCTCTGGAACTTAACTTTATCCCCCAAAAATCCACTCGGATACGAATAAACTCTCATTGAATTGCTTAGGGGAATGTTAAAAGGGGTTCACAATGGAGGGGGATTATGATGAATAACTAAAATTGAATAATAATAACCTAATTCTGGAATGCCCCCTGGAAATTCCTTCAAAGGGCCCTGAAATTCAATGTTTGATATGTTTGAACCCTCTTGGACACTAATAAACTTTCTCTGGTCCTCTCGTACACTAACAAACTCACTCTAAACTTCATAAGAGGCAGTAGAAGGCGGTCATTGTGTAAAAGGAGGGGTCATAATGAATTTGAAAGGGATTTTATGAGATTTGTTACAAAGTTTGTATGTCAAACATGAGGGATATACGGGGGCTACTGGAATGTGGTATGCTACGTTCTCTGTGATACCCTGGGCCTAGAAATCCAACACTTAAGAGCTCCTAAACGTCATAAGTAGACGTTAAAAAACGGACATAATGAATTTAAAAAGATATAAATCAAATTTAAATTGTTAAAAATGAGTGATTCTAAGAGAATATAGAAAAGTATACAATCTGCTAGTTCCACCCTTAGGGCCCATTCACAAATTTCATAACGCTGAAGGGGGTGGGTGGGTGTCCTCGTGCTGTTACGGCTCATATAAAATTTGTAAAATATTCATACAAAAAGCGTTACGAGGGGGTGGGTGGGTGTCTAAAATGGCCATTTTAAGCGTTATGAAATTTGTGAACAAACCCTTACGCTCTTGCTGTCATCTGCTAAGCCCTCCAACAAAAATTCTTGGAACAACTCTTCCATTATCTACTTCCAGTTTGATCGAAAAAATAAATCGAATATCCAAGGAAGCATATGATTACAACGATATATTAAGAATATCGGAACATCTCTGTGGCGAATAGAGTTGTAACAGATTTAAATACAAATAAAGTCAATTTATTTTGATTCTTTTTGTTATCCACTAAGTGTGTACAAAGGGTGTCAAACAGCGAGCGAAAAAGAACGAAAAGCAGATAAAACGAAACGGACGAAAAGAGAACCGTGGAATTCAAGACAGTTTCTAGACCAGAAAAAGAGACTCTTGAGCCGGATTCTGGAAAGAGAGTTTTCCTAAATTAATTCAAGTTGCCGGAAAGAGAGTTTTCCGAGTAATGTGAAATGCGGATTCTGGAGAGAGAGTTCTCCAAGACAAGAAAAAGTTCTCCGAGCCGAATTCTGGAAAGAGAGTTTTCCTAAATTCATCCAAGTTGCTGGAAAGATAGATTCCCGAGCAACGTTAAATGTGAATTCTGGGGTGAAAGAGTTTTCCAAGGCCAGAAAGAGAGTTTTACGAGCCGGATTCTGGAAAGCGAGTTTTCCTAAATGAATATAAATTGCCGGAAAGAGAGTTTTCCGAGCAATGTGAAAAGTCGATTCTGGAGAGAAAGTTCTCCAAGGCCGGAAAGAGTTTTCAGACCCAGATTATGGAAAAAGAGTTTTCCTAAATTAACCCAAGTGACTGGGAAGAGAGATTTCCGAGCAATGTTAATTGTTGATTCTGGAGAGAGAGTTCTCCAATGCCAAAAAGATTTCTGAGCCGGACTCAAGAAAGAGAGTTTTCCTAAATTAATTCAAGTTGCTGAAAAGAGAGATTTCCGATTCCGAGCAATGTTAAATGTGAATTCTTAAAGGTCGGAAAGTGTTTTCCGAGCTTGATTCTGGAAAGAGAGTTTTCCTAAATAAATCCAAATTTCCGTAAAGAGATTTTTCCGAGCAATTTAAAAAGTGGATTCTGAAGAAAGAGTTCTCCAAGGCCGGAAAGAGAGTTTTCTGAGCCGGATTCTCGAAAGCGAGTTTTCCTAAATTAATTATTTGTTGGTTCGGCTCAAGTTTGACTAATCAGTTTGGTTTTCGGACTCTGCAACCTATATCGTACTTTTGCCTTTGTTTGGGTCGCAAACTCGTAGCAAGCACTAGATAGCTCACTGAAACGAGGATCATTTGTAATATTTATAGATTTCATTGCTAAAACGGTTGAAATCGAGCAAAATGTTAAACTATCACTGATAAGACCAAAATGGTACCGCTTTAGAAAATATTTGAACGATATTATGGTTCTTGAAAATGTAAGAATCTTTTTTAAGATCTTTCTTCGATACGAATGTATCAAGAGAGGAGCAGACCATTAGGCCGAATAGTTTGTTATGCCGAAAGGGTCTTTTGGCCGAAATTAATACATTCATTCAAAGAATGTCTTTACTTTTCTTCCCAGGAAAATTTCTTCCCAGAAATGGTCTCGAAAACCACATTTTTCTGATCGCAGTACGCAGTTGAGAAGAAATGTCATTTCAAAGGGGGCCCTCTGTAGGAAATTTCTTGATGCATTAAGTCAAGGAATTTCTTTACTTTTTTTGAGCGAAACAGCATACTGAATTTTTTGATGAATTTCAAAGCTGAATTTTAATGAACATTTTTTTTTAAGAAGGATAAATTATCATTTATGTACAGCTCTTTAGTATTAGTTCAAGATATAGTCAATGCTGAAAGAAGAGCATCCTAAATGAAAGCAATTATTAACTTCTCTGCTAGCGGTAATAGTAGCGAGCAGAGGTTTTCGCATTGCGTTTATAGTCAGCTTTTGACAGTAACTAAAAGACAGTTTAAGACTTATTCGTCCTTCTGTAGCATCGGTTTGCTTCAATGCTTCGAATCGTATTAAGCGATTTTATTCAAAGATCTAGCAAACACGAGTTTTGGCTTCTTCTTTTCTCGACGGAGAAACAGTGAGCCTTATTGACGTTCACTGAACCGTTCAAATTATTGATATACGAAAGCAACGGTGCAGACTTAATCTTGGAAGAGAATGGAATCTTACCTATGTTAACCCTTGTGCTAAAAAATATGTTTTTTATAAGACTCTTGCTAAGCGTATTATAAGCCATAATTCCAATAAACTATGAAAAATATTCGAAAATTGAAGAATAGCCTATGATCAAAAGAAGGAATAATTTCTTATAAATTTTAAAGCAAGTGTAATGCAAATAATTATTATATCAGTATAACTACAAAGAACTGCCGATAATTTAAAGAAGGTAAAATTCCCAATAATAATATAAGAAATATTATTGCCAATATTTATGGAATCAGTACAAACCGAAAGAATACCCTATGTTTAAAAGAAGAAAAAAATTCTGATGAAAATCAATCAGGAGTAAACCTAGCACACCGTTGGTAATCCAGAAACGAACCAACTATCAGCTTAGAGTATTGACGCGAGTTCAAAACTTCGTCCTGAATTAATGGATCGTTTTAATTATACTCTTGGAGCACTAATATAGCGACAAATATGACGTTCGGCCACATTATCAAAATCAACAAATGAATTACCTGATTAGTTATTGGGCCACACTAACGACTCCTACTTATCAGCGTTGAAGTATTTTTTTTCGATTTTTTTTTGTGATTCGGCAAAACGGCATTCGGCCAAACGGCATTCGGCCAAACGGCATTCGGCCAAACGGCATTCGGCCAAACGGCGTTCGGCCAAATGGTCGGACACCATAAAAAGACACGGACACCGTTTTCAGCCGTTTAGCTGCAGAGACTGTAACTAAATACTAGACACCGGATAAGCATTCTTCAGTGGTACAGCCGAGAAACATTCCTGACGAAAAGTTTCAATGGCTGAAGCGGAAATCGAACCCACACCCCTTGACACGATGCGCTTAAATGCCTGTCGACACTAACCGCATGTCTACGAAGCTCATAGCACTACAAATGCAAAAACCCTACTGAATCAGTAAAAACTTGAAGAATATATGCAATAAATAAGCACTAAGTATATTGATTCTATATTCACACATGGGGTATGTTTTAATGCTAACCAATGCTTTGACAGATAGGGAGCCGAATAATATTCTTGGTACTTTTGATGCAGTGGGATTTTTTTAAAGCCATTGAGCCCATATTTGGCCACAACATACGTCATATAAAAATGCTTCTTATTGCAAAGTTTCAGACAATTCGGCCTTCAAAATCCGCCTATGTCAAAGCGAATCATCCAAGTTGCTCTTCACCCTATACCACGTGCTAAGTGTTTGTATTTAGTGGCAAAGCTTAATCCGCAGCTGACAAGGAAGGCGCCCAAAAAAAATCTGTTTTTTATCAAGTAATTTTGACAGCGCCTTGCAAGCGAAATGCCAATTTTACTTGCGGAATAATTGAGCTGCACTTTTTTTACACTCGGAAAAGTGGCAGCTCCATTTGATTTGCACGGCAGGCGTTACCGACGCTACGAAATGGGCTCTACTTATCAGCTGCGGACTGCTCAAGAAATGTTGATAGCGAAATCATTTATTGACCGTTTCTTGTCCTATTCTTCTGCACACTACTTATAAACAGCGTACCACCCATAACCCCGGACTTCAAACTCTCCTTCCAAAGCAAGCAAAATTTCTCTTTATTACCAAAGTAATTTTGACAGCTGATCCAGTATGAGGAAAATGTCAGTTTAATAATTAAACAGAACGTTTATCCGTTCGGACAACTCCATTTGATTTGCACGGCAGGCGTTACCAACGTTACGAAATTGACTTTACATATGAGCAGCGAGCTGCTCAAGTTATTTAGCGAAATCATTCCTTAAGCCAAGTACGGGCTTGACAAGTAAAGCAGTATTTTGACAGCTTATCCAGTATGAGCGAAGTGTAACTTTTACTTGCGAAATAGTTGAACGCCACTTTTTTCTGTACGGAAAAGTGAAAGCTCCATTTGATTTGTACGACAGGCGTTACCAATGTTATGAAATCAGCTCTACTTCTCAACATCGTACAACTCAAGTAATGTCGGATGCAGAATAATTCCTTGACTGTTTCTTATCCTATCCTTTTGCACAGTACTTATGATCAGCATACCAGCCATTAAACCCTCTTGGGCAATAATAACCTCCTGAACTTGTTAAAAATGAGGATCATAATGGGCTGGGAGGTCATAATAGATTTTAAAGAATTTCCAAGAGACATGAAATAGAATTTAAACTGTTAAAGATAAGAAATATCGAAATGTTGAGAAAAGTTAGCTTGTTTTGAGATCTGAAATTAATACAAATTCATCAAATGCTACCGATTGCTGTCAATGAATTTTAATAACCTGTAAATAAAGAATAAAATAATATGTTAATCAGTCCACAGTCCGGGAAGTCTCTCCCTTTCAGCTTACGGCAGCCGGTATTTATAGCTCACAAATCCCGTAGGTACGAACAAGTAAAAGGTACCAGAGTCATAAGGACTACCACTTGAGATAGGTAGACATGGCAGTCCTTTCCCCTTTAGAAACTCTTTAAAAAGCCACATTCACGTTATAACAACTCATACAACGAACCATCGAAAATATACCTAAAAAATTCCACAATTGACAACTTCTAGCTTCACAAAAGAACAACTATGTTCACAATATACGACAACTTCGTCAGCTCTAAAGAACAATTTAGTTCAACTCAAATTGGCAATTTCACCATACTCAAATAAAATTGGCAAACTCGCCACCTCAAATAAAATTGGCAAACTCGTCACCTCAAAGAAAAACGATAATCGCCAACACACGTTTCCATGATCCTCGTCGCCACTTTAATAACCTGTAAATAAAGAATAAAATAATATGTTAATCAGTCCACAGTCCGGGAAGTCTCTCCCTTTCAGCTTACGGCAGCCGGTATTTATAGCTCACAAATCCCGTAGGTACGAACAAGTAAAAGGTACCAGAGTCATAAGGACTACCACTTGAGATAGGTAGACATGGCATGAATAAAGCAAATCTGTTAAAGTGAAATAAAGCCAGATTTTATTCCTATTTTTTGATATTTTGCTACCAATGGAGTGATTTTGAGTACTTCTTATCCAGTAAGTACTGTAAACACCGTTAATTTCATTAAAACGTGAACTGGTTCATTTTACTCCCATGAGTACATTTCGAACCACTTTGCCCTACTCGCAGCCCGTCCGTCATTGCACTTCACGCTTCATAAGCGCCCTAATCATGATGATCTTTCACGTTTCAGTTTTTTTTTTCGTATATTCTCTATTTCAATCGAATCCATCGGAGAATAAAAAAGATATACAGAGGAAAGATGAGTAGGTATGGTTGGAAAGATCCCCTCCCTTGAAATTTACGCCAGACCCTTGTTTTTCCAGTCCTCGCGTCTGGTAACTTTGGTGACGAACCTTCCGCGCTCTCTCACACACGCCAGGAGAAGGGCCTACTTTGATGCGAGTGTGCGTAGCAAATCGGCTAATAAACAGCTTCGACCGAGAAGGGAGGGTGCTTCGGGTTTCGTCACAGAAGGCTGCGATGTAAACAATTCCTTTGTGCTTTATGAAGTGCTAAACTAATAGCTAATATATTACTCAATATTTTATCATTCGGAAGCTCTTGCAGGACCGTGAGGGGATTCAAACCACACATATAGGAGGGAAAAGGAATTTCGGGTCCTTTTATTGCATTGGCATTGGATAAGTAATACAGATGCAGATTTTTAAATGTCACTGAGAAAGAAGGTCTCGGAACATTAATCTTCGTTGCGAGATGCGATCTAAGGTTTTGTTTTGATTTGTTTGATTCAGATGGTTGATTATGGAACACACTTCTTGAAAAGGAGCAAATAGAAAAAGTTGGAAACAAATGGACAATCAATTTCCATCAAAATAAGATACCGATACATTACCATAAGAGAAACATCATTTTTCAGGATTCATTCCTGTCATTTCTAGATGGTTTCTAATAAATTTCCGTTAGGCACTAATAAATTCCGTCTTTTGTTAACAAAGAAATGCAAAATTGAGGCATGGTTTAAAAGCAATACTTACTAGCGTTAAATACCAAATCTTTTAAAAAAATTTAAATCTAGATGTCATGAATTTCAGTTGGGCGCCAATTTATAAAAAATGTGTTTCAAACTAAAAAGGCTTTTAATCAAATTCATTTGTAAGTCATTTAGACAAAATAAGTATTGAAAGTTTCAGTTAGGCGCCATTTTGTAAAAAAAATCGAGATATTTCTTACAAATAGTAGTGACTGATGAACTTCAGTTGGGCGCCATTTTTAAGGCACACTTATTCAAACCCCCAACTTCTTCGCATTTACCACCTTATTGGAAAATGCTTGTTCACTAGAAAACTAATTTCAAATCGCTGCCGTCGACTACCGTGTCAGCCAGTGACACAACCAGCACACGTGCGCGCACCGTTTCGGTAAATTTAAGCTCCGGCAAAACACAGAATTTGACGTTTAATTTTGTGCCCCAACTCTTACCAGCTTGATGTGCAGATCTCCCACGAGTGTCTGACTGGCTGACTGACTGACTGACCGTTTTGTGTGCCTCGATTGCTGCGTCGTGATCACTATCGGGAATCTGCTGCTGCCACCGCCGAACAAAACCCCCACCCTACCCGTCAGATATGGGGTGTCAAAAAGAGCAAAATTGAAAATAACCACCGCGCTGAGTTCGTTTCTGTTTGATTAGACAACATGGCACAACAACCGGGCGAAAAAAAACCGAGCGCTTTCAGACTTCTGACATGTCCGCAGTTCAAGAGTTGGACGAACAACGTCTTGTGGTCCAACAGAAGATGAAAAAAAAAGTTAGAAAGGAGTTTTATATCAGATTAAATCCCGTCGGTGTTTTCCCCACCCCTGGTTCGCCCCGCTTGCTGCGATCTAAACACAGGGTTACAACTTTTTTTTCTTTCGATACACAACACAATGGAGCAACCGGGAAAACGGGCTGCTTCGATTCGATGTGTATCACGCGAGAGATGGAGCGACCAAACTGTCATAAGCATCAGGGTCTTTTTTTCGCTTTTATGTTCTTTCAGCTTTTTTTTCTCCTCCTGTTTTTATTCAAGTTTTTGGAGGAGACAGCCACAAGCAAATCGAAGGAAAATGCGATTTATTTTGGTCTTGTTCATTTATGTTTAATATGTCTCAACATCAAATAAACATAATCAACCATCTTCGTCGTCGATGGGAGCAGTTGGAGGGAGTTGGAGACCGAGGTGATCGATATTGTTCCGTCTTTTTAGAAAGCCTACTTTGATGGTTCCCAAATTTTTGACGTCCGTCTTTGATGACTTTACGAAATTCTGTAAACTTAACAAACGTACTGGCTGGTAAATTTTTATATGTAAAATCATCAAATGCTAATATTTGTAACGGAAGAAAATGACAGCTCCAATTAACATTACGTCCGTTACCAACGTTACAATCTGAAGACCAAATTGGACAAATGGAACATTATTTGAGCTTGAGAGAAGAAGCTAGAGAGCACGGAGAAGCACAAAACGGAAGAGCATTGTACTACACACTTAAATTATTTCACCGACCTCAGTAAAACTTTTCGCCGAGAACCCAACAGCTGAGAATTCGGTAATTTTCAACGCCGAATCTCGGTACTTATTTCACCGAGATTTCGGCAATCCATTTTTTGCGGAGATCTCGGCGAACGTTACCGAGATTCGGTAAACGTTTACCGAGATCTCGGTAAAAGTTTTACCGAGAATCGTCAAATTATTACCGAGATATCAGCTGTTGGGTTCTCGGCGAAACCGTTTAAGTGTGTAGGTTAAAGCTCAGCATAAAAGGCAATCAGTGCTAGAAGAAACCCGCGACAGGAGACATTTGTGCAAATTAAACCTCTTGACAGAAGGAAGCTGGAGAAAACAGAAATTCAACACTGAAAAAGTAGTTTAGATTAAAGCTAAGTTCGGATAAGGATTTTGATGCAAGTGAATTCTTATGACGGAAGCTACTTGGTGAGTGGATGCTCTGATGGACCTGTTGCAATCAGAAGGTTAAGATACGAGTTCGTTGAGAAACTTGGCCCACGACTGAAGAAATATTACAAGCTCAAGTATGAAAGAAACATATTGCAATGCAATGAGAAGCTCAGTGCAGGAGGATCTTTCTGTAATGAGAAGTTCGGATACAGATTGGTATACAATTTTGTCGTGGAGATAAGAGACATTCAGTACAGAAGTAACGTGTTACAAGTAGAGACTTATACTGGAAAGAGCTTGGACAAAAGAATCTCGAAGTTTATGTGGACCTCAACATAGAAGTAACCACGTATATGGCAACCCCAATCCCACCTAATGGATTTGACAGCAGCCAAGATCACTTGAGTATCCGCATTGAAATGCATTTGAGTATCCAACGGTTGCTTAGAACATGTTGGATTCGAAAAGATGGCAGCGCCGCATACTGCTGGAAGTAACCTTATTCAAAGAAGCTCAACCCAAAAGAAGATTGACAGAGGACAGTTTAGACAGACGAATCTTTGTGCAATGAGCAATACTTGATATAAGAAGCGAGAGAAAGCACAGAGACGCAAATAATAGAAGAGCTTGGAGCTATGTTAAGGTGAGAACAGGAGAGAAAGCGATTTCACAGAAGGAGTCCTAAGAGAAATTCAATGCAGAAGAAGCTGCTAGGTACAAGAACAAATTCAAATCAGGATTTTGCAAACAAATGGAAGGTGCTCGCTGCGTAGAGAACTTAAGGTTGTAGAGGCGTTTGCTAAAAAGTATCAGAGCTCAGAACTGAAGAATCTCCTTTCATACTGGTCGGTTCAGAATAGACTTTGTAGTAAACTGGTATAAGAAGACCCCCTTCACAAATGGTGTTTATCACAGAGCAAGGAAAAACTCTATTTCAATAAACAGAAAGAATTGTGTGTGGAGAAGTTCAAAATGGGAATAGATTTATGCACGCAGAAGCTCAAGAGTCTAGAATCATAGAAGTGAAAGATCTCACTGCAAAAAGGATAAATAAAATTCCGTTCAAGAAAGTAGTACAGAGTACAATCAAAATGCATCAATAACCATCTTCTAGATAAACCACAGACAAACAGGATACACGCTAAGTTGAGCTCGGCAATGCTCAGTTATTTTTCTCGGCATAAAAATGTGTTTGTTAGCTGCCCAAGGGTGCCTTAGTGTACACGACAATCAATGATGAAAATTTCATTTAACATTCAATGTTAAAAATTGTTGATGTCAGAATACCTATGATTGATTTTCCGATTGGGAACCTCTGCCTCACCAAAATTGGCTACGGTATCTCCAACCAACATGAATGGAAAACAGTCCAGCCTTAAACCCACAGCATTCGCAGTGTCGAAAAATTGACTTCCCGAGTAATTTCAATTTACAAAGCTTGTTCCTTTCATAAGTAGGTACAACTCATGACAAGCTCCTTCCGATGACTGCTGATGTTGTTTAACTTCCACCACACCCACTCGTTTGCCAACAACAAGCTCAACGCTATGCTTGTTCTTTCTTCGCATCGAAAGCAGATCGCAATCTCCATCCGACAAGGAAAGAAGCAAAAGCCTACTACAAAATCGACCACAAGGTAATGCAAAGCCTGCTATCTTAATTTTCTAATATTCCACGCCAACTGCGATAGAGATCTTTCTGGTGATGATGATGATCATGCAATTTTCCCTCAATCTCAAATCCGGTCCGGTACAAGATGCTCTTCTCTCCGTACCTGGAGGATGAGAAAACTACATCGATAATCCATGGATGCCATATCTGATGAGGAGAGATGCTGCCTGACGGCTGGGCTTCATAGAATGTTTGCCTGCGGTTGTTGCGGCTCAACTTTTCGCACCAGCTCACACTCCCTTCACATCCTTACCGAGAAAAGATTCGTCGGCTTTTGTTCCAACAAGGAGTAGGATTAGCTATGTCCTCGTCGTCATCCTCTTGAAAGAAGCAAAACTGTAGCAAACGGTGGTGACCTCATCCGATCCGATCCCGGGATAAGAAGAAGCCCATTTAATATACAGCTAATCACCGCCAAGACCGGTCCAGAGATGATGTTCCGCCGAGAAGAGATCCTTCAAAAGTTGAAGGGTCCTCACCGTACTGTACCGTCGCCCGGAGACGTCATCGATTACAAAGGAAAGCACCCGCTTTCGGCCGCACTTGGCCAAAGGGATGCCAGGAAAAGGATCAAACAAAATAAATAAACATATCGCTTTTTGTTCGCTCACAGTCCGGGAGGAGAACTGGTGAGAGTTTGCTTACCTCTAAGGGCATCTATACTTTCACACTGAGCAGAAACAGAAACAGAACGGAAAGTGTGTGTTTTCGTTAAGCTACTTCAGAAATCGGGATTAAGATCACACGTTGTCGCCCGGGTTTAGTGAACTTTTTTTTTGGTCGGGGTATCAAGTCAAAGAAGGCTGTCACTGGCGTGGGTTGGTTGAATATCCCTTTAAAGGCGAAAAGGATATTCAAGCGAGGACGTAGGACGAACAAGAGTTGTATTATGTAAGGTGTTTGCGAATAAGCGATCTGAATGGTGTTTTAAACCAGCCGACGGATCAATTTTGGGCAGGTATAATGTTTGATGCAGCTTAGCTGAAAATAAAGCCGGATGTGAATTTGGCAATTTTCGAGAATGAGCATTAAGGTGTAGATGAATCGAAGCCAAACCTCAAATTTTCAAGAGCACGGATCTGGAGAACTGAACACCCGTTTGAGCTGAAAACTTAATCGATTGGTCACCACCAGCGAGTGACCAATCGATTAAGTTTCCAGCTTAAACGGATAATTGGTTCTCCAGATTTATGCTCCTGAAAATTTGAAGTTTGGCTTCGATTCATCTTCACCTTAAATTGATGACGAAATAAATTCTTATGATTATCATCATCCAACATTTTTAGAGAACTCATGCTAAGTAAATACCTAAAAAGGTTCTACATTTTGAAATCGCTCTATGTTACAATTGATTCATTTCCCTAAGACAAATATTTAGAATTTGGCCCAAACACTTGCCACTCCGTGTTCGCCCAAAATAAAAATCCATCCCACCCAAATCGCCTGTTTGTTGCGGGAAGGAGACAGCTGTCACGGAGCAAATTAATATCTTGTCAAATACAGCGCACTGTGCGGATCGGCCCAACAATATCCCCCTCGCCTAGGGGATTTCTCGGTAGCCCCACCAACTGCTGCAAGGTGGATCGATAAATCTCATGTTTTTCCACCCATATATGTGTCATAAGCACACACTTCGCCACTTTATAAGAAACGGACGAGGAAAAATTGCACCCAACAAAGATGTTTCACACCATTGAACGAACGAACGCGAATCAATTTCGCTCGACTCACCAAAATCTCTGGGGGCGTGATAAGTAGGCGGCTAAATTATACATAAGCGGTTTCGAGAGCACGAGAGGAAGGTTATTATTATGTAGTTATGGCAACTTGGGCTGTCTGCTGGAACGGCTTGCTTGGTTCGAGCTTTCTGGCGAAAACAAGGAATCAAGAAAAATCGCGTCCGAAACTGACCACACGATTCGACGCTCGCACAGGAACTTGTGCAAATAGCCGAGGGGGCTATTTTGTTAAGGGTATGCGATATTTCGAATTGTTCCATCAATCCACGGAATCAAATGAGGCGAAATTTTTATTTTCAAATTTTGTTTCTTTTCGTTAAATTGATATTACTTCGGCATTTTATATTAAAAATTCACGAAATTCTGATCTTAACTTATAAAAAAATCAATGAATTATTTCACAAAAATATCAAACTTTGGAAAAAAATTGTAATACCATTCTTGAGGTAACCTTAAGTGTTTGGAAAACTCTTTGAATACTTCATCTCTTTTTCCTTCCTAAGTATTTCACATGCAGTTGAGCAAGATCTTTTTGGGATGCTCTCAAACGGACTCTTAGATAAATATTTTACAAGCTGGACTAGATTTTTTTCTGAGAATTTCTAAAGAGGATCATTGAATACTTCTAACCCGGATTCCTGACGTAGCTTTTGGGTGTGACGCTCAAAGATATCTGGAAATTTAAAATTCAAGCGTGTGCTAGAATAAGGGCGTAAGTCGCATGATCGATTTCTCTTCATCGATCCTCTCTTCTGTGAATAAAGGTGACAAGATGCAAGAGTCCGCGGCTACAAAGCAAAGCCATGCTGAAGGTGTCTGGGTTCGATTCCCGGTCGGTCCACGATCTTTTCGTAATGGAAATTTCCTTGACTTCCCTGGGCATAGAGCATCATCGTACCTGCCACACGATATATGAATGCGAAAATGGCAACTTTGGCAAAGAAAGCTCTCAGTTAATAACTGTGGAAGTGCTCATAAGAACACTAAGCTGAGAAGCAGGCTCTGACCCAGTGAGGACGTAATGCCAAATAGAAGAAGAAGATGCAAGATGCCAACAAATCCGCATCTTGTCACCTTTATTCACAGAAGAGAGGACCGATGAAGAGAAATCGATCATGCGAATTGTTTCAAACATCCAAGTGATGAGATTATTGGTATAGCAGTGAGATCCTTTTTTAAACTACTTCGGAGAACTCTTAAAAGTTATGTCTGCCGTGTTATTGTAGGTAATTCAATTTCATCATTGTTTTGAGCTGCTTTAATCTGAGGTGATTTATGGCATTTCCTTGGCTAGGAACGGTTCTTTTTTTTTTGTTCCTGGTTCTGAAAACAGCTATGAGTTGTTCACATTGGCCAATATAAGTGAATGATGGGCACAAAACAAGGTACGAAGAAGTAACGATATGTTACTGAATACATTTAATACTATGTTCAGACTAGCGCTGATATTACGTCCAACTTGGATACCAAATGTCATTCTTGTTTCTTCCAGTGATAGCTAGATGTATGATATCTGAAGAGAACCTATAAAGGGCGAACACGAAATTATCGCAGCACATATAACTGGTTATAACGTTTTCCCACTGGACAGAAATTAATCAAATTTTAAACACTTCCTCTTTGAAGTGTATTGTTTACTTCCTGTGAATTTCTTAGTTGTGTAGTATCTTGCGGCAAAGATGGAAATGAGTCAAAAAATTGACGCGTGAAGAAATTCTGTATGCTCACATGTGTAAAATCCGGAGCTTGGGGATAAATGCTAAAAAAAAAAAACTGTTGCCAAGACCCGTGCTAGTAAGCTCTACACGGACATATTGACCAAATATAGGGAGTCGATGCCGGTTATGGACCCTTTGCGTATTATGGACCCCCTACAGAAGAACATAAAATTTACAGTCGAAGAAACTTTTATCCTATGAAAATCCACCGGGGGAACTTCGATTACATTGTTAGTCAGCAGTTTCAGGCAGATACAGATATTTGAACAGTTTTGTAAATAAAACCACACAAGAGGGTCCATAATACGCATTTCCAGGTGGGTCCATAATAGGCTCGTCGGCAGCGAGCCGGATTACATGGGAATCAAATGGAGGGTCCACAATAGGAAATGTCAAATTTGTAAATTTTCCTATTATGGACTCCGGGAGGGTCCATAATAGGCATTCGAAAAACAGTTTTTGAAATGCATATTTCGCTGGAAAAATCGAATGATTTTGTATGTTTCATAGGCGTACTATGAAGTAAAGACATTGAATTTGTTGTTAGACTCCACAAAACGCATATGCGTCTGAGATATCATTTCGAAAACGCGGCGAGAATGAATTTAAACTACTAAAGGGTCCATTACTAGCATAGAAACCCTAGTTTCTGTGCGATGGATGACGAAACATACGTCAAAAGTGACTTCCAACAAATTCCAGGACAGGAGTTTTACGCCGGAAAAGATAAATTCAAAGTGGATGATCGTTTCAAAAAGTAGAAAATGTCGAAATTCACTTCGTAATACCTCATTTGCTAGGATATCTGCACCTGTGGAGAGCGAAGTGAAAATATTTTCACAATAGGCACCATCAATGGTGAAATTTACAAGACTGAATGCCTCGAAAAACGTCTCTTGCCATTTTTGGAAAAGTACCATGAAAAGCCTCTATTTTGGCCGGATTTAGCTTCGAGCCATTCTTTAAGCATGCTAGAATGGTTTGAGACTGATTCAGTGCATTTTGTCCCCAAGGACATGAATCCACCGCTTCAGGTAGTTTCAGGTCTTTGAAATCAACGTCGTTACTATTGATCCGAAAAAAAAGACCTAGCACACGACGTATAAATAGAAAATTAGTAGAAGAAAACAATATTGTTCAAAGAAAATGAAGTCTCTCGTTTTTGATGGTGAAAAAATAGAGTACAATTTGCGAACTTCAATCATTCTTGAGAGAAGCTATTGAAATTTTTCATCAAAACTGAATGTAACGTTTTGATTTGAATGTCTGACGGCTTCAAAATCGGGACACTCTATTTTGTATGGGAAATGTTTTACTTGAGATGCTCCAGCATCATTTGACTTTACCAATGGTGTAGTTCATGAATTGACCGGAATCCGAATCCCGAAATATTAAGCAAAAATGTGCAAGCGTCCGGAAGCCAATCAATTAAACACTACATTTTTTTTATTCATCGTTATCGAAGCTGTTGAATCTGATTACTTATGCATCCTTCAAAAATTAAATGTTTTTAAAAGCTTGATGATTCAACAAGTTTAATTTATTTAAAATGATCTATTTTATATTTTTCATGCTATAACAGATGCCTTAAGTGTCCGTAACACAAAAAAAAGAACCGCCTGTCAGCAGATGGTGTAGCAGCGGACTACCATCAAAAGCTCGACGATCGGATTAGCGAAATCGACGAAAGTATCAACCTCAGCGATCTGTGGGAGTTAGTTTACGGAGCGGTGAGCACAGTAGCGCGAGAAGTGGTAGGTACTGCTCAACGAAGACCAAGGAACGGGTGGTTCGACGAGGAGTGCCAGAGAATGACGAGAAGAACTTGGCTAGAAGCCGGATGCTGGTGTCTGGCAGAGAGCAGTACAAGGAAGCAAGGTAATTGCTCAGGCGCAAGCAGCTATGGAACAGAATGACATGCGTTGGTCCTACGAGTCCGTCAATGATGTGTGGAGAAAAACAACGCCGTCTCCCGCCTTATGCAACGACCGCGAAGGAAACTTGCTGACGGATAAACAATGGTCAGCGCCAGGTGGAAAGAGTACTTCGAGTTATTGTTGAAAGGATATTACGGAAGTGTATCTGGTAGCAGAATCCATCGATAACGATGGATAGGCTGTGGAACCTCCAACGATAGATGAGGAAAGGAAAGCTATCAATGGACTGACGAACAAAAAGGCGGCTGGGAAGGACGAGCTCCCGGCCGAACTTCTCAAACACGGAAGTGAGCAGCTGCACGAACTCCTTCACCATATCTTTTCGAGGATATAGGAGAAAGAACAAATGCCCACTAGTTGGTTGGAAGGTCTCATTTGTCCTTTGTACAAGCAAGGGCATCAACTGGAGTCCCAGACAACCAAAATGTACGTATAACGAAATCACCTGGAGGCTTTGTATGTGCAAAATTTCACTTATAAGATGTCGCGAAAAGGCCTTCTACGTACAAAAGTGGAGGCGATATGCGTGCATATATTATGTGATGAATAATAACATACAATGCGAGTGTATAAATTTTCTAATGAACTAACCTGTGATGTTATGCGACTTAACTTATGATAACAAATGTTGATTTGACAGCTGCTACGGATTGATCCGACTTACTTTGTACGAGTGTACGAGAAAAAACAAAATGTACAAATGAACTCAGAAAAGAAGTATTTTATGCGAGGAAACTCATCAATTTGACGAGTTTGTCCACGGTGTTTTGCGGGTTTGATGTAATTAGTATGAATAAACGAGTTGTAACGTGCACTTTCATGCGATTTCTGGTTATCATGGAATTCTGTTCAACAGATTTAGACCGTATGAGGAGTCCTTTGTCGGCGAATACCAAGCTGGTTTTCGAGAGGGCCGAGAAACGATGGAGCAAATGTTTACCCTGCGTCAAATTCTAAATAAATTCCGGGAGTACAACCCAAGTAACGACTAGCCCGCTAATTCGCCTTTTTGGCCTTATAGGGCTGTTATTCGGCTAACATAGGGCATTTAAGTTGCATTATAGCATTATATTGGCGAATTAAAATGCTACTTGGGAACTTTCAGACTCATTATCTGTTTGTTGATTTCAAGGCAGCGTACGATTCAGTGAAGAGAAACAAATTATGGCAAATCATGTCCAAACGAGATTTCTCACGCGCCATACAATTTATTTTTTATTTTCATGCAAAAAATCTTATCATGGGGAGATGGGGGGTTTGAAAAATCCCAAAAATTGTCTCACGTAATAAGTGGACCGCCCCTTAGGACTTTCTAGGACCAAATTGCATATCGCATACCCTTACCATTTTGAAACAAAGGAGAGGAACGCGCAAAACTAAACGGCGATCGTTCGCTTCGCTTTGCGGTTGCGATGCTTCTCAAATTATACGTTGCTGGCAACTAAATTAGATTATGGCCGACTGATTGACCGACCGACCGACCGAGGAGAAGGATTCAACCCCCTGAAGGGCCAAATTAAGACATTTTAAAGTGGCGATATTTGATCCACTCCTCCCTTTCCTGAGGCGCGCTGACGATTCCTCACAATTCGGTGTGATAAACGCGTGGGAAAATTTTTGACAACTTCGTCAACGCGTCGCACAGAACAGATTTCGCACAAGGTGAGATAGCCCCCCCCGTTGGTGAAAACTAATTCGATAAAAAAACAGAGTGTAACCCCCTTTGTTGGGATGCTCCACTAACCAAATTGAGGTTCGGTGAACGAAAAAGTTTTCGCCCCTTTTTCGTGTCATCCCAGTAGCCCGGTCTTCGCCATTTGCATCGCCGCCGCCGGTGACTTTGTTTTTTCGGGGTGGCTGGCAACTAAACCGCAAAAGGGCACAAACATACGGTGGCTGTAACCGCCACCCAGTTCTATGTGAGCCTCGGGAGGAGCGTATCGCCCTCTTGCAGTGCATTGTTCACACTTGGGTGGTTACGTCGTTCGCTGGTTTGGCTGGCTGGTGACAACGTGGGCAACCATAGTTGTTCTTCTGGTCCGACGACGACCGTATGGTTGCTGCCCGTTTTTTTGTCGCAACTACAATTTTCAAGTGCTTGCGGTGAGACAAAGTTTTCATTGAATTTTCCGCTTGTTTGAGCCCATGGTCTCGGTGTTTTCCGGTCCTGTTTGTGTTGCGCAAACGTTTGGAAAGAATGAGTTTTGTCGTTCGACCAAGAGATTACTGTAGTTCCATAGTTCACTTGTTGAAACAATTGACATTGATTTAGCTTTCATTCACGGGGTCGGGTCGTGAAAATGGCGAACTGAGATGAGTGACTTATAAGCGGTTTCTTCACCACCGCTTAGACCTTAAACCTGGTTTAATCGTATGGGTAAACGTGGTTTACGACATAAGCGAAGGTGAAGAAATCGGCCCTTAGAGAAGCATTCAATGAAGGGTGAAAAGTATATTGTTGAAAATTGCATGAGCAATAAATTCAAATGTTTTCAGTTGGCATATTTTCCTGACAAATGGAAAAAGGCCAAGGTTGTACCAATTTTGACAGAACAGAATGATGACCCACATCTGGGAGGGAGAAGCCGATACAAAATTTCTCTACGTCATAGTTAGCCGAGATTTTGCTGTTACAAACTATCACTGTGAGCCGGAATATTAAACAATAGACAAACATAATAAAAGCGCGTAATTGATCGATGCATATTTTTGCA
Source organism: Aedes aegypti (assembly GCF_002204515.2). Classification (NCBI taxonomy): domain Eukaryota; kingdom Metazoa; phylum Arthropoda; class Insecta; order Diptera; family Culicidae; genus Aedes; species Aedes aegypti. The sequence continues at coordinate 48,328,460 of NC_035109.1, read as the reverse complement.
TTTTCTCAAAAGCAAAAAAAAATCGATTAAGAATCAATTCATGCAGATTCAAAAGTAATGTCACGAGAGCACCTTTTATTCCGATTAAATATTAAGTGTTGGAATACGCATCTTTTAACTGTTTTCAATAAATATGATTTGAAAAATAAAAGTTTCATATTTCGTGTGTAATATCTGTGCCTCTCTCCCAGGTCCACATCAACGAAAATTCAAGTTTTGTCAATGAACAGTTTGTATTACGACATGGACATTTCTACACTCAACAACTGTTACGTGTAACAAATTCAATTCGTTGCAACAAATCTGAAAGCAATTCTTCTATGACGATTGTAAAATTTAAAAAAAACTTCAATTTTTCAACATATATTGTTAGAATAATCCAAAGTTATCTGTCAAATCTTGCACTTCAGGTTAATTATCAGAACTCCAAGTCTGAAAAACTTCCTCTAAGTGCTGATGTTTCTCAAGGCAGTATTTAAGGACAGATATTATACATTTTTTTACATCTAATTTACCTGAGGTATCTTAAGCATGTCAAAAATCTTTGTTTGCGGATGACACAAGCCTCTCTGAAAAAGGACGAAGCCTGCGTGTCATCTGTAGTAGATCGCAAAAAAGTTTGGATATGATTTCTCCATACTTGAAAAAATGGAATATTTCTCATAATGCTTCCAAAACTCAATATATTATACGTCCACATAAACCAAAACCTCTTTATTTGAAACCTTAACATAGTGTACGTTTCCAGCCTACTTTGTTAATTTCGAAAGATTCTAATGAAATTAAAACAATTCAATCCATACAACCAAGTATCAAATTTCGAAGGTGACGCCACCTTCCATCTTTCTCTCTCGGAGCTTATCGCTCGGCCTGTCATGTCGCCTATACTATTCGCTTTCAAGTGACACCATCTCGTTCCTCCACAGAAACCCCTTTTGTTTTATCTTAATCGGGTGTCATGTCAACCAATTAGACGTCTTGTTACCAACGTAGCTACCTTTTTTTTATAGCTTCTGCCTTCTGAAGTGTGTTTGTTTTTTGAGCGACCGCGGCCTCCCGGTACCATCACGAGGACGCGAGAGAGTGATAGAGAGAGGGAAACACTGTCAAATGATTTTAAAACAACAACCACTTAAGATAAGGATTTTGACTTCTCTCCGTCTGCCCATCGTTCTTCTCGGTGAGGTCGTTTCTGTTCTTTTTTTTTCCTCGATTTCTATATGGGTAAGGATCTCATTTCACACTTGGATCCGTAATTTGAGTGGAAAAATTCACTGAACTGCAAGTGACGGACCGAGATTCCGTCTCGCCATATTTCTTCCACTCGACTGGATGGGAAAATTGCTACGAACGGGGAAAACAAATAAATTATCGTTCATTCCATTCCGGAATCAGAAGCATCTTGAATCGACGCCATTAAAGTCCGCTTGTGGAATAATTCCGCCCTCGATTATCCTATTTTTCGCTTTTCCGTTCTGTTATCGATTGCTGAACACATCGAAAAATGGCCACCATTGTTCCGCTTTCCGTCGCGCGAAAAGGGAAAACGCAATTTTCTTAGGGCAAGAAAAACTTTTTTATCTCTACATCTAGGGGGAAACGTAGGAGTGAGATGCTTCCGACAGAAACACTCCGGATTCCGGATGAAAAATGACCGACCGCCCATACAGGGACACAAATTTGTTTTCGTACAGGGCACTCTTATCGCATCAAGGTGGTAAAACACTATCAGACTGGCATTGAATTCGTGCTCAATTGAAATCGGAACACGATCAAAGTAAGCGAAGAAAACATCGCATCTGTATCGGTCCATGATCGGTTGTGTTCGCAAGTTGTAACAAGCATGATAAATATCAGTAGCGAACGAGAGAGCAAAGACAAAACTAATTTTCTCGTTCATTTATCATTGGTTTACCAATCCCTGAACATTTAATTTTATTTCATAAGTTCGATGGTAATATTGTGTGTACTATGTGAGAATGAAATCGAAGAAAGTTGATTTAACCCTTAACCGTTCCTTAACCGAGTGGTTAGAGTCCGCGGCTACAAAGCAAAGCTATGCTCTAGGGTGACTGGGTTCGATTCTCGGTCGGTCCAGGATCTTCATGTGGAAATTTCCATTACGAGAAAATTTCCTTGACTTCCCTGGGCATAGAGTATCATCGTACCTGCCACATGATATACGAATGCGAAAATGGCAACTTTGGCAAAGAAAGCGTTCAGCTGAGAAGCAGGCGCTTTTCCAGTGAGGACATAATGCCAAGAATAAGAAGAACAACATTTGATAGTTTTCCACATGTGAAAACAGTGACCTGTACGGATACGAATTTGAGTCACTGTACATTCGCTAAGGCTCTGATATACTGAACAGGAAAAAAATCTCGAAATCAGTTGTAGAATCTAACTGGCGACTGAAAGGCGTAAAAAACTCCCAACTCTCGAGTGGCCATTGCAATGGCATTGTCCTCGAACTCGGGGTGATTGCGATTGCTCATCAGCATCACTACCACCACCACCACCACCACAATCATCGAAATCAGAATCGCAAAAGAACGAGAATTGAATACCTACATTTCCCTCGAAGTGTTTGCAGATTTCTTTGAGCCCCGGCTGCGGCCTTTCTCCGGCGATGACCTCATTTTTTTGTCTCTCTTCTATTCAAGTTGTATAGTAGGCTCTGCAGATATCTGACCTAACCGAACCGACGACAATGGCGAGAACCAGAAAAGAGAGCACCACCCGACTGAATCCAAGTAAGCGACGATGACGACGACGCATTGTTCCCAGAACTCTTGGATCGAAGATCACACAAGAGGACACTCTGCAGAACACCAGTCTACGGCAAACAATGAAATTTTCACGGATCGATGACAGTGGGTTTTTGTGTGCGGTTCATTTGTTCTCTTGCTTCTCGGATATCGCCACGAGAGTGGCTGCTGTATGGGGAACTGTGACGTCATTTAATGTCAAAGTGGGAACAGGCAGCGATCAGCTGTTGTTCAAATAGTAAGTGTTATTAAAATTAAAAAAGCTAGACGCCAAGCAGAAATTTTTTCGAACAATTTCACCTAATATCTCTCCAGCAGGGGCTCAGAAAAATAAGAAATTTCGTTGTTACAAAATCGAACATATTTAGTAGTTCTGTAAAAAATTCAGCTCGATTACTTGAAAGGAAACAAAACTACAGCATGTCAAAGTTGAGCATTTTGTTGAGCATCGGCATGCACTGCTATTATTAAGATCAGCACTGGATTTCAATTGATATTCAAGTAAAAGCCTTTAACTTAAAAAAACAATTGGTAATCGTTTGGGATTTCAAAAAATTGTAGCTATTTGTTGTTTTTCTATATGAAAACTGTAATTACGATCTATCTCCATCGCATTCCAGTTTTACCATAGTTTTGCGAAACACGGTTATTTTCGAGTATATAAAACATATTTAATCTCCTTCTAAGTTAATTTCCGAATAAAATTGATTGTTTATTTTTATGCAAACATAACGTTATTGATGACTTTAGGTGTTTTTGTCCGAAGAGTATTACAGTGGGGATTCGCTCGTTGGGGGTCCGCTACATGGAATGACTCGATTGTTGGATGTTCGCTGGTTGGAAAATATTCCAACTAAAAAGCACTCAAATGTCACCAGAGAATGTCAAACTGACTGACGTCTGAGTACCGTCGCATTGAAGTCGCGCACGGTGTGCCAGAAACCGTTATTAACAGAAAAAAATGTCCATGAATTCGGCACCTACCATTCGAAAGATATAGTATTCGAGCATCTTTTACGTGAATTTGAAAATATTCTAACGAGGGAATCGAAAGTTATCGTGATTTGAAAGTTTTGAGCTATTTTGGAAGGGAAATTCACATGCTTATAAACATTCCCCAACGGTACATAATTATTAACCTGTAAACCAGCCAAGCTATCACCAGCTTAACATTAAGCATTCGATACATGTGATATCCAAGCACCTTCTCTGCAAATTTGAAATCATTACGTCGAGAAAATCTGAAGTTACGGTGATTTGTATTTTTATGATTATTTCTGTGAAGTTTAAATAAGGGCTGATTTATATGACTTTGTTATGAAAAAGTACGTAATTTACAAATAAAAATGTCCATAGGACTGACCCTCGGCATTCAAAAAATATAGTAGTCAATTATCTTCGCAGTTAGTTTGAGATTATTATAACAAAAGACAACATAACTAGAGTACTTTAAAGTTTTCGGAGTCTTTAAGTTTTTTTTTCAATCGTCTAACATAGTGTACGCAACACGCATTTAATAATTTCGACACAAATTAACTTAACAGATTGACAACTTATATCTTACATTGAAGAAATGCAGTGTTTCGTTAAATCATAAGCAAATAAGTTCGTTTTTGTGAATTTTGTTTCATTTCTGCGCGTTTTGTGGGGCAGTGTTTCGTTATGGCCCAAATAAGCATATTGGCGAACCTGAATAATTTGAAAGTGACACCATGTTGCTCAGTCGAGGTTGGATTATCAACTAGTGAGATCGTTTTATGCTAGTGTTTCAAATAAGTTAAATATGATGGTTCACATTTTGTTCATGACAGCGAAGGGGATACGTTTATATATTTGTTCAAATAATAGTTAGTAGGAGTTTATTGTAGAAATTAACCTTGTTTCATGTTTTGCAAAATATGTAAATGCAACAAGCCTTATATTGTGTTTGGTTCAGTGTTGGGAATGGTAATAGTAGTAGGCTTGAATTTTCGCGAAAATCACGTGGCTCTCTCACTACAGTAGTTCAAAAACGTGAATCTCATCAAGTAGCCTATGTTGGGTGCACGAATATTCTAAATCATGAGTGTCATTGAAGGCTCTAAATGCGGGAAATGCAGCGAGAAATAGAACATTTTTCTACAGTAGCTTTGGGTTGCCCTTAGCAACGGGTGTTTTGCTATTTTCAAGGCATTTTGCCTACAGCAGCGATGGGCGTGAGTTTCACTGGCTTCGCTGACTGTAATCGGCTTTGCTTGGCTACTGTAGAGTGAATTTCAGATTTTTTCCCAACCCTGGTTTGGTTCCTAGAATTGTTGGATACCATAAGCGTCGACTTTTCCTTTAGATACTGATAGATTACTTTTTGGACTGATGCTGCATGATTTGCATCATGCGAAATCTTTGAATAGTTTGTCATCAAAGGTATCGTCATATTGATTCAGTCATGTTTTGTGCATAAAAAAGGATTTCTTTTTATTTTATTCATTATGTTTTAAGAGAGGTATAACAGGGTATAACCAGTGAAAATGATATGATGATCCCTAGGACTATTGCAATTAAGCGTTTTGTTTACCAAGATGAATCTGTAATATAACCACTTCCAATTTTCCAAACTCCCATTGACTTCTCGTGAAAGTGCAGAGGATTCCAACGGCTTCCTCAAAGATAGTATCACGTAAATACTTATTCCATAACCCCAATTGACATGTATTCGGACGCAGCAGGACGTGGTTTTGCTTAGTACAAGGAATGAGAATTCCATTTCTTACAAACTGAGAGTGCTGCGACTAATCCTAAGTAACATCCGTTGGTTCCTTGTGCATGTATAGTTGCTCTTGTAATTTGTTTATTTGTAATAACGGAGAAGCAACAGTAGGCGGTCAATCACGCTATTAAATCACATTGATCAACATATTGATAAGAATTTGATGCAATTAGTAGTGGTAAAAACATTGAACGTGGTAATTTAATACTCAAAATTTACTTTATTATAGGTCCAAAACTTCAAAGTACTTTAGTTGTGTTGTCTCTAGATAAAATATTCTCAAACTAGCTCCGAAGATGCTTGAATAATCATCTTTTGAATGCCGAGTGTCAGTCACATGGACATTTTTATTTGCAAATTCTGTGCACTAATATAAAATAGCCATAAAAGAGCTCTAATTTAGACTTCATAGAAATAATGGTAAGTATACAAATCACTGTAACTTCAGATTTTCTCGACGTAATGATTTCAAATTAACAGAGAAGATGTTTGGATATAACATGTTTTGAATGCTTAATGCAAAGCTGGTGATTACTTGGCTTGTTTACAAGGTAATAATGATGCACCGTTGAGGAATATTTATAAGCATGTGAATATCCCATGCAAAATAGCTTAAAACCTTTAAATCACTATAACTTTCGATTCCCTCGTTAGAATATTTTCAAATTCACGGAGAAGATGCTTGAATACTATATCTTTCGAATGGTAGGTGCCGAATTCATGGACATTTTTTTCTGTTAATAACGGTTTCTGGCACACCATGAAGTCTCCATATATAGAACAAATGCGTATGTATTAGACCTGTTCACTTTTTCTAAGGTACCATTGCCACATCAAATTCCGAAATTATTTATCAAAACAGGTTATCTGTCCAAAATTGAGCCAAATTGGTAATGTTTTAGAGGTGTATCAAATCAATTTTTTGTATTTTTGGACCTTTCCATCAAAATTCGTTCCTGAAACCCAAAAATATCATTGAAATTTGTTAGCCTGTTGCTAAGATAATAATACATGACTTTGTCAAATACACTAGGGTATTTTGACCGCTTCTTCATTATGCTTTCAACGTAATCATTCAAAAAATCTCGAAAAAAGCAATATATTTTTTAGGTTTCCCATATAAATTCGGATAAAAATCTTAATATAATTTGTATCCAATTCAACTATCTGTTTCATCCGAGTGTTACAAACATATCATTCATACATCATTTTCATGTAGGAATTTATTTTCACTGCGAAATAATTGAAAGTGTATCACTCTATACCCTAAAATCGCATAGGGTTGCCAACACGAATGCACTCTATGAAAACCACAGTTACCCATGATTTAGACGTCATGTCTTTGAACCATACAGTCCATCATCATCGGCTCAAAATAGAGTTGATGGTAAGGTTTGTGCCTGAGGATCTGAAGATCCACGGTTAAAAAACAATAAACTTATTTTTGCATAATCAATGGTAATCGTAGCTTATCATCACTAATTAGTGAAGGAACATATGTCAAATGTAAAGGTTGTTAAGAAGATTTGAACAATATGTGGGCGTAATTGGCCATTGGTCTTTATTGCGATGGTTTATAGTTTATAATTATTAGATTTATTTAGGTTTTCAGTACGATGCTGGTTCACTCCCCTTAAAGGTCCGAAGAACTAAACACATTACTGACGGCCGAAGAAGGCGACTGAGGAGCGATGGGGCTCAGAACAGCAAAGGATAATGACGCATTCGGAAATCTTCAAAACCACTTTCCTGTTTGGAGCGACATGACCAAGTGCGATGAGGGATCAAACAGATCCGGCAAAGTTTTTTGCCTAATCACTTTCCAGCGTTCATCTAGATTAAGCTGTATGCTGCGATACGTACAAGGCTTTAGAACTACTTCAGAATCTAGATTTTGAGATCATCACCTTTAGGGGAGGGAATTTCACGCACCCGCTTCAATGAATTATAAATTCGGGCCCGCCATAGAGCCGGGCTAGAGTATGTTCGACATGAGTTACTAAAAATAATAAAATACCAGTGGTAATGTTCCTCTACTAATTATGTAGTGATGATAAGCTACGATTACCTTTGATTATGCGAAAAAACGTAATATTGTACTTGAACCATGGATCTTCTGATACTCAGGCCTAAACCTTACCATCAACTCTACTTTGAGCCGATGATGATGGACTGTGTGGTTCAAAGACATGACGTCTAAATCATGGGTAACTGTGGTTTTCATAGAGTGCATTCGTGTTGGCAACCCTATGCGATTTTAGGGTATAGAGTGATACACTTTCTATTATTTCGCAGTGAAAATTAATTCCCACATGAAAATGATGTATGAAAGATATGTTCGTAACACTTGAATGAAATAGATAGTTGAATTAGATACAACATATCATAAGATTTTTATCGCAATTTATATGGTAAACCTGAAAAATATATTGCTTTTTTAGAGATTTTTTGAATAATTACGTTAAAAGTATCATGAAGAAGCGGTCTAAACATCCTAGTGTCTTCGGCAAAGTGATAGATTATTATATTAGCAACAGGTTAGTGGTATATTCGAATAAATTTCATTATATTTTTGGGTTTCCGGAACGAATTTCGATGGAAAGGTCGAAAAAAACACAAAGTTGATTTGATACACCTCTAAAACTTTACCAAATTGGCTCAATTTTGGACAGATAACTTGTTTCGATAAATAAGTTCAAAATTTTATGTGGCACGGATATTTGGAGAACTTTTTTCAAAAAGTGAACAGGTCTAGTATGTATATATGCGTTTCGTGACGATTTGCTCTTCAGATGCGTTAGTGTGGAGCATTTTCACCAGCTGTCAGTCGTTCCAACTAACGGGTCGGATTCGCTAGATGGAAGTCAGTCGTGTTCCAACCAGTGAACCCCCACTGTATTTATTTGCGTATCAGGCAGTGAACTTCTTCCTTTTTATAGTAGGCTTTGATAAATATTCAGTTCACTCGTTCTAGCACTAAACCGAATAACGCCTTCCGCTTTTTTTACTAGCGCTGCTTTTACTGTACGTCAAACCTAATTTCGAACGTAGCGCGCTTTATAGATTATCAGATGCTCTATACAGCGCACTACTTCCAAAATTAGGTTTAACCTACAGGAAAGGCAGCGCTAGTAAAAAAAAACGGAAGGCGCTATTCGGTTTAAGGCCAGAACAAGTATGTGTAATGTAATATCAACCCTTATAAGGCGTGGACGACTTTGCTGCACGTTTTTACTTCTATCTTTTGGCTCAATAGACCAATACTCAAAATTCTAAAAGTTTTGTGCAGGGGATACGTCTTACCTCCAAATGCATCCACAAGGATTTGGATGCTGATGGCCATCCAGATGCTTGCCTGAAAATGTAGTTTTAGTATATTTCGATTGTATTTATGTCAACGTATATAACGTAATACATACTATTATTAAGTATAGTGATCGCATGTGGACCATTTTTGAACGGCACCTTCCACGTCAGAATGCAGACCAATGAGGGGAGGGCAGAGGAGTTGATGTTGCATTCAAAATCAAAATTGCTCAATATCAACCACATCAGCTATACGCATTGGTGATGGAATAGACAGCATGATGTTGATGTGATAGAGAGTGAACCCCAATGTATCGCAGTCGGCCTGTACAGATCAGCAAATTTTAAGCGCTGATAGTGATAGCAAGCAACTCTATTCAAAACTGGTTCACAGTAGACCAGATATTCCCCTGTACGCCAGTTCATGCGGGAAGGTTTAGGGGTAAGGTATTTTTACGGCAGCGAGGCTTTGCTTTCTGGTTAGCAGACTGCTTATGTATCAGCGGTAAAGAAAGTCGTTCTATATAAGCGTAGGGAAACGGTTTATTGTCCGTCGCTGGTTCTAGCGATTGATATGAATGAATAGTTTAGGTGTTTTAAAATAAGAGTGGAAGATAGGCAAGTGAAAGATACAGCTACAACGTACGAGGAAAGAGACGGGCCATGAAATTTTGTATTATGTTCATCATTACATTTTCTTTTTGATGTTTTTGAAAAGTATTGTATTCAGTCTTTTAAAAAATCGGAGATTTTTGTGTGGAGATTGCAGGCATTTTAAAAAACTCGATTACAGCAATGTTCTATCGTCAAAATAATAATTTTTCATAAAAAAGTTTAGGTCCACTTGTAACTTTGCAATGATTACAAGACAAAGAGACATCGAATAAGGTAGGCAAATCTTGATATGCACAAAGAGGAAATAATGAAAGATCGAAAGGACCGACATCGATCAAGATTTCAAAATGTAGAAAGTCGAGATTTTAAGAATAGACAGTAGCACTGAAAAGTAGTGTTGATTAGAAATACAGAGAGTTCAAAACCGTATCTACTAAGAACTTCCAATTCTCTTAGAACTCATTACGAGTTCAAATTTGTATAGAAGCGTATTGAATAACGTCCTTTACCGCTTGCATGATCATACATTCTAAAAGCTACGACAGTTTCAAAAAAGGAGTGATTTGGGTTTCAAAATACTCTGTTTAGCCTAATGTTTGTCCACGGCTAGACATGCACCGTTCTCTAACGAATTTTATAAAGCTAAAAAACTAAGAAATCAAACAATAATTCAAACATGAAAGACATATTCCCCAGTCTAAGGAATGTGGGTCCCTCTCCCGGTAGACAAACCAACCTGACGTTTTAATTTCGACCCACAGTCTTGCAAAACGAACACCCAGTCCTCACCCAGTCAGACAATGAACAACTGAAATGCCAAAACCCCACCAGATGCATGTTTGTTGTATGATTTCATTCTAATTGTTTGCACCGGACCAGGTTGGTCCGATCTGCTGTCGACATTCGTCCTCTGGATGCTGGCCTACAATTATCCTGACGGGGGACGGGCTGTAGTTCCGAGGGGACCGAGGGATACGTGTGTGTATATGTCATTGACAGAGAACGGGAGCTCTCGGGAGGTGTGTGTGTGTGTGTGTGGGAGGAGTTGCAATTGTCCCATTATTGAGGTTGGTGCGGCCTGGTCCTTTGTCCTCGGGACCGATGTCCCGAGGAGGGGTCGTAAATGGAAAAATCGATACTACCCGGTCGACTCTCTGGCGGCTCTGCTCTACTACTGTGGCGTGTTGTGTTGTGTTAGTGCAAATGTGGAAAACAATGCCATTGTGGCTTTAAACTCTTTACCCGGGAATGACAGAGTCAAACCAACAGAAACAACCTGTCACAACGCCATGTTCGAAGGGGGTTATTATCCAACTTTCAGTTCATGTTTGATAAAAATTAACTTTCAAAACTCACATTGAGGGCATTCAAGCTAAATATAACAAACATATTAAATGTTTGTATCCACTTATTAACATAAAACCGAAACTTTGTCTTAAGAACAAGCTCTTGATCTTCAAACAAATTTTCAGGCCAGCCATATTGTATGCTACAACAATATGGACAAGCTGTTGTAATACCAGAAAGGAAGCTCTGCAAAGGATTCAAAATAAAGTTTGAAAAATAATTCTGAAGCTCTCTCTCTAGTGCAGTACTAATGAGTTACATAGAATATCTAATGTTAAAACATTGAAACAAATTTCGAATAAAATTATTTTCTAATTTTAGACAAAAATCCTTGCAATCTTCTATTGCCATCAATTCGATAAAAATTTAAACTCAGATCATATCTTTTTTCTCTTATGAACATATGTCTAGAAAGCTGTTTGAAGTGAAATTTCGATAGTATTTATGATATTTGTCAAAAACAGATAACAGGGTTATATAAAGCCACCAATTTCAGAGCTATAAATTTTGCTGCTTAGGTGTCTAGTACTGGGAGATGCCTCTCTCAGCTTGTATGGAAAACTATAAAAAATATTGCAAGCCGATTCCTCAAAAATCCTTCGTGGAATATTATCCGTATTTAACAAGCTTGTTTCTCATATTCCAGAGTAACTATCTGTGCAAAAAATCGAAGCTCATGAAAGTTGCTCAAAAACCCCTTTCAAACATAGCGTGTTTGTCGCTGAGCTTTAATACCTCGCGCGTAGCTTGCTTTGATTAATGGTGAGTGCTTTGTTATTGCCCCACCACTTCCACCATCAGCGACGGCTAACCGCAGCAGCAATCCATGGCCCGGGTCGTCTCCGTCCTGAAGTCCGGAGTCTACCGTCGGGTGCAAAGTGAGGTTAAAACTCAAACGTAAATATTTACTCAACACGCCACCGCTAGGTCATCATATAGCCGGGAGTTGTAGTTAGCGTGCTTTACGCGCCTCATTCTCCCGTTTCAATTAACCGAATAATCACTTTTTCCACAGTGCATTAGCCCAACAAGCATTTCAGTTCTGGCGCTCCGGAGCAGCAGAAGCCTGAAGCAGAAGCGAGACCTGCCACCATGCAACAAATACAGTCAACTCTCCATAACTCGATATTGAAGGGACCATTGTGTTAGGAAGGTATCGAGTTATAGAACACAAAACCAGTGCAAATGCGATCAAAGGAACCATCGAGTTAGCCATGAAAACCAACTTTTACTATGATTACAAGATACCGAATTTCGAGTAATAGAGAGCGGACTGTACTGCTAATCCGTATCGAACCGCTCACTCAGCCAAGCGGGGGGAATCCGGGAATTTCACCTGCTGCACTTTCCACCGGCCGATTCCTCCGAAGCCAACTTTGTTTATCAATCAATCTTCCTGGCGAGAATCACTTTTGAAAAACGAGCCAGGCAATCAGGAATTAATTAAGATCAATCTCCGCCATGGAATCGATAACCGTCAATATCTGTTCGCTGCGGAGGAGGAGGAGGGAAATAGATGCTTACACGTTAATTAAATTTCGAACTGAGAGAGAGAGAGGAACGGAACGAAATTGGCCATCTTTTTTCGGAAGAGCAAAGACCCGAGCTGGGTAATTATAGCTGCAAGGCATGAATAATTTAATAATTACCACGATTGCAGCACACTCTTGAGAGGTGTGATGCAAAACGATTGTTTTCGAGAAATCTCAGCAAGCCTGCAAGCAACTTCAGCAAACTTCACGGGGCATTGTTTGGAGATGAAAAGTCATAGCCTACTGTTGACTACAGGGAGATAGTCGTTTCTTGTTCTCAGGGCTTGCTGACTTCCATCTCTGCAACTCATTGTAAAACTTGTAACAATTTGACCAGAAAATTATTGATTTTCCAACAATAACAAGAAGTCCTAGAGGAATAACTGAATGCACACTTATTAACTGAGAACTTTCTTTGCCAAATGCTCATTTTAACATTTGTATATTGTGTGGCAAGCACGAAGACAATCTATGCCATGCTACACGAAAATATCCGCGACCTGCGGGATTTGAACCCACAGCTTGATCTTTCGGAGTAACTGGCTTTGTATTGTAGCTGTGAAGTTTATGAATGCAAAATTCTGTGTAATTCGGTCGAGAAACCCTTATGCCAAAGTGATTCCACATCTCTAGATGTCCAAGTATTTCTTCACCCTACCTCACGCGGAGAAAATCCAAAAAATCGGGTAAAATTCGACATGACATGAAGAAAAAAAGGGCTAACAATTATTTAAGTTGACTCCAGCCCATTTTGGTAAGTTGGATCAACAATCGTAATAGTTGTAGCTGGATTATGACACGTTTGTCAGTTCGACAATCATTTTACAGTCAAACCTCCATGAGTCGATATCTGAAGGGACCATCGACTCATGGAAATATCGAGTCATGGAACAGAAATGCTTTGGATAGCTGTTGGTGGGGACCATCGTAGTAACCATGAAATTTTGTTTATAGTATGGTTCCATGAGTCGATATCAAGTAATGGAACATCGACTCATGGAGGTTTCACTGTAGTTAAATTAACAATCGTGTTTGTTGGTTTCACTATCTATTTTGTTACTGATAATTCTAGGTTAGGTCAGAAAATTACATTCAAGTTTAATTAAATCACGTTTAAATAATAAGTTCGATGTACATCAATAATATTCATCAGGAGATAGCTGTCTAAAGTCTGATGGGCTTTAGCGAAGAAATCCAGGTTGAAAATAGAATAATATTCGTCTCATCTGAAAATATGTTACATGCTTATCAACAGTGTTCAATAAGTACCGGAAAATCGTTCATGATTAACTTCTGTCTTGTAGTTCAGTAATCGACTAATATTAACAAAAATCTAATGAATACCCGTGAGGCAAAGTCATTAAAGACGCTTGAGATTGACTTTCATGCTAAATCACGCAATTATCGTCGGAAAGAATTACTATAATTCTACCAAGCTGATAAGAAATCAAAAAATTGTAAAAATACGAAGCAATGAGCCAAACAGATGAGCCAACTCATCCATGATTCTTTGAATACTGAGTTCCAATCATCGTCGGAAAGAATTACTAAAATTCTACCAAGCTGACAAGAAATCAGAAAATTGTGAAAATACGAAGCAATGAGCCAAACAGATGAGCCAACTCATCCATGATTCTTTGAATACTGAGTTCCGTGATTGACAACTCTGACATGAAAAATGAGAATTTGAGTTTTTCACAACACTGATAAATACATACTAGGCTCATTTAAAAAAAAAATCAAAAATTCGTTTGCTCTTCTAAATTCAAATCACATAAAAAGAGAAACCTTAAGGTGAAGATGAATCGAAGCCAAACCGCGAATTTTCAAGAGCACAAATCTGGAGACCCGAACACCCGTTTGAGCCGAAAACTTAATCAATTGGTCACCACCAGCGAGTAACCAATCGATTAAGTTTTCAGCTAAAACGGATGTTTGGTTCTCCAGATCCGTGCTCTTGAAAATTTGAGGTTTGGCTTCGTTTTATCTTCACCTTAACATTTGAGAAAAAAATATTAAATGAATTTACAATTTATAAAAAATGACTTTCAAAGAAATATACATAACATTGTTATTTTTCAACAAATTTTGAAACTTTTGACATCATTTTCTTGAAAATTAAATTCAATAAAACTATGTAGGAAACCACAAATAACTTGTGTCCAAAAAAGACTAAGACTAGACTAAGTTAAAAGTAATTTACCCGATTTTGTGCTCATTTGACTAAAAATAATCATATAAGTTTGACCATAAAATCATGAATAGTCAAAAGCTTCCAAATCATTTTGTATTCTAGGTTTTTTTAAGTAAAATGAGCAAAAATTTAGAGAAAAATACTTTTAACTAGAAATAATTTTAAATTTAGACAAACTTGAAGGTCTCTAAAGTTTTCATAAATTTAATTTTAAAGAGAATGGTTTAGCACCATTTCAATTTTCAAAATTGGTTTGAAAATAAAGAGGTTATGGTGACCCCACTTGAAAAATCACCTTCAAGACGCTTGCTCCACCTCTAAATCTCAATATATTTAGCTTAAACTTTGGAGTTTTTATGTCATTTCAATTCAGAAGAGCTCTTGAATTAAACATCTTGGAATCCAAAAAAGATCCGTACAATGGCCTACTTGTGCCCCTACTCACGTTTTAAAGGTACTAAACTGGAGAATTAGTTGACAAACGTTACTGATCTTCTAATTTGAAGCTCTCTGTTTATTCACAAAGCCAAAATAAAAAGTGCGCTATTGTTGGATTGTTTCTTCGCAAGAATGATGCCTTTGGAGTTGTGGTGCAATCTTAGAAGTTTAATTCCAAACTGTTTCACCTTAACGATGAAGAGAAATCGATCACTGCAGTTACGCCCTTATGATACTGAACACGTGATGGGAATTTTTCTCAAATCTATTTACCAGCTTTTAACAATACATTTTTTTTTTTGAATCTGACGACATCACTGCCAATAGGGTTCTAAAATGTTTGATGAAATCTTGTTTTTATTAAGTATATTATTGGTTTTAAACTTCAATTTTACAAATGGTTTAATTTTCCGACCTTGACACCTTTGCCCATGTTGAACGTTCACTTAGTCGACAAAAACGCAACAGGGGCTTTGCTTTTTAATACTGAGGTTGTTGCTATCTGACATTCCAGAAGGCACACGGAAAGAAAAATTCGCTCAAAAAATTGTGTTTAAACCAGAAGGAGAGGCAAAATCTGAAAAAAAAAAAACGGTTTTTTGTCTGTTTGTTTTTGTCTTAAACCAACAAAAAAATATTTAAAAGTTCAATAAACAAGTCTCTTTGGCCTAAACTATAGTGCTTGGTACAAAAATTGACACAGGACTTTAGGAAACAATTAAAAAAGTATAATAGTTGATACTAAATTAAGGATAGTAATTTGAACCAACTGGAAAGGGTTGAACTCAACAAAACAATTAGTTGATTCAGCTATGCAGGATTCCTGAATGTTACTCTGTGTGTTACTTTGTGAACCTTTCACAAATTCCGTTAAAATATCTTCACTTATTCCATGAAATGTTCAACTCCAGAATTTTTATCTTGGACTCTAGTGAATTTCATTAAAAAGTTTTAAGCTAATATCCCTACTATCGGGAGCTCAACATGGAAATCCAGATTTAGTAATCCGGAATTTTTTGCTTTAAATTTTTATTCCAATTATGAAAGCTTATTTTATCGAGTGTGAAGATTGTGTAAACAATTTTTGAATTAAAGCTTCTTGATAAAATTCAGTATTTTTGTCATACAAATCTCACTGAAATCATATGTCAAGATCCATGAGGAAAATTGCTCACATTTAGTAGGCTCCTATAATTTTGGATAAAATCTCGTTTTTTTATTGAACAACACCATATAGCGTGTTCTTACTACTATTTTGGCAAATTTCCCAGCTCAAAAAACGGCTAGAAAACTTTTGTTTAGAAAAAAATGCGCCTAAATTTGAACCCTAACACTTTTGATCATGTTTTACGTTCACTTTTTAACACCGGTATTGTTTCTTTCTGACATTTTGAATGGGAAACGTAAAACAAAACACGCCAAAAATTTTGGTTTAAACAGCAAACCAACCTATAATGGAGAATATCTTGAGAGAATTCACAGTGAGAGAATTTACAGTCAAAAAATCTGTCACGAGATTTTCAGAACAAAATCCTTTATCCTTTAGAAAATTCAGAAGGAAAACGTAGGTAATAGGATCTTTTAGTTTTAAATGAAATCTTGTTTCTATTTAATAACCCGAAAGATCGTATTCATGTAACTTTATAAGCAATTAACATGTGTTTCTGGTCTAAACATAAGCGCTTGGTGCTAAAATTGGGACAGGGTTTTAGAACCCTATTCTTGTGTTTTTGGATAACGCACTATGATATAATTGTTGAGGAATTTATGAATGATTTGTTAGAGATGTCAATGACTTGAAATCTGGGTAAGCCTTAAGAAGAAGTCTGCAACGGTGTGGAGAAACTGTGGGAAGAATCCCTGCAAAAGTGAATGGCGGATTTCCAGGATTTTCCTCTAAATGACTTTTCCGATAATTTAGGGTTCATTCACAAATTTCATAACGATGAAGGGGGCGAGTGGGTGTCCTTAGGATGGTACAGTTCATACAAAATTAAAAAAAAAAATCATTCTCAATGCGTTACAAGGGGGTGGTCATTTTTTGCGTTATGAAATTTGTGAATGAACCCCGAAAGAATCATTACTAAAACTCCTCAAAATCTCTACACTATTTTGAGAAGAAATCTTGAAGAAGTTCAAGAGGAATCCCAGAATCTATGTATATATTCTCTTGAGTGGGACTCTTCGAATATAGTTTTTGGATAAGCCCAAGAATTTTACGTTAACAATCTTTCATTTGCGATTCATTTCGATTTGTAACAAAACTATAGATCCGCGGGAATCACAAAAAATACAATGATCATTAAAAAACAAGAACAATGAAATGGTGGCAATGGCGACCCAAGAATACGTTGGGATCCTCCAGAAAAAAAAGAATCCTAGGTACGCCAATGGGGACAACACCCAAGCAGGGTTAATTATAGCACCAAGGCATGAATAATTTAATAATTACCGCGCACCACACATTCTTGAGAGGTGTGGTCCCGAGACGATTGTTGTGAAAAATCACAGCAAGCCTGCAGGCAACTTCAGCTGACTTCGCGGGGCGTTGTTTGGTGTCGAAAAGTCATAGCCTACTGTCGATTGCCGCCGTCGGAAGGTCGTTTATTGCTGCTCAAGGCCTGCTGCCTGCCTTCCCAGAAGGAAGGTAGGCATCCTAGCTAGCTCATTGTTTTGCACTCGGGATGTCGTAAAAGAGTGTCGAAAGTGGGTAATTGAAAAGTGTTCACGTTATGAGAAGAAGAAAGAACAGAGGCCACTTACCGGTGTGAGTGCGCTTGTGGATCTTGAGATTCTCCGATCTGGCAAACACTTTGCCGCATGCAGGAAACGGGCAGGGGAACGGCTTCTCTCCGGTGTGCACTCGGATGTGGTTGACCAGCTTGTACTTAGCCTTGAAGGGCCGTCCATTGCGGGTGCAACCGAGCCAGAAGCAGGCATGGGTCGTACACTCCGGTCCACCGACGTGATCCACCGTAAGATGCGATACGATGTCATGCATCGATTGAAACACTCGGTTGCACGTCTTGCGACTGCCGTCGGAAGCGGCCACTACGGCCGCGGCACTGAGCGCTGTCAAGCCTAATCCTAAATGATGCGGAGGATGATCTGGCTCTACCCAGAGGCATTGCATCTCTTGCTTGATCGACGGCGGATGGCGCATGTACCGGAAGAATGCTCCTGAAGTGCCCGGATTAACGGGAAGATTCGCCAGGTGCTGATGATGAACCGTAGGGTAGTTACTCTGGTGGTAAGGATGGGCGTAATCGGCCGACAGACCCATTCGCATCGGGTGCTGATGGAAGTGATGATTACTCAGAGAACTGGCCGTGTGATGGTTCAAGTTGTCATGAACGGCAGGATGATGGAACAATGAGGTTGGGTCGGCTGAGGCGCTGGCCGAGGAACTAAAGTAATCATTGTCACGCTTCAACGCGAGGAAATCCCTCGAGTGATAAGGAGCCATGTGACTCATATGCGAAGGCGGTGATAAATGATGCGAGTTGTACGCACTACTCGCGTTGGCCGATGATTGATAGAAGGACTGTGATGACAACATGTCACTTTGCACGTTGGAACTTCCCGCGGACGGCGGCAGCATGCTACCAGTACTCGTAGATTCGACGTCGCTTTGCTCCAGATGGTCTGGAGACATTTTAATCCCGAACGTTGCCAAATGAGAATGATGTGCCGTCGAACTAGAGTCCATAAATGCATTCATCATCATCTCGATAACCGAATTTCAAACACTTTCTCTCTTCACTGATAATAACTTGTCACGCAATCTCTACACTTCTGTCGTCTCTGGATAAGTACTATACTTTCTTCATTAGCCAATGTTACCCCCGGTTATGTCTTCAACTCCTTCCACTGTCACTGATACATTTCACCTTGAAACCCACTGAATCTCATTATCACGACCGGATACACAGAGACGTACGACTCGCGACCGCACGCGACACCTGAAAATCCTTCACGAAAACCCGAGAAATCGCCTCCTTCACGCTGAGTGATCACCACTAGCGCCGCAGAATCCTGCCAACAGGAGCGACGGTGGTAGTCTTCCTTGGAAACTCTTGAAACAACTCACTCCGGAGCGCGCTGTGAGGAGCCACAGCAGTATGGTGTTTACAATACGGCACACGCAGCGGGACTAAACTCTAAAATTCTATCAAGATTTGACCTCACTACAGGAATCCCCGTATCCTATTGAGCGGACGAACGTTGCTAGCATACTGACGGCTCGACGGCACGGCAGAGCAGGAGAGCGAAGCCAAACGTTGTTGTTGCAATGCCAAGCCACGCCTCCCGCTGGTAGCTTACTTGCATGATTGGATTTCATCACGCAGCGACAGTATATTCCTCTCACTCCAACCCTCAATGCAAAATCCCTCTCACTCTCAGCCATTTGTACATTCTCACTTGAAGCGATTCGCTTTCTCTTCCATACCTTCCCTCAAACAAAGCAACCGATGGAAATCGCTCTTACGCTGCACCTTTCTCTTTCCTTCTCGTCCATTCATCCGTAATCCACGCACAACATCCGTCTCTCTTACCCCACACTCATCGACTTTCTCTCCTTCCTCCGCTCGCGCAGCGCCGCACTCCAGATCCATCCACGCAGCCAATCGTTCTCGTTATTAATTTAACCAAAAATTGTTATTGTTAAAATATTTGTCAAATTTGTCAACCTTAGTCAAATATTCACAGCCGGGGACTGGACGGTTCGATTCTTTCGCGCAGTTCCGCTGGGTCTTTTCCCGGATTCTTTCTCCTTCGTGTTCGCACAGCACAGCACAGCACTAACAATGGTGACAACTGGGTGGCTGCGCAACGCGGAACAGTTCGTCGCGCCACGCGTTTCCTTCGGTTAACCGATGCCCCGGCCGGGTGTCATTTTTCCTCCTTTTGTTCGCGTAAATTTGATAATTGAGTGGTAACATCTTTTCTGGTAACCGTTGCTGGAAGGCTTTCGGAGACGCACGAGCCCCACACTCGATTTTCATAGTTGTTGGATCATCAAAGTGTGCGTTGATCTAGGAGTCCAGCTGTCTTGCGGTTTTGTTGCCGAAAAGGCTTCGAAGCCGAAAGAAAAATGGCGGCCTCGATCGTGCTGACGTCGCGGCACTCTTGGATGTGTCAACGGAGTCAACGTTGAGCAGCCGTTGAGTCGCCGCACCCCAGCAGGCATGGCGAAAAGGTGTGATCATGTTACAGTTTTAATTAGGCGCAGGTTTTCTGCAGTCGCCGGAGATCACCCGGGCAAGTGTGTGCGGCGAAGTTGCACACACCATTTGCGGAGATTGTCATCTCTCGGAGGGGTAATTACGCGCTGGTACGATTACGGTTTGCAATCTACGAAAGGAATCGAGCGCGTTTTGGCGGTACACGATCGTGATCGATTTGGTTTTGGCTAGAGCAGGAAGTTGACACTGCTGGTGTGTACAGATACAGATACAAATCGTTGGTGGTAACTGCCATACATGGAAGATAGGTGGAAACTAATTAGCATAATGAAAGCAGGGTGAACAATTTATGCTGATTATCAATTTCTTGCATTAGATGCTGAGATAGGGGACAACATTATGAATAACATGGAATTAGCGAAATAGTCGCTTCGGTAGATCTGGTAGATCCTTTGCAGCAATCTGACTGTTGATTTGGAGATCGTGAGATTGACTCCGTCGATAAAATGGGTAAAGCAGACACTCATTACTGATTTAAGGCTCAAACAGTGCATTTTTTTTTATTGTATGGAAAATTCTATAAAAAATTTGAAAGCAGAAATTTTTTTCTCGCTTTTACAAACAGGATCATCAATTTAAAAATTACCATAATTTTTTGGGATTTCTGCGGTAATTTACCCTCCTCCAGGTTAAGTAGCCACTTAGGTATTGAGTCTCTGGTATCGCCTGTGATGTGAATTTAAAAGGACGGTGTGGTGACTTGGTGGTGGTGGCTCTTATACTCAGCTTGCAACATATCAAACATTATGATTTTGCAAACCAAGTCTAATAACATGGCTGTAGGAAATGAGATAACACTGCGGAACACGTTTTTGTCTTAAGCGCCAAAATACAGCTATTTACTTAATTAAGGGTTGCTGAATCCAATGCCATTTTCAGAAATATCAAAGCACGTCTAGTTTTTGGGATATTGACTGTTAAATATGCTAAATTTGACTATTTCAGCCAACTTGCATGCAAGTTTCCCAGCTTGTATGGCAATTTATTTGCTTAATTTGCCTCAGAACTCAAACTTCATGTGTATAACAATACTTATCAACAATGTTCATAATACATCCGATGCTCAAAATTTTGTTTTTGATGGTTTAGAAAAGTATTGTATTTTGCCATATAAGAGAAGCAAAGAATTTTGTATGGAGACTGCAAGCATGTTGAGATAATCGATTTAACCTCAATTTAATCGTGCAATTTCAACCAAATTATATCTGAAATGAAAGTTAAAGTCCTATTTTGCATGATCGATAGATTAGATAATGTTTTTTGATAAATCATTTTTTAAATTTGTGTAATCATCAATGAAATCAGTGTTGTATACAACTTTGGCGACCTGTAGCTTAAAATTGTAACGTGCTGGATCATTTTCGGCAGACCCAAATCTACTAGAGACACATAATTTGATTCTTGAGACACGTAAAAATGTCATTTTTGTTACGCTGTGTAATAGGATGTTAGCAGTTGAAAATATTTGGAAAATTTTAGGAGGCGAAGAAATCTTCACGGTCATTAGTCTTGTTAGAAAATTTGCAGCGAGCGGTTTAACAATAAAACTGTTCTTGTTCAATCAAATGAAAGTACTGTTTTCTGAAGTCTGGAGAGATTAAACAAATATTTATTCTTGCCCTCAAGTCCGTTTTTACAGATGTCCCAAACACTAGGTCGTCACGACAATTGCCACATGCTGGATTTGATCCGAATATCCGGTTCAGAATCCTTCACGATTTTTTCACTAGACTTCAGATCCTAGTATATAACTTGACCTAATCTCTCGGATAATATGGCTAACTGAGAATATCTACTATGGAAACAAAAGATTTATGCGCTAATACTAGACTCACATATACGCACAGAACATGGTTGGATAAAACTCTCAGGATATAACTCTTTATTAAGACATCTTTAACAGTCCACAGAAAGAAAAATCCATGTAACTTTCAGCGTAAAATCATGCACATGAAGGGAATGCCAGAAATGTCGCAAATTTAGACGTCACATCGTGTAAATTTACAATAACATCATGTAAGTTTCCGCTATACATCGTGTAATCTAGCATGGACTCTAACCTATTACACGACAAATGGCATAAATTTACATGATGTTGATGTAATTTTACACGATGTGTCATGTAAATTTGCGACATATCTGGCATTGCCTTTATGTGCACGATTTTACGCTGAAATTTACATGAATTTTTCTTTCTGTGTCGTTAATGATCAAATGAATCGTTTGTTTTGAAGTCTATTTGGTCTTAAAGACTCAGAATATATTAAGTGAATAAATCATGAGAGTTGTATACATCCGGTTCAACAATTACCGTTATCGTGGACATAATATCTTATGTGATCTAGTAGATCAATCAAATAGAATTTCATATGGATTTGGAGAAGCCTAGAACATCAAGTATAAGGCCATGAATTGAAAATGCTACACGTACTAATAAAAAAGTGAAATAAAAGTCTTGGTAGATATGGTAGATCAGCTAACCTGAACTCTCGGATTGTATGGCGGACCTTGAAGATCTCATACACGTATTAGTTTGTCCTAAATATAGTTCAACTACAATTATGGAATTGCACCTCCTTATTATGGTCTGCACCTCCTAAAAATTTTCGGAACGAAATGCCCTGCTTTTAGAAAAAAATGGAACTTGGAAATTACGAGTTTTCTAAAAGGGGATGCGGTTCTAATAACTGATCACATTTAATCACTATTGAATATTATCAGAGTAATGTAAATGTGTGGTCTAGAGGAACAATAAATCAAAATATACACTAAAACCTCGATTTACGAAGACTTTTTAACGTAAATTCAACCCACGTAACTTTTTTCATGAAGCTCGTAAATTGAGTTCAAACGTTCCTAACGATGTAAAAGAATGAAGTAGAAGAATGACAAGATAGGACACAGTCTTAAAAATAATAAGAATTACTGTGGATGTAATTCTCGCCATGACTGGATGCTACATGATGTAAGTGATGGAACGACACAAAAACGTGTCCTTGAAAATCTATTGGACAAAAATGTAATATTACATGTTATATGGCACGAAAACGAAGAAATTGTGATCGACACTTTCCGAATCACAGACTAACGTATTTAAAATTCGACACATTCGCCAAAAGACCTAAATCCCATATTTTTTTGGGAGTGTACATGAAACAAGAACGCAATATCCATCTTCCATTTGTTTGTTTCAATTATATTGCCAATGCACATTGGTCCCAAAGCCATATCTTGGAAGACAGAAATATATATATCAATAAGCAGCCAGGCTGCTGTAAAGCTAAATTTTTCATGGAAATGACCCGAGTATGCCAAGGCGTGTGCGGTCATTACTTAGTCACGCTAGAAAATGTTATGCATTTTATGTGACACAAGAACTTCCAACGATTGAAAAAACATTATACCGCAAAACGGGGTAGCTTTGATAGTTTTTTTTTTCGAATGAAACTTCAATATTCATGCATGCTGCTTCAAAGAATTACAATATATATTTTTAAAACAAGTACTGACATCCTAGCTATCGATTGCACTTGATAGATTGCCAAAACATTTATTCTGAATGGATATATTATTTTTCATATAATCAAAAGTCGGTTTTCTGTTTTGGGGTAACTTTGATAATGGAGTATAAATCGAACAAAATTGAATGAATTACGGAACATTTATAGGGCGTTGCATACCTCTAGGCGTTTAACGCTATATGGAAATTTCTGACTTAGATTACAAAAATGGTCCCAGTTTGTAAAAATGGTTTTCGCTAAGAGATTTGAGACCAAATGCATGTTGTACTATAACTAGGCTGTCAAGGATAAGTGATGAACTCTTTATGACTTCATCAAATAATGATCGTAGAATAGGTTGTTTGTGAGCGTTGCAAAAATGCTAAATCCTTGTAATTTTTTAACATTATTAAATCCTCAAATGCACTTGATTCCAACGAAAATAGCTTTGACATAAAGTGTCATACTAATACTCCTTATTTTTAAATTCGTTTTGCTTAACTGATTAACAGAAACTTCGTTATTTCGTTTAATATGTTGTGGGTCTCGGACTATCAAAGTTACCCGCATTAGGGATGGTACATAAATTATGTCACGCTAAATTTCAACTTTATAGCCCCCCCCCCCTTTGTCACGTTTTTTGTATGAGTCCTCCAAAATTTTTGTAAGGCTTGTCACGCTTGGTTTGACCCCCCCCCCCCCTCGGAGCGTGACGTAATTTGTGCATAACCCCTTATCAAAGCTATCCCGTTTTACGGTACTTGGTCTTAATTTTGCATAAGTTTATCAAAAGTCTGGTAAAATATATTTCTTACTAATGTATGGTCAGAAATTATCTGATTCAGCTGATTTATTGCACTTAGGGGCTGTCCATTAATTACGTAAGGGGTTATGGGGGGAGGGGGGGTTTGAGATTTCTTACGGGCCATACAATTTATTTTGGATTTTCATACAAAAAGTCTTATCATGGGGGGAGGGGGGGTTGAAAAATCCCGAAAATTGTCTTACGTAATTAGTGGACCGCCCCTTATTACCAGCATCAATCTGCAGTAGTTTTGTGTGAAGTATGTTAAGTGTGCACCTTGAAAACGGTTTCCTGCGAGCAGAGTTGGGAAAAGTTCTGAGATTCACACTACAGTAGGCAAGCGTAGCGAATCACAGTCACCGGAGCCAGTGAAACTCACGCGTATCGCTGCTGTAGGCAAAATGTCTTGAAAATAGCAAAACACCCGTTGCTAAGGGCAACCCAAAACTACTGTTGAAAAATGTTCTATTTCCCGTTGCATTTCCCGCATTTTCAGCCTTCAATGACACTCCTCATTTAGAAAATTCATGTACCCAACAAAGGCTACTTGATGAGATTCACAATTTTGAACTACTGCATTAGGAGTGCCACGTGACTTTCGCAAAAACTCAAGCCTACTACTATTACCATTCCCAGCACTGCCTGCGAGACAAGCAAACAAGCAAAGGTTAGCACTGCTCAGTGCTTCCAAGGGCCTAAATTCGTGATCGAAAATGTTTTGCACCAGAAATGTTGGTTTTAGAGGTATGGTGTCTTCAGAGAAGTTGTTCGGGATGTTGAAGCCCTTCTTAAGAAAGAATTATTTTTGTGATGAATCCACCTAGCAGTGAGATAGATTTTCACTTTTTTGCAAAAGTGGAGATACAGCAATGGTGTCTTCGGCAAAGTTGTAGATAATTTCACTACATGAAAATTTGCTGAAGACACTTTAGCTCTATCTATTGAATTTTAAGAGATATGGGTCATTTTTTGTGAACGACCCCTTAAAACTAGTTTTTTCGTTATATCTCTTTCAGAGTATTTTTGAGATTTTTCACATGTTCTACAAAGTTGTTTTAATTGATAAAATACGCATTTCTTTAGAATCCACAAAAAAATGTTTCTCTTTTATTTTCGGAGTTATATGATATTTTATGTTGAAAAATCGACTATTTCACCTTCCTCTAAGATTTACAGGGGCAAATTGGGGCAACATTTTTAGCTTGCATATAAAAGAGTAACTCAATAGCTATCAAATCCATGGTAACTGACACGTGGCACTACGTTCCTTGCCTACAAAATATGTTCTGTAAAATGTTGAAAAATTAAAATTATGCAGCTTTTAATACCGTTTATTTTTTGAATACGCCATTTTTCAGGGCTGATATAATCTTGATATCAAACGTCATACTTCTCATTTACAGTGAAAACTAGATGTATGAATTCTAAGAGATAGCCTTTATTACGTAACATCAGCTCTATACTGAACGTAGTATAAATCACATAGAATAATGTTAGTAATTTATTTGCCTTGAAACGGAAGTCATCCTATTTAAGCTAATAATAATGGTAATAATAATAATAATAATAACAATAATAAAGAAAATAATGTTTTCTTTAGTTTTGGTATTTCGCTCTTTTGTACTTACAAGAGAACATAATCTTTATAAATCTATCCATCTTTTCATATAAATAAAACTAAAGTGGCGTGACATACGAACAGAATGGCTTTTAAGTGGACTATCATTTGTTACCATGAACAAGCTATAATTTCGCTGTTATGTGTATTTTTAAGATTTTAGATACCACTGTTTGAGAATGTGAAAAAGAAAATTTAAAATAAGACCCTTTTTATATATTTCTGTGCGATAATACAGTCGACTATCCACATCTCAATATTTTTGCCTAAGTAGATTATTTCTTTGATCCTCTCTACCAACAATTTCTTTCTTCATGAAAAGACTATCTTTTAACTATTATTATTACAAAAGTGTTCATATGATGATATGTAGCCTTAGGCGAATTGATTATTTACATTATCCACTGTGCTTAAAGTGAAAAATATCGGAATCTAGAGATGGTCATCTCAATGGCCAACTTATGCCATATCTCTGTCCGCATTCTAAAAGCACTTAACTGAACAAATATTGAATTAACAAGCATTATATTCTTATTTTATGCTTTCTACTAATGCACAAAGCTAAAATAAAAATCACTGTTGTTCGATGCCTACTTCGCTAGATTTGTGTCTTAAAAGTTTAAGTGCAATATTTACTTAAGATAACTAGCTATTTCACGTTAACAATATCCAAAAATAATTAGTAGAGTAAGGTGGGGCAAAAGTTCGACCTTAGTGGTATAATCAAAGTTTTCAGGAAAACAATAGTAGTTAAAACAAAACAAATACCATACAGTGAACCTTCAACATATTAGCTATAATTTTTCTGCACAAACTTGTGTCAAAATATTTACCCAATTTTAGTTATAACAGTTTCAAAATTGATTGTCTTAAACGAACTTTTGCCCCACCGGTGGGGCAAGAGTTCGAGTCTAGTGTGGGGCAAAATTTCGCTGGCTAAAACACAAAATATCGATTCTTTAATGACAGGCATACTTTATACCAGCCGTAAACTTAAGTTTGCCGAAAAATACATACTCAATTTTTATCAAAAAATTGCCCAAAACCGGGTTAATTGTAATATACTCAAAAATAACAGTTTTTCGCAAAACTAAGTGAAAATCTTAAATTTTTGTGAAATTTTTCGCACGATCGGGCAAATTATGCTAAATTTAAAAATAATATGTGGATTTTAGGCAATTTGCAATTTTTTCCGTGAGTTTATACATGGGTCGGACTTTTGCCCCGCTGATTCGAACTTTTGCCCCACTATGGGCCAAAAATTGTTTTCAAGCATTTATGCAAAAACTAATACACCTCAAAGCAACCTTATGATAGGCCTAGAAACGCCCCTACATAAAATATTGAAAAAGATTTTATCTTCAATTGGTTTCATGCAACGAAAGTTTGACCAAAAATTACAATATTCACGTCGAAAAACAACAAATAGCCATAACTTTTCCAAATCTCAATCGATTTTTATGATATTTGGAGTGTAAGAGACTTGAATAACATTCGAACCACCATGACATTAATAAGATTTGTTTCGAATTGAGCTAGAAATCTTAAAAAGAAACTCTTACCCCACTCGAACTTTTGCCCCACTTAACTCTATTTGCGAGATCACGTTTTTACAGTCATAATCGAATATATCATATCCTAGAAACCTGATAATTTTCCACTCAACCAGGAAAAATGAGAACGGTTCATCTGGCTTAAAGCCATTTGGCATAAGGTCATTTGGCATAACCCCAATTGAAATAATGGACATTTGTCATAACGGTCATTTCGCATAACTAGAATAAAATCCTTTCTTTCAAAATATACCTGTTCTTTATAAATGTGTTTATGTTAAATGACCATTATGCCAAATGACCGTTATGCCAAATGTTTTTATGATAAACGGCTTGATACCAGATGAACTTATGCCAAATGGCTTTATGCCAAATGACCCAGACCCATGAAAGATGGCGTATTCAAAAAATAAACGGTATTAAAAGCTGCATAATTTTAATTTTTCAACATTTTACGGAACATATTTTGTAGTTAAGGAAAACAGTGCCACATGTCAGTTACCATGGATTTGATAGTTATTAAGTTACTCTTTTATATGCAAGCTAAAAATGTTGCCCCAATTTGCCCCTGTAAATGTTAGAGGAAGGTGAAATAGTCGATTTTTCAACATAAAATATCATATAACTCCGAAAATATAAGAGATACATTTTTTGTGCATTCGAATGAAATGCGTATTTTATCAATTAAAACAACTTTGTAGAACATGTGGAAAATCTCAAAAATACCCTGAAAGAGATATAACGAAAAAACTAGTTTTAAGGGGTCGTTCACAAAAAATGACCCATATCTCTTAAAATTCAATAGATAGAGCTAAAGTGTCTTCAGCAAATTTTCATGTAGTGAAATTATCTACAACTTTGCCGAAGACACCATTCCTGTACCTCCACTTTTGCAAAAAAGTGAAAATCTATCTCACTGCTAGGTGGATTCATCACAAAAATAATTCTTTCTTAAGAAGGGCTTCAACATCCCGAACAACTTCTCTGAAGACACCATACCTCTAAAACCAACATTTCTGGTGCAAAACATTTTCGATCACGAATTTAGGCCCTTGGAAGCACTGTGCACTGGTGGAAAAAAAATGTGTTCAGATTGAAAGACCAAAATGCTCGAGTTCCCACCCCTCAGGTCCTAACTAATACAATCAACTTTGTGGAACACCGTTTTCGTCTAATGTTTCATTCTAAAGCTCAAAATGCATCTTTCCGCCCAAAAATTATTTACTGGACCACTGTGCAGTGGGTAATCCGTAACTGTGTGGGCATGGTATACACCGTGTCCAGTATATTCTCATACAAATTCGAGATAACATTACTTTGCGCTTGTCTAACTGACATCATTGGTGATAATATTTTTTGAAAGTGGTTATAATACTGATCCACTACAGGAAATATTTTGGAAATATTTCAATTATAAACTTATTTTGTCAACTTAAGAATTTACGAAAAATATTTCCAGCGGCACGCTCATAGGCAGAGCCCAATTTCAATCTGCAGTTATCGCACATATATTTATCAAATTTTATCAATATTTATCTATTCAAAACGCAATATGATTAACTTAAAGTTTCTGAAACTTTTTTGTGAATGCTCTGATTTTCACTTTGTAAACCAGACCAATATGAACAAAAATTCATTTTAAGTGCAAAACACGACTTCAATGGACATTTCATCACTTATCATAGCAATTATTTTTTCTTATTCATAAAACAAGCTATTCTACGTTAGTATAATACTACCAGACCACAATGAAATACTACAACATTGGATTATCCTACATTCAGTAAAGTTATACCAAAGAAAAGAAAAAGTGTATGAGAATATATTGGACACGGTGTAATAACGTTCAGATAGTTCATGATATGATAGAATACATTTATCCGGCATTGAAGTTCGATTCCAAGATCTATTTTTACATAAAACAAAAGTAATCTTATTCACTAGAAATCGGTAATAAGACTACATTAACCCGTATAGGCCTGAGTGGAAGAAAAATTTCTAAAACTCTCACCGCTCAGCGAATACTTCACATATCTAGTTTCCAAAAGTGGTCAAAGGATTTCAGGAATGTTCATGTGGCCGGAGTTATTGCGGTGGATAACTGGGTCAGGTCGGGAGACAAGGGTTCTGTGCTTCTGTGCCCCTGGAGGTTGGCAAATTTCAAGTCACAGATAATTTCTAGAATCGGTTCTTATGTGGCCACTATATCAAAGAGTTTTAAGAAAAACGCATCAGTGTAAACCTTCTGATAATCGATTAAATTGAATGATTATGTCAACTGCATTTGATTGATCATACAAATGACCATGGGTCCCCGGGATGCTCCAAATTTATGATAAAGTGCAGAATTTGTATCTTAACATCTGTGTCAAGGTTATGGGAATGCATTTTAGTGAATTATTATGTTCGATCTATACTTTTACAGATATTAAACGGTTTAGTATCTAACACATCTAGAGCTGGTTCTTAAGGGGCCCAGATAGCCGTAGCGGTAAACGCGCAGCTATTCAGCAAGACCAAGCTGAGGGTCGTGGGTTCGAATCCCACCGGTCGAGGATCTTTTCGGGTTGGAAATTTTCTCGACTTCCCAGGGCATAGAGTATCTTCGTACCTGCCACACGATATACGCATGCAAAAATGGTCATTGGCATAGTAAGCTCTCAGTTAATAACTGTGGAAGTGCTCATAAGAACATTAAGCTGAGAAGCAGACTCTGTCCCAGTGGAGACGTAACGCCAGAAATAAGAAGAAGAGCTGGTTCTTCAAAGTATTAAGTCCGATTGGCCGTACTGTTACACTCTAAACGGTGCAAAACTATACTCAAGCCTATACGGGTTAATTTTATAATATTGCAGCTTAGAAGGCTCAGGTATCCGGTACTCCCCAAAAATTTTTGTTAGCTAAAAATCACAGTAGATTAGCATTAGACCATTCTCGCCCGTTCCAAAAGAAACATATAAAAGATCGGTTCAAAGGCTTGAATACAATCATAATACATTTGACGTGTCAGCATCGAAAATAAAATAATCAAAAATAGTTTCAACAGCCAATATCATTCATTTCCGAAATAGTCTTCACAAATCATCAGGTACCAACTGAAGGCACATGCCAATGCAGAAGACCCATGTTTCACAAATCGTTCGATGAAAATCGAGCGCCATATATCATCCAAATGGCAGACGACACCAATATTCAAGTTTTCTTGATACTGATAAAGAAAAAAACGGAATTCTTCGACTGCGATTTTGTTCGGTGGTGATAGCCACAAAGACGTGACCCATTCATAATTTAGACCCGCGTCAGGAATGCTTGAATAATTAATTGCTAATTTGGAATTATGCCAAATGATTGCCCGATCCGCTCGCTCAGAATACCAACCAAAAAATTACCAAAAATGGCGTCTTCCACCAAGCTCGGAGTCTGATGGAGGCAGGGAAGCAGAAAATAAGCACTTCGGATCGCTGTATGCTTGCGGTGGCCACATGAATCAAAACTCGTTCAAACATTTGCCAAAATTTATCGCTCTCATTACGGCTACAAATATGGCGCATCCATAAATAAATAGCAGTCATATTTCCCTGACAGTCGGGTTCGGTGCTGCGGTCGCAGTGAGCCTCGACAAGTCCCATCATATGTCAGTCTGACGGAGTGCGCGGCCAAGTATAAGAACTTTAACTGTCACAATAGGGATGTGGGCATTGGCGTAGTTAGGATTGCATGGAACCATTCGTCTAGTTTACATTGGGTATAAGAGGTATGACGTTTGATATCAAGATAGCGTAAGTTATTACATAAAATCAGCACAGGTCGGAACGTAACATTATACTGCATTCAGATAATAGCCTATTTTATATAATTTGGAGAAACTTAATACAGTCAATTCTCCATAACTCGATATTGAAGGGACCATCGAGTTAGAGAGATACCGAATTACAGAGCACAAAACCAGTGCAACTGCGATCCAAGGGACCATCGAAATATCGAGAAAGGGAGAGTTGACTGTAGAAAATTATTGTCTAACTAAACTAAACTAAATGTACTGAATTCTGATATCAAGAGAGCTTTTATTATGTAATTAGTGGTCCCAGTTTTCTTCGTCTCGCCATCAAGTAGGCTGTTGAAAATTCCTTTATTTTTCGTACGACCACGTCGGAGCCCAATTGGAATTGAACCGACATCAAAATATTACCGAAATAATGCCTGGAGAACCTGGGGTGTTTGACCTGTGAGTACTTTAAATACAACATTAAACCAAAACCATATTTGAAATCGGATTTTGGGAACATTTTTTACAGAGGACACTTAATAAAAGTTTTATAGACACCACATTTATAGGGAACCATTCACATTTTGAGTAGGATCATGAATTTGAAAATCATAATTTGGCATAAATATTTTCTGCAACAAGCATGAGTGTTGAGCGGTGTTTGACGTGCTACTTCCAAGTGGAAGTTTTTTGTTCAAAATTATTCCAGTCTATGAGCTCTTATGCAGCGCAGCTTGTTCACCTAAAAAGATAGAATAAGTATTAAAAAGATGGGAAATCATATTGTAAATTTGATTCCCTGTGAACCAAGAGTGAACAGTTGTGACACAACTATGTCAACATTGAAAAATTGTTTCAGCAAACAGCTTGCTTTGATTGAACTATAAACAATAATTGTTTATAATTTTATGATTTTATAATTATTATAGTATAGGCAAGAAATGTCAAAAAGGGGTGATTCAAAATTTATGGAAAGCTAGCGTAAAAAGCTGGATAACTGCATATTTGTAACATTCGACAAAATTTCATTTATTTAGTTAACATCTAAACAGATAACACTGAATCAACAATTTCACTCCACAATACTCGGTTCGTGGCCGCATCTCCCCATCCTCGGTTCTGCCCCACGCTCGCCAAATCGATACGCACTTGATCCGCCCACCTAGATCGCTGCGCTCCACGCCTTCTTGTACCAACCGGATCCGACGCGAACACCATCTTTGCATGGTTGATGTCCGGCATTCTTGCAACACGCCCTGCCATCGTATCCTTCCAGCTTTGGCCACCTTTTGGATCCTGGGTTCGCCGTAGAGTTGGGCGAGCTCGTGGTTCATCCTTCGCCGCCACACACCGTTTTCCTGCACACCGCCAAAGATCGTCCTAAGCACCCGACGTTCGAAGACTCCAAGTGCTTGCAAGTCCTCCTCGAGCATCGTCCACGTTTCATGCCCGTAGAGGACTACCGGCCTTATGAGCGTTTTGTACATGGTACATGGCCATAGTAAGCCCGACTAACGTTATTGTCAGCCGTCAGCAAGGATCCAAGGTAGACGAACTCGTCGACCACCTCGAAAGTATCCCCGTCTATCGAAACACTGCTACCTAGGCGAGCGCTGTCGCGCTCGGCCCCAACAGCTAACATGTACTTTGTCTTGGCCGCATTCACCACCAGTCCAATCTTTGCTGCCGCGCGTTTCAGGCGGGTGTACAGGTCTGCCACCTTTTCAAATATTCAGCCGACAATGTCCATAGCATCCGCAAAGCAAACAAATTGACTGGATCTCGTAAAAATCGTACCCCGGCTATTAAGCCCGGCTCTCCGCATAATACCTCCTAGCGCAATATTGAACAACAGGCACGAAAGTCCATCACCTTGTCGAAGTCTCCGGGGGGATCCAAACTATAGGTGACAGACGACGGAAGATAATCTGGGATAATACTTTGTAGGCCGCAATTAGAATGGTGATCGCTCGAAAGTTCTCACAATCAAACTTATCGCCTTTCTTGTAGATGGGGCATATCACCCCTTCCATCCACTCCTCCGGTAGCTGTTCTGTTCTATCAGCCGGTGCAAACAAATGGCCAGCCTCTCCGGGCCCATCTTTATGAGTTCAGCTCTGTTACCATCCTTACCAGCAGCTTTATTGTTCTTGAGCTGGCGAATGGCATCCTTAACCTCCCTCAAAGTGGGGCTGGTTGGTTTCCATCCTCCGCAGTACCAGAGAAGGCATTTCCTCCGTTGTCCCGACCTTCATTGCCTGTGCTCTCAGCGCCATTCAGGTGTTCGTCGAAATGTTGCTTCCACCTTTTGATCACTTCACGCTCGTCCCTCACAATGCTCCCATCCTTATCCCTGCACATTTCAGCTCGCGACACGAAGCCGTTGCGGGATGCGTTGAGCTTCTGATAGAATTAACGCGTTTCTTGATACCGGCACAGCTGTTCCATCTCCTCGCACTACGTCTCCTCCAGGCGGCCTTTTTCTCTCCCGAAAGAGGCGGGTCTGCTGTTGCCGTTTCCGTCTATAACGTTCCACGTTCTGCCGGGTCCCTTGCTGCAGCATGACCGCCCGCGCTGCATTCTTCTCCTTCAAAATCTCCTGGCATTCCTCGTCGAAGCAATCGTTCCGCCGACTCCGTCCCACGTACCCGACGTTGCTCTCTGCTGCATCGTTGATGGCTGCTTTTACTGTTCTCCATCAGTCCTCAAGAAGGGCTTCATCCAGCTCACCCTCTTCCGGTAATGCAGCCTCGAGTTGATGCGCGTATGCAGCTGCGACATCCGGTTGCTTAAGCCGCTCTGTGTCATACCGGGGCGGCCGTCGGTACCGTACGTTGTTAACGACGGAGAGTTTTGGGCGCAGTTTGACCATCACCAGATAGTGGTCAGAGTCGATGTTAGCGCCACGATAGGTCCTCACGTCGATAATGTCGGAGAAGTGCCGACTTTCAATCAAAACGTGGTCGATTTGCGATTCTGTCTACTGTGGTGATCTCCAGGTGTATTGGTATGGAAGGCTGTGCTGGAAGTAGGTGCTACGAATGGCCATATTCTTGGAGGTGGCGAATTCAATTAGTCGTAGGCCGTTTTCGTTCGTCAGCTGGTGGGCGCTGAACTTTCCAATAGTTGATCAGAATTCCTCCTCCTGGCCAAGCTGTTCCCAGCTCGTGTGTGTTGCCGCAGCTCTGGTATGATTACCTCTAAACGTTCGCACCATTGATCCCTTCCAACACACTTCCTGCAGCGCTACGATGCCGAATCCACGGTCCTTCAGCACGTCGGCGAGTATGCGTGTGCTCCCGATGAAGTTGAGAGATTTAAAGTTCCACGTACCGAGCTTCCAATCGCTAGTCCCTTTACATCGCTGTGGTCTTCGCCGATTGTCCCGGTTCGTATTTTCTCGTTGATTATTCGTAGCTTGATTTTTTTTACGGATGGCTTGCAGGGCCTGACACCAACCCCCTAGATTTCCGGAGGACCATTCCCCCTAAATGTTCGGAGGACCATAGTGAACAGTTTAGCTTAGAGTCCTTCTCTGGCACTCGGACGATGATCAGCCGCCCCTGACATGGGGAACAGACGCTGTTGTGAGCCGCTCCTAACATGGAGTACAGACGCTAAAGGTTTGCAGAAGCAAAAGCAAAAGCAAATCCCCCCCCCCCTTCCCTGTCAGCATACGACCAAAGTTCCCACCGGGGGTTGGTTACCCGATCTTCCCTAAGGTTACTCGTACCCCGGCCAGTACCACGAGGAGGTAGGGATAGGAGTTGCTGGGCAAGAGGCTAAGGACCGCACAGAGGGGTCTATTTTATTCCTTCAGGTACGCGAGGTACCAATGGTACGCCATGCCCAGCCATGTACCAACCCTGCTTTCACTGTCTGTGTGTCAAATTCGACATAACAGGCAAGATCAAACTATTCATGTTGTTTATGATTTAATTTCTGAAATCGATGTAAAATTTATGATATATGCAAATATCATCGTGTCTGACGACATTCAATTGACACTTTTTTTTTGTGTTTGTCATCGTTCATTCCAAAGCTCGTGCTGTGACTGCTGACCATGGCAACGAAACGAACGTCGCGCAAAGTGTCGAATGTTCACAGCACTGGGCCGCCTGATACATAGGCAGTCTGCTTACTACGAAAGTAAACCT